>NW_012118376.1:8138452-8219351 GCF_000951035.1 Colobus angolensis palliatus
CCTCCCAAAGTGCTGGGATTATAGGTGTGAGCCACCGCGCCCAGCCTAAAATTTTTTTAATCAAACTTCACGTTCAAATCATATTATACTACTTCACTATAGCCTAAAAACTTTGTAATAATATACTACCAATTCTTCCCTCCCACATTTTGTGCTGTGATTTTATTTTCATGTGGTATAAACCTCAGAATACAAGTCACAAATTTTTCTTTAGGGAGCAAGAAATATTTTATAACAATGAAAAATAAGAAAAAATGTCTTTTATAGTTATCTTCATTTTTACCATTTCTGGAGTTCTTAATTCCTTTGTGTGACTCTAAGTTCCTGAATGGTCTCGTATTCTTATGCTTACAGAACTTCTTTGTAATACAATTCTGGCAATGCATTATTTTCTTTTTTCTGAAAAAGTTTTTACTTCATCTTCACCTATTGAAAGTATTTTCTCTGGATAAAAAATCCTGGCCTAACAGCTTTTTAAAAAAATTCCTTAAGATATCACACCTTTGTCTTCTGGTTCACATAATTTCTACTCTGCTATATTTCTTATCATTGCTCCTCATCTGTAAAGTGTATTTTTTCTCTGGCCGTCCTCAATATTTTATCTTTACCTTTGATTTTCAACAGTCTTGATATAAGAAGTCATGTGTGTGTGTGTATGTGTGTGTGTGTGTGTGCACGTGCACGCTTGGAGTTCTCTGAGCTTCCATTTGATGTTGCCCCATAGATCTTGGATGTTGTGTTCTTTTTACTCTTCACTCCTTTCTTATTTCTATTTCAGTATGGATAGTTATTATTGCTCTATCTTCAAGTTCATGGAGTCACCATAACTGTGGTGATTCTACTAATAAGCCTGTCTACTAATAACTTTCTATTAGCACCAACATTGGGATCATCTTTGAAACTTGTTCTGTTGATTGCTTCACCTATTGACTATCATTTGGTTTTTTTCCTCGCCTTTTTGTGTCCTTAGAACTTTTTTACTGACTGCCAGACATTGTGCATAGAATAGTAGAGACTGTGTTACATAGTATTTGTGTTGAACAGATTCTAAAATAGCCCACAATTATCCCCAATTCCTGGTATTCACACCTCTGTGTTATCCCCCCGCCTAAGGGAGGGCAGAACCTATAACTTGCTTCTAACCAGCAGAACATAGGAAAGAAGATGGGATGTCACTTTGGCAGTTAGACTCTATAATAACTTCCATCTTGCTAAAGCAGACTCTCTTTATTACCTTCTCAGCTTGCTTGTTTTGATGAACAAGGGACCACTGGGAGGCCCACATAGACAGGAACTGAGGGCGGCCTCCAGCCAACAGTCAGTAAAAAAACGTGGGGCCCACAGTCCAACAGGCACAGGAAACTGAATCCTGCCAACAACCATGTGAGCTTAGAGGTGGATCCTTACCATTCAGCTTTCAGATGAGACCTCAGCCCCGGTTGACACATTGATTGCAGCCTCATGAAAGACCTTGAAGCACCGCTCCCAATTAAGTCCTGCCTGGATCCCTGACCCACAGAAACTGCGAGATAATAAATGTGTGTTGTTTAAACTGCTGAGTTTGTGATAACATTGTTATGCAGTGATAGATATTAACTAACACAGTTTTTACATCTAAATATGGGTGAGACGTCTCCTCTGTTAGGTCATCAGTGTAGGAGACTTGAGGATTTAAAGAATATTTTTGCCAGGATTCTATCACCAGAGATTCTGATTTGATTAGTTGGAGCTGTGGCCTAGATATTAGAATTTTTCAAAATGACAGATGATTCTAATGTGCAGCGAAGTTTAAGAAGCACCATAAAGACAGTTTTTCATGTTTCCCTTCTGTTTCAACTGTTGCTTTTTTATATTCTCAGGTTCTCTTGTATAAATCACTTTGCCTCAATACTGACTCTTTGGCCTGTCTGGGGCATGCCCAGTCATTCCTTCCCTTATGCACACCCACAATTTAGTACTTGGTTCTAGCCATATAGTATTGACAAGCCCAGATATTTGTAGGATGTCTACGGACAGTGACACTCAGAAAAGGGATAATAAGTCTCTGTGTCCCATGTCCCTGCACCCAGTGGTACTCAGCTGGGGAGGTGTAGGATGGCAGCATCTGTCAGGAGAGAAAGAGGAGTTGGAAATTTGGGATGAGGTGGAGCACTTTTGGCCCGTGAGTGACACATCCTAGCACAGTTTAAGAAGTTTCAAGAAACCATCAAATATTCTAGAGTATACCAATAATAGAGAAAGAGCAACCATCAGAAGGACATACAGTAAATGCTGGGTCTGAAAAATCCTGGAGGAACAATGACCTTGCTCCTTCCTGTGATAATTCACTCCATCATGATTGTTACTTCCTTAGTGCCAAGAATACTAATACTAATGCCTTAGTATTTAAGGGCATATGTTTGTGCATATCTGGGTGCAGTATATAGAAATATCAAATTGTTTGGTTATTTTTACTAGTTAGGCTGGCTGGTAGCTGGCTTATCCTGACTGATAAGTGTGTTTCTTACTTGTGTTCACGGTAAGTCATGCAGGATGCTGGACAGAAATCTGCTGAGAGTGATATGATTATGATGTTAATGGTTTGAGACCTTGAAGCCCCCAAACCACAAGGGCATAATAACCTGACTTGGAGGAGAAAATCCTGCCCTGGCTGGAAGCCAAGGGGACAGCTGACAAGGAACACAGCCTCAGCTTGCATGTTTGTCACTGGCTTCCTGCTCTGTTCCATGGCATCCTGCTCTGCTGACCACTCACTCTAGAAGACCAGCCTCACTGCCCATCTCCAGACACTGCTGCTGACTGTGAGTGATCATTGTCTCCTCTCCCCAACCCTAACTGCTAAGCTGTGCCACAGGTTAGGCATTGATTTATGGCTTGTTTGCTGCTAAAACTAGCCCACATAAAAAGGAAAGCAATTTAAATAGTATCTTGCTGTGAGAGTTTTTATCCTTTCTTAACAGTTCTCTTGGACAAAAGAACTATGAGATTAAGGCAGCACTATACCACACTCCCCACAGAGCTAAATTGCTCTGTGCCCTACCCAAAGGGCCATCTATCAGAGGGCATAAAGCACAGTGGATGGGAACATGCACTTTGACATTAATAGAATAAGGTTCCCAGCTCTGCCATTTACTACCATTTACTAGCTTTATGACTCTCAGGCAAGATGCTTAACCCCCTTAGGCCTCTGCATTCTCATCTGCTCAGCACAGTATCTGGCACATTAGTTGCTCAATAAATAGGAGCTGTTATCATCGTTATTTAGACTTTTTCACCCAGAGGTGTAATCTGTCCAGACACCCTATCACAAACTGGGGTATAGTTCACCCAGATTAGAAAATTATTACCTCTATCCCCATCCCTTCCTTCAGCATAGAGATCAATCCCTGGGTAGTGACTTCACTCATACTTAGTTACCCATCCACATATTCCTATATATGGAAGTCAAAATGTCCATTTGTTCTTAACAAGTGCCTCTTACACATGCAAAGCATAATGCCAAGTACTGGAGGAAATAAAAAACACATAAGACTTATGAGCTTGGAATTGGATCCTTGAGCTTGGAATTGGATCCTTCCCCATTCAAGCTTTCAGATGAGACCTCAGTCCTGACTGACATATTAATTGTAGCTGTATAAGAGACCTTGATGTGTAGCCCCCAATTAGATCATGCCTGGGTTCCTGACCCACAGAAACAGTAAGATAATAAATGTGCATTGTTTAAGTCACTGAGTTTGTGGTGACATTGTTACTAGAAGCAACTGCTTCTAATAGCTTACAATCTCTTTATGGAAACATGACATGTCTACTACATGTTAGCCAACAGTAGGAAGTACCATTTAATAAGTGGTACAAAAATGTTTAATTCCCAAAGTGATCTATGGTTAATCTGTATTTGGAATTATTACTACTTAATGATAACTAATAAACTCTAAAATACAGTATTGAGGCCTTAATTGTAAGTGTTTAAATTCAGATGTTAATTGTTCAAAAAAAATTAACTTTATAGCAGGCAGGTATTGTGCTAACTTTAGTCATCTATTAAACACACAAAAGAAACAGATGTATAGATGTATAAGGTAAGACTGAAAAAATCTATATCTGTGCAAATTTTACTATTGTCATAGTGTTAACTTTTGCTATCCACAGTCTAGAGCAGGTTACAGTTTTGATTCATTTTGACTCATTAACCTTTCTTTTGACTACCTGTAGCCTAAGTGGAGTCTGAGTCATGGTCATTGAGAAATGATGAGGAAAGAAGACCTCTGATTCTTGGCAGCTTAGCCTCGATTTGGGCAAAGCAAAATATCACCATAAAGGTTTTTCTGGCTTCCCATAATCCTCTGCTAACTGTATTATGGAACTGATGGTAATTACTTCAAAGTCCCTGGTGATTCTTGTGTCTTTGGTGCTGTTCATTGTCAATTCACCTCAGTCAACCAGCTGTCTCACAGACTTGCCTTTTGTACCGAACCTTTAATGAAATTGGCATTTGTGTCAATAAACTTTAAGCCCATCTTGCTGAGATAATTATCTGGGTCACTCAAATTTCAGCCACTTCAAATAATTACAGCTTTTAGCCTTGAATATAAGGTGATGATTAAAGGAGAAGGAATCAAGGGTCCCTGTGCCCAAGTCAATTAGATGAAAATGCTGGCAGGTCTTGACTCAGGCCTCTGATTTGAATGCATAAGCCTCTGGGCTATGTCAGGGCCTCACAGAGAATAAGTCACTCAAAAAATACACATTTGTTTGGCTGAACGATGATCTAATTGTAGACACAACAATTTCACCATATTAGCTGTTAAGGGGAAAAGCCATCTCATGAACATTAGGACTGCTTTGTGGTACAATGGCACTGAGGACAAACAAACAGAGTATTGTTCCATTTTCCATAAGAAGAACCAAGAGTATAGCAAAAATCTCTGTAGAGATTTTAAAGCTATGCACATCCAGGGGCTAAAGATGAATTTTATAGTCTCACTAGATTTCTTTTCCACGGCTTAGTAAAACTTCAAGAGACTGCCTTTGTCATTTCATGGTCCTTATATATACAATGTAACAAAATTCCCTAATTTCAAAAGACATATTCTCATTTTGGTCAAAAGCTTGAAATGTTCAGGAAAAAAAAATAGAAAATCTTTGGAGACCAGGAAATTGTGACACCTAAATCCCTTTCCTTCCATGGACTAGAAAGACAAAGCCCTTTATTAATCACCCCCACCCCCATCTCCATCTCCACCTGTCAACTTTTAAAACTGGAGAGTAATGGCAGACAGGCTTCTCCTGCAGATTGTAATTGCCTTTCCAACAGAGAAGCTATCTCCAAAGCAACCAAGATATGAGCTATGAATTCAAGCTGAGACTCGATGTAAATTGCTTGCAGTGAAATTGAAATTTCCAAAAGAAAGCTGTACTGATTTAGTCTACTAAATGCATTCCTATCTCAAATCCAGGGATGTGCTCTAGCAGCTAGGAAACTGTCCATACTTCGTACATTGTACATGGAGATAAAGACCCAAGTGCTTTATAATCTGGTCTTAAATTTAAAAAGAAATGCTGCCATTATTGATAATACAATTCAATAATCATTGTTCATTATCTAAAGCAGTCTGACAGTCCACAGCTGCCCACATTAGTCCCAAAGTGAAAAAATGGTGTTTTACACACCCGCACTTCACATTGGCTTTCTTATTTTCCACATTAGCTTTCTCATGCTTTTGTGCAAAGTAGTTTTGATCTTTGGCATGTTTTGACTACTTAGTATCAAATATTCCTATATGTTTTCCCAATTTGTTTTGTTTTCTTAATATTTCTTCCATAAATCCGTCTATCCCCAAAACAGGATCTAGGGTCAGATAATGTTCTATTGCACTAAGCAACATTATTGTCCAATCATAATAATAAACAATTTGCCTAGGAAACCCTGCATAGGGCACGAGATATGTGAATCCTTGGGGGCACAAAATTTGGTGAGTACTTGACATAAACCATTGAACTACAAACACTTCAGGCTGCCTCCATCAGCCATTCACAGCCCTGCCCTCTCCTAAGTCCACCTTACTTCCCCTACTTCCACATCCCCTACACACTCAATAACTTTAGGTTCCCTCAACCTTTGCTTATGAAAATCATAGAATGGGGAAATAAACATCAGGGACTCACTCTGTAGCATTCCCTGGCCTTCATTCTCCCCTTTTCCCCTTACAACAGGACCCTGATTTTTAGGAGGTCCCATGGCTGCTTGGAATAGACTGTATGTCACAGCCTTCATTATAGTTAGGATGACCTATGACAGGTTCATGCCAATGGCATATAAACAGAAGTTTATTTTAGCAATGTTTGGGAAAATCCATTACAACTTAGCTGGCCTGGGCTCTTAACCTCCTTTCTTATTTGTCCCTTCCTCCATCCTGCTGTCTGGTAGGTAAGAACGCTAGAGTTCCAGCCACTCTCTTGGTGCAAGAAATTGACAGCCATTCCCTAGGTATGGTGGAGAACTCTAGGAAACAGCCACCATACCGGCCCTGGATTGTCCTCTTCCAGATTTTAATGTGAGAGGGACATTGTATTAGTCAGGTTTCTTTAGAGGGACAGAACTAATAGGATATATATATTAGCTGATTAGATGGTGCCCACCAGATTAAGGGTGGGTCTGCCTTCCCCAGCCCACTGACTCAAATGTTCATCTCTTTCAGCAACACCCTCACAGACTCACCCAGGATCAATACTTTTTATCCTTCAATCCAATCAAGTTGACACTCAGTATTAAGTATCACAAGTCAACCTTGTCAACCTGAACCCATACACATCTCCTGAGATCATACAAAAATCTTCAAATAAAGACGATAATAAGGTCATTATTACACCTAACATAACACAACTATTCTTCGTACAACCGGAAATGCACCAATCCCCAACCCAAATATCATTACATAAAGTTAATAATACTTAAATGCTGATATGAAGTCAATAAATTTTATGTCACATGATAAAGAGGAAGGAAATAAAATGAAGATGTTTTCTTAGTACCAGTGCATAAATGCACAAACACGTTTTTAACAAAAGAAGGAGGAAATATTCGTGACAGTTACAGTCCTCATTTCTGCAGCTGGTCACATGTGGTTGTATCTCATATTGATGACTATCTTCTTCTACTCCCCATTCTGTATACCCTTTGCCTTCAGCAAGCACCTCAGTAGGTCATAGTTTTTTTCTTGGTGGAGTGACCCAAACCTTCAATCCTGAGGGGTCTGGACCATTTGTAGTCCTGCCTGGATTGGGCTGTTGTAGTTTTCCTTTGACCTTAATCACAGGGCATGGTAATACTAAGAGACACCCTAATGGATCTCCTGTATTCCATGCATACTATTCCTTACCTCCATTGTGGAGTAGTAGACTGATTTCATCTTGATAGTCCAGGTCAGCTACCCTAGCCAACACTGTAACTCCCTTCTCAGCCTGTTGACTTAAAGGTAGGAGCCCAAAGTATCCAGGTGGCAATCTTAACTTCCAGTTTAATGGAATTGTTGTGTCTCCTGGTGACGGCGTTCCTCCCTCTGGAACTAAGACCTCTAGGTCAGCAGAACATAATGCAGCAGGAACAGAAAGCAAGAATTTTGCTAATGCATCACTAGGGGTGATGATGAGTGGTGCCACTTCCACTTCCACCCCTTGATTCCTGGCCCTGTGAATCCTGGCTATGGGAGAAAGAGTACCATATATTGGATGCTGATTCAGAGCATACATGGCCTTCTGGACAACTCTGCCTGAGCCCTGCAAAGTACTGTCACCTAGTTGGCATTGTAATTGTGACTCCAAAAGGCCATTCCACCATTCTATCAATCCAGCTGCTTCAGTGATGGGGGAACATGGTAAGACCAGTGAATTTCATAAGCACAAGCTCACTGCCACACTTTTTTAGCCATAAAGTGAGTGCCTTGGTCAGAGGCAATGCTGTGTGGAATACCACGACAGTGGATAAGGCATTCGTGAGTACACAGATGTTAGTCTTGGCAGAAGCATTGCGTGCAAGATAGGCAAGCCCATATCCAGAGTAAGTGCCTACTCCAGTGAGGACAAACCTCTGCTCTTTCCATGATGGAAGAGGTCCAATATAATCAACCTGCCACCAGGTAGCTAGCTGATCACCCCAAGGAATGGTGCCATATCAAGGGTTCAGTGTTGGTCTCTGCTGCTGGCAAATTGGGCACTCAGCAGTGGCCGTAGCCAGGTCAGCCTTGGTGAGTGGAATTCCATGTTGCTGAGCCCATGTGTAACCTCCATCCCTGACACCATGGCCACTTTGTTCATGGGCTCATTGGGCAATGACAAGGATGGCTGGGGAAGGAGGCTGAGTGGTGTCCACAGAATAAGTCATCCTCTCCACTTGTATTAAAATCCTCCTCTGCTGAGGTCAGCCTTTGTTGAGCACTCACATGGGATACAAATATCAGCATGGTTTTTGATTACTCAGAGGTCAATCCACATACCTCTTCCCCAAATTTCTTTGTCACCAATTTTCCAATCATGCTTCTTCCAAGTCCCTGACCATTGAGCCAAACCACTGGCTACAGCCCGTGAATCAGTATATAATCACACATCTGGCCATTTCTCCTTCCATGCAAAGTGCACAATCAGGTACACTGCTTGAAGTTCTGCCCACTGGGAAGATTTCCCTTCGCTGCTGTCCTTCAGGGATGTCCTAGAAAGAAACTGTAGTGCTGCAGCTGTCCACTTTTGCGGCGGTGCCTGCATGTTGTGAACCATCTGTGAACCAGGCCCTAGTCTTCTCTTCCTCTGTCAACTGATCATAGGGAACTCCCCATGAAGCCATCGGTGCAGGCTGGGGAAAAGAAGGCAGAATGGCAGGAGTGGAGACCATGGGCGTTTGAGCCACTTCCTCATGTAACTTACTTGTGTCTTCAGGACCTGCTTGAGCCTAATCGCACATATATCACTTCCATTTGATGATGGAATGCTGCTGTGTGTGACCCACTTTATGGCTAGATGGGTCAGAAAGCATCCAGTTTATGATGGGCAGTTCAGGTCACATGGTGACTTGATGACCCATAGTCAAACATGCAGTTTCCATCCAAGCCCAGTAAAAGGCCAACAGCTGTCTCTCAAAAAAACAGTTGTTATCTGCAGAAGATGGCAGGGCCTTGCTCCAAAATCCTAGAGACCTCCACTGTGATTCACCTATGGGGGCCTGCCAAAGGCTTTAAATAGTATTCTTTTTTTTTTTTTTTTTGAGACGGAGTCTCGCTCTGTTGCCCAGGCTGGAGTGCAGTGGCCGGATCTCAGCTCACTGCAAGCTCCGCCTCCCGGGTTCAAACCATTCTCCTGCCTCAGCCTCCCGAGTAGCTGGGACTACAGGCGCCCGTCACCTCGCCCGGCTAGTTTTTGTATTTTTTAGTAGAAACGGGGTTTCACCGTGTTAGCCAGGATGGTCTCGATCACCTGACCTCGTGATCCACCCACCTCGGCCTCCCAAAGTGCTGGGATTACAGGCTTGACCCACAGTGCCCGGCCTAAATAGCATTCTTATCTGCCACTGACACCTCAAGCACCATTGGATCTGCTGGGCCATGTGGCCCAAATGGCAGAGTAGCTTGCACAGCAGCCTGAACCTGTTGAGGAGCCTTCTCCTGTTCTGGATCACACTCAAAGCTGGCAGGCTTTTGGGTCTCTTGATAAGTGGGCCAGAGTAACATACCCAAAGGAAGAATGTTGCCTCTAAAATCCAAATAGGACCACTAGGTGTTGTGCCTCTTTCTTGGTTGTAGGAGGGGCCAAATGCAGCAATTTATCCTTCACCTTAGAAGGAATATCTTGACAGGTCCCACACCACTGGGCCCCTAGAAATTTTAATGAAGTAGAAGTTCCCTGAATTTTAGTCGGATTTATTTCCCATCCTCTGGCATGCAAAGGTCTCACCAATAAGCCCAGTGTGTTTGCTACTTCTTGCTCACTAGATCCAATCAGCATAATATCATCGATGTAATGGACCAGTGTGATATCAAAATGAAAGTGAAAAGCCGTCAAGTTCTCTCCAAATACGATTACGACACAAAGTTGGAGAGTTGATGTACCCCTGACGTAGGACATTAAAGGTATATTTCTGGCCTTGCCAGCTGAGGGCAAATTGCTTCTGGTGGGCCTTATGGACAGGAATGGAGAAAAAGGCATTTACCAAGTCAATGGCTGCATACCAGGTACCAGGAGATGTGTTAATTTGCTCAAGCAATGAACCCGCATGTGGTGCAGTAGCTGCAACTGGAGTCAACACTTGGCTAAGCTTATGATAATCCACTGTCATTCTCCAAGATCCATCTGTCTTCTGCATAGACCAAACGAGAGAGTTGAACGGGGATGTGGTGGGAAGCACCACCCCTGCATCTTTCAAGTCCTTGATGGTGGCACTAATCTCCACAGTCCCTCTAGAGATGCGATATTGTTTTTGGTTCACTATTTTTCTAGGTAGAGGCAGCTCTAATGGCTTCCATTTGGCCTTTCCCACCATAATAACCCTCACCCTACCAGTCAGGGAGCCACTGTGGGGGTTCTGTCAGCTGCTAAGTATGTCTATGGCAATGATGCCTTCTGGCACTGGGGAAATGACCACAGGATGAGTCCGGGGACACACTGGACCCTCTGTAAGTCAGAGCTGAGCTAAAATTCCATTAATTACCTGACCTCTGTAAACTGCTACTTTAACTGGAGGACCACAATGACATTTTTGGTCTCCTTCAATTAGCATCAGCTCAGAGCCAGTGTCCAGTAGTCCCCGAAATGTCTGATCATTTCCCTTTCCCCAATGAACAGTTACCCTGGTAAAAAGCCAGAAGTCCCCTTGAGGAAGGATGGGAGAAAGATTCACTGCATAAACTGTCAGTAATATGGTGGGGTCCTTTGTCAAGGGGGTCCAGCCTTCCCTTCATTCAAGGAGTTCTGGGTCTGTAAACTGGCTCAAGTCTGGAAATTTATTGAGGGGGCTGTGACTCTGTTTTTATAGTTCAAATTAGTCTTTGTCCATTTGACCTAGAAGTTTTCTGCTTGTATAAATTAAGTAGGAATGCAGTAGGCTTCCTATCAGTTTCACTTCTAGGAACATGGTGATTAATTAGCCAATACCAGAGCTCTACTCAAGTCAGACTATTCTGACAGACACTTTTCCTCTACTGTCCATTATGGTAGCTACACCCACTTTGCCTTTGACAATTGAGGGATGCCACTTAGCCCCTGCCACCTCGGGATCTAATTATTCCCATTGTATTTAAATTTTGTAGCTGAGTGACTGTGGTTCCCATTGTTATACCTGATATATAGAGAAGAGCAATTACAAGGCTCTTCAAAGATGCAGGCGCTGCCCTCACAAATCTATTTCTCAAGGTGTTGGTCAAGGGTGTATCTTCTGGACCCTCCCAGCTGGGATGAGGTCTAAAGTGACTAATCCACTCCACCATTCCAATCTCCCTAAGCCTTTTGATCCCTTCCTCTACATTTAACCAAGGGAGCTCAGGCATTTCTAGCTCTCTCACAGTGGGCCATCTTTTAATCCATATTTTAGCTAACCAAGCAAATAAACTCTTAGAACCTTTTTTAACTCCCTGAGCTGCAACATTGAAAGCAAAGTCCCTACTTAGTGAGCCCAAATCAATAAATTCAGCCTGATCCAACTCTATGTTCCTTCCACCTTTATCCCATACCCTTAATATCCATTCCCATGCCTGTTCTCCAGGTTTCTGTTTCTACAAATTAGAGAATTCAAACAGTTCTTTTCCAGTGTAATGCACCTTCTCATGGGTCACACTCTCAACCTCACCTCTAGGGGACCACTGGGACTTTAGTCTAGTTATATGTCTAGAAGCAAACAGGGGTGTTGGGGGTGGGTCCTGAGGAGAATCAACATTATTTTGTCTGGCAACTGCCTCAGGGGAGGCCATCACTGTTGCCTCAGGCAGTGCAGGGTTTATCTCCTCAGACAAAGGTGAAAAGGCTGATGGCAGCATGGGTTGGGGAGGGGATGTTGCCACTACTAGGGATGGGGAAGCTGCTCCTTCTGGCAAAAAAGGTTCATCAGAGCTTATCAGGGTCCTCCCACATGTCCCCATTCCAAGTTTCAGGGTCCCATTCTTTTCCAATCAATGCCCTCACTTTAACAGTAGACACCTGGTGAGGCTGTGCATGCATTTTTATTGCAGGTCAGCCACTTGCATGATAAGAGCTTGTGTTTCTTATTCCATAATTTCAGCTCTTTTTCCACAGAAGAAAAGATTCTCACTCAGGGCAATCTTAGCAGATTTGAGTATCTATTTCTGAGGCCAGAAGACAGAATCCCTGAGTTCATTATTTTCTTTCATCAGTTTGTCCACTGAACTTTGGAGCAACCAACCAGCTTCATTATGTTCCTTGGTTCTCCACATATGGTCAAACGTATTATGTATACAGTCATTAAATTCCCTGCCTCTCACAAGTGATGAATCAGGAGTGTCAAATGCATTTATTTTGCATAACTCTCTAAACAGTTCACGCCAAGGACCATGAGTGTTCTGCATACTATTAGAAGTAGAGTCCTTAGCATTTTGGGGTCAATCATATTAAGCAGTCAACTCCAGGAACCCCAAAACCAACAAAATAACTCCATCCTTAATATTCTGTTCCTCTAGAACCACTCCTGGTACCAAAACCTGTATTAGTCAGGGTTCTGGAGGGACAGAACTAATAGGATATATATATATAAATGTGAGTTTATTAATTATTAACTTACACAATCACAAGGTCCCACAATAGGCTGTCTGCAAGCTGAGGAGCAAGGAGAGACAGTCTGAGTCCCAAAACTGAAGGACCTGGAGTCCGATGTTTGAGGGCAGGAAGCATCCAACATGGGAGAAAGATGTAGGCCGGGAGGCTAAGCCAGTTCCTCCTTTCATATTTTTCTGCCTGCTTTATATTTGCTGGTGCTAATTAGATTGTGCCCACCAGATTAAGGGTGGGTCTGCCTTCCCCAGCCCACTGACTCAAATGCTAATCTCCTTTGATAACACCCTCACAGACACACCCAAGATTAATACTTTGTATCCTTCAATCCCATCAGGTTGACACTCTGTATTAACCATCACAGACATGTAGTACCATTTTGTTTAAGCCACCATTACTTGGGAGTGTTTATTACTTGTAATGGAATTTAATCTTAATTATAGGCACTCTCTGATTTTCATTAGCACCAAAGACTGATATTTATTGTATCTACATTCAGATCATGAATTTTTAATGCAACTGGTAAGATTATGTGCTTAACAAATATTTGACAAACTAATTAAAAGACTAACTCTGTAACTAAAGGCTCATTTTTACTCATTTACTAATGCCAAAAATATCAGAATTTTTACAAATGAAAACTGAAAAGCATGTCTTACTTTTTTGTAAACAACTTGTTATCAAACTCTAGAATCTAGGCTCACCAACCATGTGACTTCATTTTCTGGAACTCACTTTGCTCGTCTGCAACATGGGCACCTTATCTTAGAGGGCTAGAAGATGGAAAAGAACAGGGCAAAAGGAAAGCCAAGTGGGAGAGCCTCTGGCCCTGGACCCCCTGCTGCCTCCCAAGAATTCCACCTTTAAAAGTCCACATAAGATTGTGTTTTACAAGAGAGTTTCACTAAGGAGATGACGATCTTAAAATCCACTGGACCAGATAATCTGTAAGAGCCCTTCCAGTTCTGACATGTTATGATTAGAAACATTCCCACATGGCCAGAACGAGGCAGGTAGTAGCCCTGCTGTGAGCAGAGCCGATTTGGGAGTGGCATTGTCCTAGATGTGTTGTCAAAGGCAAAGGCCACGTTGTAAAGGCAGAATTGGGATGGGAAGACAGCAGATCCAGCAGGAAGGTGATAATGCAGGGCTGTTTCTTCCATTTGGTTTCATTATGCATGAAATACAAGGACAAGAACATGTTAAAGAATAGACATTTGTGCTGGGCGCGGTGGCTCAAGCCTGTAATCCCAGCACTTTGGGAGGCCGAGACGGGCGGATCACGAGGTCAGGAGATTGAGACCAGCCTGGCTAACACGGTGAAACCCCGTCTCTACTAAAAAAATACAAAAAACTAGCCGGGCAAGGTGGCGGGCGCCTGTAGTCCCAGCTACTCGGGAGGCTGAGGCAGGAGAATGGCGTAAACCCAGGAGGTGGAGCTGGCAGGGAGCTGAGATCTGGCCACTGTACTCCAGCCTGGGCGACAGAGCGAGACTCCATCTCAAAAAAAAAAAATAGACATTTGTTTGATAGATGCATATTAAAGGTTATATATTGAGAAACAGTTATAATATTACAATTAAACAGAAGAGATGTCACCTGGATATATCTCATCTCATTCATCCGTGAAACATTTAACTAAAGAAAGGAGTAGCAAGGCTGAGTGTCATCCCCTACATGCAATGCTGATAGGGATGGGCCTGGCTGGTGATGTTCACGCCCCTAGAGCATGACCTGGAAAAAGCCCTGCCAGCTACACCCTGGACATGAAACAGACACAGGTCCAGGAGCCAGGAGACCCTGCTTGAGTTTCAGCTCTTCCGCTTCATCAAGTCATTCTCGCTTTGAGTCTATTTCCTCTTCTGTAAATGAGTGGGTTGGTCTAGATGACTTTTAAAGTACCTTTAGTTCTAAAACTCCAGGGTTTCATGTGCAAGATGGTGGTTGGGTGGGGGTAGAGGTTGCAATGCTTCTTCCGCACTCATGCTGTATGTCTGGATAGAGGAAACCTCCTCAGTAGGTGAGATTCTAGATTTCCTTCACCTTGTACTCCCACTGCATGTGTGGAGGTGGAAACTTCTCTGCTTGGTAAATGGGGGAGAATGGGTGGTCATGTTCAGCTCCATCTTCTTTCTTGACACTGGGGCAAGCCGTCAGTCTCCACTTCTGCTCCAAGAGCAGCCCCTTCCCTAGAGGAGGCCTGCCTCCAACCAACACTGGTGTTCCTCATCTGGGGGCTCAGAACTAGCAAGGCCTCTTGGCTAGCGTGCTAAGGGCACATCTTTCACCTGGCCTAGGTGTGACTTCATTTACTGAATGCATGATACAGCTGACCTGGCAGAGCTGACTTGAGGTGGGCATGAGCCTTCACCCCATGTGCCAGCATCAAAGGGGCTTCCTCTGTCCTGGCTACTCTTTCATAAAAACACCCTTATGGTTGTTTTTATAAAACACTGTACCACTATTATCCTCATTTTATCGGTGATGAAACTGAGGCTCAGAGTTTAATCAACCGGCCTGAGGTCTCACTGCTGGCTGATAGTACCTCCCTCACAGAGTCTTTGTAAGAATTGTATGCACTGTCTCTGAACGTGTTTTTTGAGATTGCATCTCCCAGGCCTGGCTGTGTGACATGAAGGGGCACCATGGATGCAGCCTGTCTGGGGAGCAGCCTCCATCAGCAGCCTGATGGGTGAAGGGAGAAACCTGTCTTCAAAGTCACACCTCCAAGAATCCTGGATCTACTCCTCACCCAGCTCCTACACAGTAGCAGCTGGCTGCACAGAGGCGACAGGTGGAGCCATCAGTTCCCAAGGAAACCACTTCTCTCCACCAATGTGGGGCAGTGAATGTGGAGGGAGGGGTGGGCAGCCTTGCTGTCTGGCTGAGTTTCTCTCAGGAGGTGCAGCTCACCTGGGGGTCCCTCCTGACCGTGGTCTCCAGCCCTCCCTGTCAGAAGAGAGAAACGTCTACCTGGCAAAGCTGTCAGCTGCAGTTAGAATGAACTCTTCAAACTCCAGCAGCCCCTAGCTTAAATGTTACCTCCCCGGGGAGGTATCTTCATCATCTAGATCAGCAGGTCTGAATTGTGGTGGCCCACTGCAATCCCAGAGGGCTTTAAACACAACGATGTCTGGGCCCCTTCCTTCCCTGATAAATCAGAATCCCTGGGAATGGCCAGGGTTGGAAACCACTGTTCCAGACAAAGCTCATTCCCTTACCCCCCATCCATTCCCACTCCTGGGCTCACATCCCACTTGTCATTTTTACCTGGGTGGTTGCATTAACTGCTGACCTGTAACCTCCATGAGAGCGGGGGTTGCAGCATGCCCTCCTCTCCAGCACTTGACATGGTTCTTCACACTCAGCAGCAATTCAAAGAACATTTGGCAGATAAGATCAAGCAGTGATGACTTGGCATTCAGGACTTTTTCTCAAAAAAAATTCAAAATACTTTTACACGAAAAATCGTTTACATGTGTATTTCATAATCAAAAAACACATTCATAAGCAGCTTATACAACTCTTACATAAACCTTGTGAGATAAATACTGTCACCTAGCTTTGAGACCTTACACAAGCTAATTAAAGTCAACCTCAGTTTCCTCATCTTTAATACAGGAATAATAGTACCTCCCTCTTAAGGTTATTAAGAGGAATAAACGAAATAACCCTAACACTTAGCACATTGCCTGGCCCACAGTGAGGGTTCGAGAATATTAACTATTATTGTTGATAATTCCCCTCATATTACAGAAGGTAAACTGAGACTCAAATAGGCAAAGTGCCTTGCCCAAGATCCCACAGGGTTAGGACTCAAACCAATGTCTTCTGACTCCCAATTGTGTATTCTTTCACATTCCAGTGGAGAATGTTTTTGTAAGCTAGGATCTACAGTATCAGCCTAGTTTTCCAGATGGGAAAATTCACCACCAGGAGAGATGAATCAGCACAATGCACTGGATCAGGCATGAGTGGACGTTCCTCTGCTCTGGCACGGGCTAGGAGTGGGCCTTCCTCCGGCCCCATTTTCTCCCTGTGCCTCATTTTCTGCCTCTGTAGACTTGAGAGGCTGATCAGGTGATCATGAGGTCTTCTCCAATCCTGACTATGTGAGATGTGTCCAGCAATCCTCTGCATGCTGTGTGGGTGCTCTGCTCCTGCTCCTGTGCAGAGCAGCGTCCTTCCTCCCACAGCAACCACACTGAGCCCAAAGAGAGATCATAAATCATCCCTCCCTGCCCAGAATGCCTTGCTTTGGAAGGAACGAGGCTGCCCCTGGGACCACAGGCCCAGCATGCGACGCCCTCCCCTGCCCAGGCTGCTGCATTCATTATGCACATCCCGAGCGAGGAAGCTCTGGGGAGCCCCATTCCAGGAGATGACAGTCTCAGGTTCTTCTTCTGGAGCGTTCTGCAAGGTAGTAAATAGACACTAGTGAGCCTTTGGCTTCTTAATGTGCCAAAGTGTCTCTCTCACTGGTCTTGCCAGTCGCGGAGCATCATTCTTTCAGAAAAAGCAGCTCTGGCCTTCCTCAAGTCCAAAAACAAAAGAAAGTAGGCAGAGAGTATATTAAAAACCAGGCAGAAAAAAAAGAAAAACATGACTCTGAAACCACACCAATTTGGTGATTTTTTTTTCTTTTTGCTGTCCTAGGATTTTTTTAAATATTGAGAAGGTATGACTTTTCCAGGGAGAAAGCATACACGACAATTTTTTTGTTTTCATTCAGGCAGGAATTAACAAAGAGGTAAATTGCCTCCACTTCTTGCTGTTATCTTTCCTGCCGCCTTGAGCATCTAAATTGTGAACAGGGAAGAGTAGCCAGAAAAGGCCAGCACCAGTGGACAGGCAGGATCCCTTTAGCTGGCCCAGGCCACTGAGAGTCACAGACCTGAGAGCTAGAAGCTGCTCACTTAGATGAGACGACTGGAACAGCCTGTCCCTCTCACCTGAGGTCACATGTAAGTCAGCACATGCTTAACATTTCTTCCCCTCAGCCTCCCTGTACTGCACAGGGCTGTCTATGGCTTGCCTCTGGCAAGGCATGAGCTGCTTCCCTTACCCATTCACACCCATCATGAGCCGAGTGTTCAGAACAGGATATCCACCCTACATCTCATTGCCAACCAGAGGCTTTAGGATTTCACCTGGTAATTCATTATCTCATCCTCACACATCCAGTGACAGATCCTCACAGGTCCTAGAGCAGTGAGGAAGAATGACTACCCTTTACAGATCACCTCCTCTATGCCAGGATCTTCACGTACCTTCTGTCATCCATTCATTCTGCAAATATCTACTGACTCCCTGCTATGGGCCAGGCATTATGCTATGCTTGGTACTGGGGATACAATACTGAGTAATCTAGACAAATCCCTTACCCTTACAGAGTTAACAGACCTTATCTCAGATCTTCTCAAGAAATCTATATGGGGGGACATTATTATTCCCATTTTACAGATGTGAAAACTGAGGCTTAGAGAGATTAAATAATTTGCCCAAGATCACACAGCCAGAAAGAAACAGTCAAGATTTGAACCCAGATCTATCTTTACCCAAAATCTGTGTCATTTTTACTACAGCACATTATTTTTTAGCAAACATAGGAAAGTGGGTCTCTTGATCCTGCAGTTTTGGGGCTTTACTCACTAAATTTTACACATTGGAAGGCATGTCTCAAGTTTCTTTATACCTGGTGCCTAGCACAACGTGCTGCATAACAGGCACCTAATAATTAGGTGGATGAATTAATTTAATATCTTCATTCACTGTGAGCCCCAGGCCAGTCACCTGCCCTTCTCATCTTCCTCTCTAGCCACCTTTCCCACTTCACAGCCACAGGTTTAGGCTCGTCTTCACCCTCCACACCAGCTTCCTCACACGCCATTCACTCCTCACCCCACCAGAGATGCTTTCTGCAAGACAGCCACAAACTTCTTTGTCATTAAATCCAATGGGCAGCTTTCCATACTCATTCTCCTCATCCTTTCACAACATGTGACTCCCGGGAATTCTGCTGCCTAGGCTGCCAGAACTCCTACATCTCTGGCTGTTCCTCCTTGGTTCCTTTTTAATTACTCTTCCATTGCCTCTCAATAAACACAGGTTCCCTGGGGTTTTGGTGCAGGCTTTCTCCTCTCCTCAACTCTTTTTTTCTTTTTTCTTCTTTTGAGATGGAGTTTTGCTCTTGTTGCCCAAGCTGGAGTGCAATGGCGTGATCTCGGTGCCTCCCGAGTTCAAGCAATTCTCCTGCCTCAGCCTCACAAGTAGCTGGGATTACAGGCACATGCTACCACTCTTGGCTAATTTTTTGTATTTTTAGTAGAGACGGGATTTCACCATGTTGGTCAGGCTGGTCTCGAACTCCTGACCTCAGGTGATCCACCCCCCTTGGTCTCCCAAAGTGTTGGAATTACAGGCATGAGCCACTGCGCCCGGCTCTCAAGTCTTTACTCTGTCCCTGGGCAACCACACTCCCACTCAGCTCTCTCAAATCTCTATCTCATCCAACATTTAGATGGTGAGCCTAAACTCAACGCATCCTGCCACAAGGCTGTCCTCTTTCCTATGTTACATGCAAGAATTAGTGACACCCTTGTCACTCAGACACGGAAGCCTCCTCCTCCCTCACTTCCACATTCCATCTAGCAACAAGCCCTATCCATTCCACTCCTCGGGCATGTCTTGAACTGTCTCCTTCTCTCTTTCACGACCACTACCTAATGCTGGGTCTTCACCATTGTGTCCTACCATCACTGTGACAGCCACCGACTGACCCCGTTTCCCTCAGTGAGTCTGACCTCCTTCAGTCCAGCCTCCACCCTGAAGCTGGAAGAAGCTTTCAAAAACTACAAATCTGCTCATCACTCTCCTGCTCTAAATTATCTTAGAGGATTTCCCCTTGGTTCAAACTCATTACCACGGCTCCTAGGACTTTTGACGATCCTGCCCCTGCTTACCTTTCTGGCATCATTTTTTTTCACCCTCCACCCCCATCCTGCATGCTATGCTCTGACTATACTAAAACGGATTGCAGTTCCCATACCATGCCAAACTCTCCACCCCAATATGTCTCTGTACTTGCTGTTTCCTCTACTTGTTAAGCCTTCTCTGACCCCCTATATCCTTCAGGATTCAGTTCAGTCTCATCTATAGGAAGACTTCACTGAACCTTCAATCCTAGAAGAGGGGCTGTCCTCTGGGCTCTCATCCTTCTCATGCGTTCCTTTGTCATAGCATCTAACACTCTGCTATATAAGACCACATTATTGGACTTCAAGGTCCTCATGGGCATAGACTCTCTTCTTCATCTCTGTGCTTGCAAACCCTCATACTGCTGTGAAACTTGGTATATAGAAGATGCTCAGTGGAAGAATGAGTGGGAAGGCATGGATGGGTGGGTGGATATGAATGAGTATGTAGATAATTGAAACCAAGATGAAGCCAGAGTTAAATAAGTCTTCTGTCCAAACTCCTTCCTCAACTCCCCATCTTCCCAGAGTGAAAGTGGAACCATGCAAAACGGTTCCAAAGCCCCTGTGCTAAGCAAAGTTCTACAAGCTATCTGGGGAAAGCACATGGCACAGATGGAGAAACACAACAAACAGAGTTTAATAACCAGCCATAATTTTTAAAAGGGGTATTTCTGGGTTGGCACAAAAAGAAATTCAGAAAATGCTGACTTTTATTTAAAGTCATATTTATATGTACATTCTACAAGGATGCAGAGAACAGAGTTCTCACCCAACCAATGACCTCAGTGTTACACTGGGCACAGCTCACACCACTCCACACCAAGTCACAGAATCTTTGACAAAGGGAAATCTTCTAAAAATATCCAAGCACCTGCTTTGACAAGAAAAAACAAACCATCGTTAATTAGTATGATAGAAACAAAAAAAAAGCATTTCAAAATCATAATTGAATCTGTACTGAAGGCCTGGAAATTGAGGAAATCAACCAACTGCAACCATCATAATAGAAAAAACAGTACTGAGTCCCACTGGATGCCAGGTGCTGTGCCTCCCTGCCCCAGAACGCAGCAATGCACATGACAGCCACCCTCATACCTCCTCTTGCATCTGATCTCAAAACAACCCTGGGAGAAGAGCAGGGTGGGGCATCCTGGGTAAACAGACAAGGAAAATGAGTGAAAGGGAAGGACAGGACTCTGAGCTCAGGGAAAACTGACGCCAAGCTCTTTTCTCGGCACTGGTTTGGGGAAATTTGTATGGAAAGTTGCCAGAGGCAAGCATTAGGGAATACCTGAAGGAGGCAGATTCTGCCATTTTATCTGATAAAGATGTCCCTCCAGTGCTAAATGCGAGAGCTGCCTTCCTTTTCTCATCTTCTCCTTTTTTTTCCCTCCTCTCATTTCCGCTCTCTACCTCACTTACGACACTCCAGCTACTCTGGAAAACTTGGTTTCTAGTACCTGCAAAGGTCAACCTTAGTTACAAGGTCTTTTCATCTGTTGTTTCCTATTCCTGGAAAGCTTTATATAAGGAACTCTGTCTAACCCTTCAGGTCTCTATTCAAGTATTAGTTCCCTAGAGACACCATCCTTGTACATACTTGTTACCTGACACCCCCTACTCCAGCTCTCTTTCATTCATATTTTGTTTCTATAGGATAGGTCCTGGGTCCAGCGGGGATGAGTTAGGCTTCCTGATAATTTAATGTGACCTCTATGCTTTCACATATTTTCATGTGCAACTGGATTTTCTCTTGGAAAGGATTTTGTGTTCACCATTTTATATCCTAGAAAATGATGCTGATCTCTCTGCCGTGAGTCCTGACAGTGCTGATATCCTTCTCTATCCTTGCATAAGTCAATCCTGTGTGATTTATCCAAGGATTGTCAGAGCCTGGTCTTTCCAGTAATGCAGTCCTACTATTCACATTGTGAATGTAGCAGTTGTGCAAGTTACCATTGTGCTGATACTATTAGTTGCCCCTCAATATCTGTCTTCTTCTTCCTTCATTTAAAGAAAAACATTGCTTTTGTTTAAAGAAAAAAATGTAAAACATTTTAAGAAAAAAATGTAAAACATTTTTTAAGCTAACTACAAGTCACTCAGTATGAGACTACATTTCCCAGACTACCTTGCTAGATTCTAGGATGGTCATATGACTAAGTACTGGCCAATGGGATGTGAATTAAACAATGTGCGCACCTTCTAGGTCATATCCTTAAAAGGAAGAGGAGTGGCCTTCACTTTCTCTTTCCCTTCCTGCTTGCCTGAGGAGATGGTGATCCATCTGGAATCTTATAGATGACCACAGATCCAGTACTAACAGGTCAGCAAGATAGAAGGAACCTGGGTCTCTGACACTATAGGAGTGCTCATCCCACCCTAGACTCCTTACTCGCAATTGTTATTATACATGAGAAAGAAATGAAGTTCTCTCTTGCTTAAGTCATTGCTATTTGGGTCTCTGTGTTATGGCAGCCAACCTATAATCTAACTAGTAGAATCTGAGGTTATCATATTTACTTATTCATTGTATATTATTCTCTGTTGCTTCTAGAAAACAAATTCTAAGAGGGCAGAAACCTTGATCCTTGATTACCACTGTATCCCTAGAATTTGGAGCAGTGCCTGTAGATAAGAGGACACATTAAGCAATGAGTAACAGACAATAAGTGGATATTTGCTACATTAATGAATACATGAAAGTATACATGAGTCACTTGTTTTCACTGACTGACTTTCTGAGCAGTCTTTTGCTTTTTCTCATCCCTTTCTGGCCCTCTCTCTGACCCTGTTATAACAGACCGCCCAGTACTGGGGTGCTACATCTCTCCTGCGTACTCCTTTGATCTTAATGTGGAAAATGAAGTTTTCTGGCTCAGGGGTCTGAACTTTTCCTTAGTGCTTTGTACACCTGAATAAGTTTGGAAAGGTCTTGTGACACAAGATTACACTTCAGAGAAATTCACCGGGATATTGGATAGCATCTGATCCTTCTGCCCCAGCACCACCAGGGTGCTCAGTTTCTTCCCTTTCGTGATGAAATATCAAAACATGAAAAACAGGGGGTTATCAATGATACAATCTGTTATATTTTTTTCTCCCCTCCTAGCGGCCCTGAGATGATATGAGGGCTGTCTTGGGGTAACTTGAGGTTGTGAGTCTGAAAATATCAGCCTTGGTTTAGAGCAGTTCTGTCCAGTAGAAATATAACCTGGGACGCAAATGCAAGCCATACATATAATTTCACATTTTATAGTAACCATATCACATTTAAAAGTAAAAAGAACTGTCATGTACTCACAATAATTTACAATTTTAAAAAATTTAAGTAAAAAGAAACAGGTGAAATCAATTTTAACAATATGAACACATTCAAAATATCATTTCAATGTGTAATCATTGTAAAATTTAACAAAATATTTGACATTATTTTTCTCATACTGTCTTTGAAATCTTATGTGGATTTTATACTATTTATAGCACATGTCAATTCAATACATTTCCAGTGCTTACTAGCCACATGTAAATTCAAGTGCTTATGAGCTACATGTAAGTTCAAGTGCTTAAGTGTGCTGTAAGTCCACATGCTTACTAGCCACATGTGCCTAGTGACTATCATTTTGGACAGTGTAGATTTAGAGGGAAAAGTATTAAATTAGACTATGTTCAAGTTCTGTTCAGTTTCTTCATCCAAAAAATGGAGCTAATTATACCTGCTTAATAATATTTTGGGGAGGAATTATAGAACTAATATAAATGAAAATGTTAAGTGTAAGACAATATGTTTTTTATAAAAAAAAAGATATGCTAGCAGAAAGTGTGCTAACAGGTCCTAGCACACTTTCTGCTACTCTTCTCCATTAATATCAGAGTTATTCTGCAAAAGAAGGCAAAAAAAAATAGACTCACCTTCTTGGTGCATGGATGAATCCTAATTGACTAATCTGAGGAGTTTGGCTGGGGGACATCGTAGAGTGAAAGCATTTGGCTACATCGTATTACAAAACAATAAATAGTTAATCTGGCACATTTCCTCTGCCCTCCCAGTGGTGTAGACTCTGAAATGAGCTATCCTCACACTAATCAGAAGGAGAGGGAAGGTACTGGTGAAGTAGGAGGTGGGACATGACTCCAGAGGCAGGGCTTGAACTCCAGACCAGATTGAAGACTAGCTGAAACAGGAAAGAGGCAAAAGCACCTTTCCATAAGACGTGCCCACCAGTGCCATGTCAGTTTACTATTGCCATGGCAATATGCAGAAATTACTGCCCCTTTCCATGGCAATGACCTGGAAGTTATCACTCCTTTTCTAGAAATTTCTGAATAACTTTCCCCTTAATTTGCATGTAATTAAAATTGGGTATAAATATGACTGAAGAACTGCCTCTGAGCTGCTACTCTGGGCACACTGCATATGGGGTATCCCTGCTCCACAAGGACCAGTGCCTCTGCTGCTGCCATACATGGCCTCTTCAATAAAAGTTGCTATCTGGCACCACTGGCCTACCCTTGAATACTTTGCTGGGTGAAGCCAAGAACCCTCCCAGGCTGAGCCCCAATTTCAGGGCTCATGGGCCCTGTATCACTGGCAATGACTTGAGAAAAGGATTCGAAAAACACAGGATTCCTTTTGTTCTATAAAGAAACACAACAATGCAGTGCATACATAAACACTTTCTGATTTTGTCTGGATATCATATTTATGGGTGTATATCAGGTTATTGTTAGTATTGTTTCATTAGTTAGCTATTGTTGCATAACAAATTGTTCTAAAACTTGGCAGCTTAAAACAATAAGCATGTATTAGTACCTCATAGTTTCTGTGTAGGTGAAGAATACAGGATTGGTTTAGGTGGGTGCTTCTGCCTCAAGATTTTTCATAACATTGAGGTCAAAATGTCAGTCAGATGTGTGGTCATCTGAAGGTTTTACAGGGGCTGGAGGATCCACTTCCAAGATGATTCATTCACAAGGCTGTTGGCAGGAGGCCTCAGTTTCCCACCGTGTGGACCTCTTCAAAGAGCTAGTTGACTGTCCTCATGACTTCTTCTCCCAAGGTCTCTCCTAGAATGAGTGATCTAAGAGAGCAAGGCAGAAGCTACAGTGTCTTTTGTGACCTAGGCTCAGATGTCACACACCACCATTTCTTCAATATCCTCAACCCTGTTCAATGTGGGAGGGAACTCTACAGGTGTATCAATGCCAGGAGGTCAGGAATCTGCAGATCATCTTGGAGGCTGTCTGCCACAATTGTCAACTGATGCTAGCTGAAAATGGAGGCTCATTTATTTTTTTCAGCATGATTAATTCTGGAAAAGAGTTTCTGAGTTTCTTGTTTGTTTCTAACACATACACATGCACAAACACACACACACACACACACCACAGTATTATTGGTGATTTGCATCATCACTTACATTGAACATAATCTTATGTGATAAGAAGAGGCCTAAGTCTGTCACCCCTTTTCAAGGCTCTTTCCCGGGACCCTAAAAATTGGCTGCAGTTGTCCCTTGGGTTCCTGTTCATTCCCAGCCCTTCATGTCCCCCATCAGGTCATGGACCTCAGGCACTGAAGAAGACCTTACCACAGAGCTTGCCCAAGCTACAATACAAGAAAGATGATGTGATGTGGTTTGCATCATGTTAAGTTTCAGATTATGGAGAACTATCAAGGTGAAGTTGACCAGGAGACGTTTCGAGACATAAAGAACTTCTCTTCTACTGAAAGATAAGAACTGAAATCAACAGCATAAACAGGATAGTCTCTGTTTTTCTAATTGTATTAGTGGATATGCTCTCTTAAGGAGAGACGAACAAAGCTGAAAAAGCAGAGGAATCAGAGAGCTCAGGAAGGGGTGGCCAGGTATTTCCAAATGTCATCAGCTTTCCAAAACTGATTCTCACAGTGCTAGACCCAAGTATGTATATGTTTTTCCTGAATTTGGAAGTTTCTTCTCTTTCCTTTCATTCCCATTTTCTTTAAAAAAAAAAAAAAAAATCACCAAATCTCATTATTCTTTTGAAGGATCTCTAACGTCTGCTCTCTCCTACTGCTTGCCACAGTCTAGCCTTCGTTAGACCCTGAGGATCACAATCCCTCCCTCACCCCACACAGGTTATAACAGCAGATCAGCTGTGCTCCTTGAATTAGCCCCAGGATTATGCTACTTGGCCAGTCTGTTCACTCTGCCATCTCTGGCCACTCTGGGACCAGCCTGAGGTTGCTCTCCAGGGCTTCTCCTGTGGGATCCTAGCCGGCTTCCTTCACAGCTGAAGATCATTGGTCTTGCTCCTCAGGCCACAAGGAAGCCCTTCCCTCTTATTCTACCTCTTTGAAAACTGATAAACTGATAATGCACCACTTTCCTGCCTGGACCCTGGCTCCGCCCCACCCATAAATGACTCAGCTGCGCAGCTCACGCTGAGCACTGCCCAGACCCGGGTGTGAGGCTTAGACACCCATGCCCACTACCAGCATCATGATTCCCACCAAATGGGTCTCAGTCACTGTCCTCTGCCTGTCCCGCCTCCATGCTTAAAATGAAAACACTCCTGAGGTTATTTATAGTGTGATTCAGCAAGCCTTGGTGTGGAACCTGGGCATCAGTGTGCTTAACCAGCATCCATGGAGATTTATGGAGCACAATTTGAACAACACTGTCCTCAAGCCTCAGTATGATCTTGTTTCTCTAATGCCTCAGTATGATCTTGTTTCTCTAATGCCTCAGTATGATCTTGTTTCTTTAATGCTTTTCTCCTGTGGTGGCTGAGAACACAGACTACTGGGAGGTCTGGCTTCCCTGACAGTCCTGCCCCAAGGTCCCGGGGCACTGAGCAAAAAGAGCTCTGCCCGTGCACACTCGCCACAGGGTGCCTGGACACGTGCACACACACTACTTGCACCTGCACACATATGTGTCTACATTCACACAGGCACACACATTCACACATGCACACACACACACACTCACACGGGCACACACAATCGCATGCATAGCTGCTGAATGCAGTGTCCCTGCAGGGTCCAGTCTGAGCCTCAATGCTAGCCTGCCTCTTGGGCCCTCAATCCTTCAAAAATACTAAGTAGGTCACAGCCCTTCTCCTCCCACAGACAAAAACACGGTTCAGAAGCAGTCATCAAATTCCTGCCTGAGGATACATATCTCTGGGCTGATTAAATAAACACAGCTTAATTAAATTAAAGTAGATCAGAACCTGCATAAACTCTGCTGGCAACCCAGAGGAGTTTCTCATGAATCTTTCATTTTCATAAATGAGTGATGGTTCACCTGCTCAGGGGCTTCTGCACAGACACGGCTCCCTCTGGCCAGGGGAAAGCATTGATGAAGTATTTTTATTGAGGGGACCAAGTGGATTTGGAAACTTTTTGTGCTTTCTGGAGGAGTAGGCATCATGTCCAGTTGCTGAGCACAGGATGAGTATGACTCAGGCTGCTTTCCTAAAGGCAGAGGGTGGTGAGAGCCCTGGCACCGCTGATCAGGTGTATGGGAAAGAGGGAGGGAGACAGAAACAGAGAAAGAGAGAGACAGAGACAGAGAGGGAGACAGACAGAGAGAGGGAGAGAGATAGAGGAAGAAACAGAAAAGCAGAGACAGAGAAAGAGAGACAGTGACAGAAACAGAGAAATAGAGAGACAGAGAGAGACACAAATAGAGACACAGACAAGGAGAGGCACAAACTGAGACTCAGAGTCAGAGACACAGAGCACGGGTAAAGCTTAAATTTAGCCACAGTTAAGGGTATTACAAATACTCTCAGCACATTCTGAGAGATTTTGAATGTTGTTGGTTGCTGCAAGGAGTCAGCAAGGAGAAAAAGCCACCTGTTCTAGCTAATTTTCTCAAGGGAGGAGTGGAAGAGAAAAAGAAAAAAGCAACTGTGTAAACCTCATGGAGCAAATAGAATTCCTTTGCTCTGCAGGGCAAAACCCACTTCTGCCTTCACAAGGAGCACCTCAGAGGCCCATGGGAAAGACCTGCTCAGCACAGCTGTGGACCAGCGAGGTCTGGGGCCCTTCCCCAGAGCCTAGTGTACTTTTGCTGTGCGATTTCCCTGTGCTGGAGGAGAGGCAATGGAGAAAGAGCACACCACCGCTTTAAGGGAACCTCTCAGTGAGCCTAATGCCTACCCCCAACCTACGCCCCATCTAAAAACGAGATTGAGTGGCACCTTGTGAAATGGCCCAGTCTCCAGTGTGCTGGAGCTGATCACACAACTCGGGGGTCTCTCTCATCTCTTCCTTTCTCTCCGGGGACTTGCCTCTTCAGCCTTATTCATCTCTGCTAGCAGGCTGGGGAGGGAAGGACAAAGAGGTAAAATGTACATTTTGCAAGTTCCAGTGGAAAGTCTTTGGGGAAGGAAGTTGAAACTAATGGGCAAGCTGTGGCTTCCATTAGCCAAGAAATGTGAGAGGGGGGCTGTGCAATCTATCACTGTCCTTTGTATGTGCCGGTGACACTGCTGACAATGTTATTTTCTGGCTTCAAACTTACCCTCATCAGCAGGACTTTTGCACAGATTTCTTCTGGAACTGATAGCTTACATCACCTTATAGACTCTTCAAGCCCCACCGCTGGCCACCCCACTGGCCGCTGACATAGCTGATCTCTCATCTCCCCCTACTACCAACTCAGGCTCTGAGCAACAGCGTAGCAGACATTGCTGTTCCTAGAGCCTCTCACCTGTTTTCTCCTCCAAGCCCTAACCTGAGCCTTATCCCAGCCTGAACTACCTCTCCATTAGCTTTCTGACAAATAGTAGAGGGTCTTTTTGCCCTTGTGATCGTGTTTCCTATGCAGTGAAGCCTTTCAGATGTCTTCTCCAGCTCCATTCATTCCAGACTCCCCTGTGACTCCAGGGTCGTGAAGACCAACTGGAAACATTACTATAAATCAGGGGACATTGCACTAGTCTAGGGAATACTGTCATGGGTCACACTGACTCTAAACTTTGAGCATATTAAAGAGTCATTTAAAACCCAAAGGCTCTAGGGCTTCTAGTTGAAAGCGACAGACTCAGCCCTTGGGTTTAATCTCCTGTCTCTGCAGATAATCCAAGAGAGCCCTATCAGGAGTCTTAAGATTTCAAAATCCTTCTGTAAGACTCAAAGCAGATGGAGGAGTATTAACTAGGAGCTGAGCAGAAGAGGCTGCTGAGAAGGTAAAGGCAATGGAAGGCGGGCATGAGATATGAGAGTGGAGACGGGGTCGGTGGTTGAAAGTCTGTGTATGGAACAATCCCCCTGAGGTTTCCCCCTAACATTCCTGCTTGCAAAAACGCTAGTAGCCAGGTATTTAGATCCCAGCCCAAGGCAGGAAAAAGGCTAAAATAAAACTGAAATTCTGTCTCTGCAAGAAACATGAATGGACTTTCTGAGAAGAACTAGGGCCTGTAGCATGGGGTTACTGTTTGCCACAGTAAATCCTTCTCAATCTGACATTGAAAGACGCTCCAAAAACTGAGTGACTGCCTTCCCACTCACAGTAACCAGCCCCTCCCCCACCCCCACCCCCAATGCAGGGCTCCTTGGCGACCTATCATCTCATTCTTAAATATCCAAGCTCGCCAAACCGTTGAGTCCAAACCGTGAAATGAAAACACCAAGAGAAAAAAAAATAAAATGGCCTTGAAAGAAAAATAAAGAACAGAAAAGAATTAAAGTGAAAAAAAAACTCAGCCTTCCAGAGAGTTATGAAAAGATGCTGTATCCACAAAACATAAGTGGAGAAAACAGACCATAAGAAAAAAAGAAAAAAATTTAGAAAGTAAGACTATGACTGCTAACATTTGGGGTGCTTCTTGTTTTTGTTGTTGCTGTTGTTGTTTCGGTTTTTGGTTTTTATTTTGTTTTGTTTTGTTTTTGAGATCGCGTCTCACTCTGTCACTGCCAGGCTGCCAGGCTGGAGTGCAGTGGCACAATCTCAGCTCACTGCAACCTCTGACTTCCTGGTTCAAGCAATTCTCATGCCTCACCCTCCCAAATAGCTGGAATTACAAGCATGCACCACCACACCTGGCTAATTTTTTGTATTTTTAGTAGAGATGGGGTTTTGCCATGTTGCCCAAGCTGGTCTCGAACTCCTGACCTCAAGCAATCCACCTTTCTCGGCCTCCCAAAGCAATGGAATTATAGGCATGAGCCACCACGCTAACATTTTTTATTTTTTGAGACAGAATCTTGCTCTATTGCCTAGGCTGGAGTGCAGTGGCGTGATCTCGATTCACTGCAAGCTCTGCCTCCCAGGTTCATGCCATTCTCCTGCCTCAGCCTCCCGAGTAGCTGGGACTACAGGCACCCACCACCACACCCAGCTACTTTTTTTTGTATTTTTAGTAGAGATGGGGTTTCACCGTGTTAGCCAGGACGGTCTCAATCTCCTGACTTCATGATCTGCCCGCCACAGCCTCCCAAAGTGCTGGGATTACAGGTGTGCGCCACCATGCCCGGCATATGTATAAATGTATATAGCATATGCTTATATACCATAGTGAGATAACAAGAGAGGAAGGGAATAAATATATTATATATATATATTTATAGCAGATGTAAAACCATATAGATGTATGATTTTAAATGGCTCTTTAATATGTATAGTGTAGCAAGAAAAGAAATTTGGGTAAATCTTGTGATCTTTATTTCTGCAACTGAACACAGGTCAAGTGACCCTTCCTGCTCCTCAGCTGGTAATGGTAATAGGCATATTGTAGATAGGAAAATAAATCTAAACTTAAAATAAAAATCTATTTTAGTGAAGACAAATTACTGCCTTCCATATGATAGAAAGAATCCAGCAAAAATAGGCAAATGGGATTGTATCAAACAAAACATATTCTGCACAGCAAGGGAAACAATAAATAGAATGAAAAGTCAAACTACAGAATGGGAGAAAATATCTGCAAACCATTCATCCAAGAAGGAATTAATGTTCAGAATATATAAAAACTCAAAACAACAGCTAACGAAGCAAATAACCCAACTTTTAAAACAGGCAAATGAACTGAATAGATATTTCTCTGAAGACATACAAATGTCCAACAAACATATATATAAATGCTCAACATCACTAATCATCAGGGAAATGTAAATCAGTACTACAATGAGATACCATCTCACCCCAGTTAGAATGGCTATCAACAAAAAGACAAAATTTACAAATGCTGGTGAGGACATGGAGAAAGGGAACTCTTATATGCTGTTGGTGGGAATACAAACTAGTACAGCCATTTAGGAGAACAGTATGGAGCTTCCTCCAAAAAACACAAATGGAACTACCACATGCTCCAGCAATCCCACTACTGGGTATATATGCAAAGGAAAGGAAATCAGTATATCAAAGGGGTATCTGTATCCCCATGTTTATTGCAGCACTATTCACAATTGTCAAGATATGGAATCAATGTAAGTGTACATTAACAGATGAATGGATAAAGGAAATGTGGTGTATATACAAAATGAAGTACTATTCAGTTATTAAAAAAAAAAAAGAATGAAATCCCGTCATTCATGGCAACATAGATGGAGCGGGAGGACATTATGTTAAGTGAAATAAGCCAGGAACAGAACGTTAAACACCCCATATTCTTATATGTGGAAGCTAAAAAAAGTCAGTCTCATAGAAGTAGAGAGTAGAATATGGGTTACTAGAGGCTGGGAAGGTGAGGGGGTTGGGAGGATAGATATTGGTTAAAGAATATAAAATGTACAGCTAGATAGAAAAAATAAGTTCTAATGTCCTATAACACTGTAGGGCAGCTGCAGTTAATGGGAGTTTAGCATATATTTTCAAATAGCTAAAAGAAAATATTTGAATGTTCCCAACACAAATACATGATAAATGTTTGAGATGATAGATACGCTGCTTACCCTAATCTGATTGCTCTATATTGTTTGTATTGAAACATCACTATGTACCCCATCAGTATGTACAATTAAAAGTAGAAAAACAAAAAAGTATCAGAAACAACCAACCTGCCACAGGGTTCCTGTCTGACCCTCTCTGTGCCATATAGGAGATTCAGGGTTGTACTGCCACACTGGGAACTGGGAACCTTTGCAAATGAGAAGTGCTTCTGTTTATCTGATTTTTGAGATCCCCCTTTGTAACAAGGAGCCTTTGGTGAGCAGCCTTGTGGAACACAAATATTCTCACGCTTTGTTCGTTCTAAGAAGCCAATGCATAGCTCTTCTCTAAACTTCCTGCTCTCCTGCCCTCCAGTTTTGCTTCTTTCGTGCCACTATCCATGGACTAAACTACTGTGTACTGCCCAGAAAGCAGCGTACACTCTTTCCTCAGGACACTCTTTTTCCAAGCAAATGGGCAGTGAGATGTTCTGTTAAAAACTCTGCCCAGTATGAGGATTTATCTTCCCCAAGGTCCTTCAGAGCTACCGCATGTGAAGCTTCTGTGCCTTCAGAACATCTGTCTGATGCCAGAGCATTGAGCCCTGTTTGACTTATGTTCAGTTTTCAGTACTTGCTAAACATGTTTCCCTTTTCCCCCAGCCACAGACACCCAAAAAATGATGTCTACCATTCTTCAGTTTCAAGTCCAGTCCCTGAGCACTGGGAACAAGCCACCATTTTATAGATAAAAATGTATTTGTAGAGGCTCAGAGGCAGACCTTAGAGTTCATCTGGTTCAGCCATCCCCCAGCGATTCTTTCTTCAAGGCTACTCACAGCCCTCAGTTAAAGATCAGTCACACAGTGGGCACCCATTAAGTTGCTTACTTACTGACCATGATATCCCAATAATGTGGACCTTTGATATACCAGATATTTAAGGTCCCAGACCTTAAATATAAATAAATTATATTATTTAAAAATACATGTACTATAGCAAGTTGAGTTTTCCAGGAAACATACTCTGAGATGAATATTAGGGGGCAGAGGTTTATTAAAGAAAACTCTTGGACTCAACACTTTTGGAAAGAAAGGGAATGATGCAGGATTGGGCCAAAGGAGAATATGGACTGTGGTGCAGAATCAGCGAAGGCTTCAGGGACCCCAGCAGGAAGCTTGACACTGACATGGCCTTTCAGAGTTGTCTTCAGCTGGAGCAGAGGGTGTCCAGCCTGCAAACACTAAATTTTCGCTGAAATGCTTGATCTATATTTAGATTTCATAAAACTTAAAGTTTAAAAAGTTGATTCATATACCTGCATTATTTCAAACGTACTTAAAGTTTTTCAATAAACAAACTGCCTATCAGTTTTTAAATTTAAATTAAGTAAAATTAAATAAAATCAAAAGCTCAGTTCCTCAGTCATACTAGCTCCATATCAAGTACTTAACAGCCACATGTGGCGAATGTCTGCCATATCAGACAGTGCAGGCCTACAGCACTATAAAAATCACATGCAGGCTGGGCATAGTGGTTCATGCCTGTAATCCCAGCACTTTGGGAGGCCGAGGTGGGTGGATCACTTGAGGTCAGGAGTTCAAGACAAGTCTGGCCAACATGGTGAAACCCTGTCTCTACTTAAAAAAAAAAAAAAGGAAAAAAAAAGAAAAAATTAACTGGGTGTGGTGGGGCAGGCACCTGTAATCCCAGCCACTCAGGAGGCTGAGGCAGGAAGAATTGCTTAAACCTGGGAGGCAGAGGTTGCAGTGAGTTGAGATCACGCCACTGTACTCCAGCCTGGGTGACAGAGCCAGATTGCATCACAAAAAAAAGAAAAAAAAAAAAAAAGAAAGAAAATCAGATGCATATATTCCTTGTACTAAAAAGGATATGGCTTTAGTTGCTAAATGCCTTGTCTCAGTCCATTTGGGCTGCTATAACAAAAATACCTGAGACTAGGTAATCTATAAACAATAGAAATTTATTGCTCACAGTTCTGAAGGCTGGCAAGTCCAAGATCAAGGTGCCAGCAGATTTGATGTCGGATAAGGGCCCATTCCTCATAAATGGTACCTTGTAGCTGTGTCTTCACATGGCAGAAAGGGCAAACAAGCTCCTATTATATGAGGACATTAGTTCCATTTATGAGGGCAGAGCCCTCCTCCCAAAGGCCCCACTTCTACACAACGAGGATTAAGTTTTAACATATGAATATTGGGGGGACACATTCTTTCAGACCACAGCATGCCTCAATTTCCTCATCTGTAAATTGGAGCCAATAATGTAGAGCACATATACAGGTCCCCACTAATTCACCAATGGCCAACTTACAAAGACAAATATATGCAGGTGCCCACTTCTGCTGCAAAGCTTTTAGAGAGTCTATGGGTCCCAAAATGAAAATAGAGAAGAAATTGAAGAGGAAGAACAAGTTACAGGAGGTGACCACAGCAGATTCTAAGCAGTGTCACAAGCCAGTCAGCTTGTCTGTAGGGTTTTGCCTTGACCAAAAATCTTAACCACTAATCTCAAAAGGTCAGAATGTCCCACTTCACTTTTTTTTTTAGTGGTACTCATAGTTCTACCAATTAAAAAATCTCTGTTTTTCTTTTAAAAATTCAAACATTCAAAGATATGAGATTATTCATCATTCACATCTTAGAGATTGTTTGATCTTTATGCCTTTGCTCTTTACGCCTAACTCAGATCAACAGTGACTTCAAGACCTTTCACCAAAAAAAAAGGAAGATGATAATATACGGGCATGAGACATCTTCAGAGGGTGAACAACTCTGAGTGTGGCACCTCCATGGGGAGCTTAGAGTAGCCTGGGAGCTCTTGGGGGCCTGAGAAGCTATGACAGAGGCATCAGAAAGTGGAGGAGGCAGAAATAGGAGAGGCTGCCAGGGAAATGTCACTGAGCACAATCCTGTTGTAGGAAAGAAAAGGAAGAACATTTTTTTCCTCCTTTACTTCCTTGTTATTTTTCTCTTTTTTCCTCTTTGACCTTCTCTTTTTTCCCTCTCCTCTGCCTCCTCTGTCTTCTTCTTTATCTTTTCTCCTCTTTCTCATCTGCTCTTCTCCTTTCTCTTCTCTGCCCCTACTTACCCTCCTTACCTCCACTAAGGACTTTCTGCTCCCAGATATAAGGAATCAGCCTAGGATTTGAAGCAGTACAGCTCTACATGCTGAGTTAAATCTCCTATTTTGGACTATCCTAAGACCGTACCACTGTGTATAGTACTACTTTTGTAAGAAAATGAGTTCCTAATTCCAAGCCACTATTTGCTCGGCTGGCAATCCCCTGTAGACTCTGATATGCAGTGCCCATAGTAAAGCTCATTAAAGATTAGTTTCTTAGAAAGAAATAAATGCATTGAAATTCTTCAGTGTAAGTATATTCCTTCACAAAGAAACTAACCAAATTCATTCAATATGTGTAATGGCCAAGTTTAGACCAGACTGTGATTAAAACATTCATTTGTCAACTCAGAAGCCACCTTTGATATAGCGATAACAAAAATCTTCTCAATAGCTGGAGGCCATATGTTAAACAAACTTGAAGAAATATTTTCAGCAGTGAATGCCAGCTTTTCACATCTAAGACTGTCAGAATGATGAGTTCTGAAATTTGATCTAAATTCAGTTTCATATTTATAAATGGCAGGTTATTTTTCTGTTACTGACACTGAAAATACACAAATGGCACGTTCAAATTTGACCATGTTCCCTGGTTAAATTTCCAAATTAGTTAAGAAATGTCTATATGTATAATAATTTGTATAAAATGCTGGTTTAGTAGGGTCTTTTTTCTATTGTCTGAGTATGCATGCAATGAAAATCATTCTTTTGTTTGTGTTTAGTGTTATTACTGGTTACAAACACAAAACCATTGGAACAATAGTGAAAGAAAAATTTGCTCACAATTTCACCACCTCTACAAATCAACATGTTTTTATTTCTTTTACTTTATAACGGACACTTCCATCTGGATATAGGCAAAACTGTCACACACAGATGTTTCATGAACAATTTAATTATGCACGTAATTCCTACTCAAATACACACAGGTGTATGATCATTTTTACAGCTTCATGGTTGAGAAGATAAGTACTGTTGTTGCTGTGCAGCCAGAGCACAATTCTGCACAAGTTCAGACTTGACCCTGCCTCCTACCCCCTCGAGCAAGCTGGGATCTCAGCAAGCTCTTCCTCTAGCTCTCTACCAACTGCCATGTCCAGATGGCAGTCAGATACCTGAATCAAGGAGAGTCACTCAAGCTTTGGAGCAGGGGCCTCCTGGCCATTAGCAGCACAATTATCTTTAGAAATTTAAATGTGGCAGAGAAAAGCTGTCATGAACTGGGAAGTACTAAAGTGGACTCTGCCAATCAAAGTAAAAGAACATCTGGCCTTAGCCCAACTGGGCCCTACTTCCACTCTCAGCATAGACTTGCAGAGCCTTGCTGCATTCATTTACCGTACTGTCACTTCGGCCAATTAGTAATAATGAGCTCCCTCCAGCACGGGTGATGTTAACAAAGGGGTGAAAAGAAGAGGGACCACAGTGCCCATGCAATCCTACATATACATGTTAGTTGCTTAACAAGTGTTTGCTGCTTGAGCTACGTGCAGAAAAGTACACAATTAATAAGCTCGATAAATTATCTCAAGTAAAGGCATCCCAGCAGCCACAGTTCAGACCAAGGGATAGAACGCTCTCAGCAACCCAGAAACCTCCCTAGAGCCCCTTTCTTCTCCCCAAAGGTTAACATTATTCTGATTTCTAAAACCGTAGTTTATTCCATGGTACCTCACACAGGAGAGACAATACATGTTTATTTTAACATCATCATTTAGATTGGACTGTTTTTGAACTTTATTTAAATGGAATTGTACAGTGTGTTTGTGAAATTATTTCTGTTGAAGCACATAGTTGTAGTTGATTCATTTTTCACGCCTCTATTCAATTGCATGCATATGTCATGATACACACGTACGCCTTTTCTTCTGTCGAAAGACATTTGGGTTGTTTCCAGCTTTGAGCTATTACAAACAATGCAGCAATAGCATTCTTTTGTATGTCTTTTGGTGTACGTATATATGCATTTCTATTAGATATATATCCAGGAGTGAGTTGCTAGATCCCAAGGCATATGTGTGTTCCAAAGTAATTATGTCAGTTTGCATTCCCACCAGCTGCATGTGAGACAGTGGTTTCACATCCCCAGCTGTACTTGGTATTGTCAGCCTTTTTAATGTTAGTCTTTCTGGCAGATGTGTAGGGATATTTCATTGTGGTTTTAATTAAACATCCCAGACCACTAAAATGACTTGATTTGCTCTTCGTATATTTAGCAGACATTGAATATTCTCATTTGTGAAGTTCTTTTTCAGGTCTTGTTTCCACTGTCTTTATTCAATTGTCTGTCTTTTTCTTATTGATATGAGGCTGTCTTTCTAGATTTTGGTAATGAACTCTTTGCTGTATGTACTGCAAACATCTCCCGTTCCGTGACTGCCTTTCCAACTTGTGTGTCTTTTGATGAACAGAAGATCCTAATGTTAATGCAGTCGAATTTATCAATCTTTATTTTGTGGTTAGTGCAACTTGTGTTCTGTTTATCCTTGTTTACTCAAAGTCATAGATACACTCTCAAATGCAGTCTTCCAGAAAATTGGTTTACTTTCCACATTCAATCTACAATCTACCTGGAATTTTTTTATGGTACAAAGTAGGGGTCAAGATTTCTTTTTCCAAATGTATATCTAATGGGCCCAGCAACATTTATTAAAAACATCATCTTTCTCCTATTGATCAAAAACCTTGTTTCTAAGGTCTTTCTATTCCATTTGCTTTTTTTTTTTTTTTTTTTTTTTGCTGTTGGGGAGTTACCCTTGTACTAACACTCAGCTTTTTAAATTACTAAAACTAGAATAAGACTTGGTTTCTATTAAAGTAAGTCCTCCAACCACTTTCTTCTTCATCTTTAAGATTGTATTGGTTCTTCTCGGCCCTTTGCAATTCCACATAAATTTTATAGCAAGCTTGTGAATTCCCCACAGAACAGCTGCTTGGATTTTAAATGGGACTACACTGAACTTATAGGTTAATTTATAGAGAACGGATATCTTTATTAAATTGAATTGTTTAGTTCATAAACATAGCCTAACCCTACATTTATTGAGGTTTTCATTGTGGTGGTCTTACACATCTTTTATTAGATTACTAGGTGTTTGGTATGTTTTTATGTTATTGTAAATGGTATAATTTTTAAAATTAGTTTTCTAATTCTTTGGCCCTGGAATAGAAAGACACAATTTATTTTTACATATCGATCTGATAGCTAGTTATATTGTTAAATTTATTTATTAATGCCAATAATTTATAGATTTTTGTTTTCTGTACACACAATTATATCATCAGTAATAATAATAGTTCCAATACATTTACCCTTATAAAACATTTTTATTGCTTTCTTGCACTGCCTAGAGTCTTTAGGCATGTTGAATAAAAATAATAATAGTAGGGATACTTGTCTCATTTCTAGTTCCCAAGGGAAAACACTCAACGTTTCACCATTAACTGTGATATTTGCTGTACACACCTTTTATCTAATTAAAAATATTCTCTTCCATTTTAGTTTTCTAAGAAATTTATGTTTATTAGAGTAGTAGTTGTATTAACAGGTGTTGAATTATATCAGATTATTTTTCTATGCCTATTGAGATGATTGTACAATTTTTCTCCTTTATTTTGCTAATTCTCCTTTATATTGTTAATAATATGAATTAAAACAATTGATTTTTGAATGCAACATCAATATTGCATTGAACATAGTCATGGTGTATTGTTCTTTTTATAGATCACTGGATTTAATTTTTACTACTAGGATTTTTGCATTTATATATATGAGAGAGATTAATATGAAATTTTTCTTTCTTGTAAAGAACTCATCAAGTTTTTATGTCATGAAATTGGTTGGAAAGTTTTGCTTCTTTCTATTCCCTAGATAGATTTATGTAAGACTGATGTTAATTCTTTTCTTTTAAAGTAATTTGGAATTTGGCTGATGTAGCCATCTAGACCTGAAGTTTTCTTTATAGGAAGTTTTATTTATAGATCCAATTTCTGTTATATCTATAGGACTATTAAGATCTTTTATTTCTTCTGTGTCGCTTTTGATAAGTTTTTTTCTAGGAATTTATCAATTTCAACCAAGTTGTCAAATGTATTGGCATAAAGTAGTTCATTATATCCATTTATTATTTGTTGAATGTCTGTAATATTTGTCTTGTCCCCTGTTTCATTCCTGATATTGCTATTTGGTCCCTTCTTCTTTGTGATTGGTCTCGTCAAGAGTTTATCAATTTTTTCAGTCTTTTTAAGGAACTACCTTTTGACTTAGTTGACCTTCCCTTACACATTATTTTCCTATAGCATTCATTTCTGCTCTCAACTTTTGTATAGTCTTCCTTCTGCATTCCTTGGGCTTAATTTGCTATTATTTTCCCACTTATTAAGATGAATTGAAGTGATTGATTTTCAGCCTTTCTTCTTTCCAAATATGCACATTTAAGGCTATAAATATGCCTTCCTATGCATGATTTTAGCTGCATTACATGTTTTAATGTGTCATATTTTAATTACCTTTCAGGTAAAAATAACTTCTTATTTCCATTGCTAATTTCTTCCTTGACCCACGGGCTATTCAGAAGTTTATTGCTTAAACGTCAAACAATTAGGAACTTTCTAGTTAACTTTTGTTATTGATTTTTACCTAAGTTTCATTGTGATCAGCAAATATACTCTGTATTATTTCAGTCCTTTGAAGTTTATTAAGACTTGACTTATTGCCCAACATGTAATCAATTTTGGTCAATGTTTTATGTGCACTCAAAAAGAATGTGCATTCTGGAGTTATGAGTGCTGGATTCTATACATGTCAATTAGATCAAATTTGCTAATCATGCTGCTTACTAATTTTTTGTGTGCTTGCTCTAATAGTTACTGAGGAAAGGTGTTAAAATTGCTCACTATGGTGGAGGATTTATCCAGTCCTCCTATTATTCTTGTCCATTTTTACTGGCACTCTAGCCAATAAAATGCACATGAGAGAAGAACTTTAAGGTATAAAAATGGAGAGGTAGAGACAAAACCAACCCTGTTTGCAGATGATAGTATTATTTCCCTAGGAAACCCAAGGAAATCAATTTTTTAAAAAGACTACTAAAAGCAATAAGAAAACTCAGTGATGTTGTGGGGCAGAAAACATATAAAGAAGTCAATAATTAGAAGCAAAAAGATTATAATGGAGAGAAAGAGTCCATTTACATCAGCCAAAACTGAAACAACAAAAAAAGATATTATTTTTTAGGAATAATTTTAACAATAAATGTATGAGACATGGACCTAAAAAACTGTTTCAAATATTCCAGGACACACAACAGAAGACATAAACTAATGGGAAAACATACCACATATTTTGACAAGATGACTCAATGCTGCTTTCTTTCTTGTATCAAGAGTATGCTGATCTTTTGAATTTGATTTTTAAATTTAGTATAATTTCAATAAACCTAATAAATAGTTCTTTTTTTTTAAGCTAGAAAAAAATCCTAAGGTTCATATTGAAAATAAGCAAAGAAGGTTTTCAAAGTAAACTCTGATTTTAAAAAATCAGTGAAAAGGGATTACCAGATATAAAAATATTCCACAAGGGCTCAGCAATTAAAACAAGGTAGTACTGGTTCATGAATAGATGAAACAATGGAATAAGAAAGTACAGTAAAAGGAGTGGGGCAAACTTAACTTTTGAATAGTGGTGGGGCAACAAGGTAGCTATCTGGGAAACATTAATGTTGGACCCATCATTCTGTGTTCCATGATATATTCCAAATGAACTGAATCTTTAATATTAAAAAATCAATAAATGTAGTAAATGAACAGATGGGATAATTTTTCATAATCTCAGAATATGGAGGGCTTTTTAACTATCCCCAAATCCAAAAATATAAAAAACATAAGTTCAACTATATAAAAAATTTGTTTAAACCTTTGCATGACAAAAATAAACTTCACCATAATAATAATAATGATAAAGACAAACTTGGAAACATAATTATAACTAATCATAGACAGAATACTCTCTCTAATATACAGAAAGTTCTAGAAATGAATAAGAAAGAGACCAATAACCCACTAGAAAAATGGACAAATATTATAAACAGACAATTCAAAGAATATGCAGATTATTCCTAAACATATTTGTAATGGTGTATTTTACCCATAACAAGAAGCATGAAAATTAAAACTACTAAGATACCATTTTTCACCATAAAATTGGCAAAAATCCAAAATTGATAGCCTGTTCTGTTGCCAAGTCTGTGAGAAATAGGCACTCTCATACCTTGCTGGTGGGAGTATAAATTTATACAACCCATACAGAGGGTTGCACTTAGCAAGAGCTATCAAAATTACAAATGGATGTGCTCTTGGATTCAGCAACTAGACTTTAGGGGAATTTACCCTACAGATACATTTGCATATCTACAAAATGGCAGGTATACCATCTATTGATTGCAGCATTGCAGTCAACAGCGAAAGATTAAAAGGAACCTGGATACTTGTCAGTAAAGGAGTGGTTAAATAAATTCAGTGGAGTACTTTGTAACAGTAAAAAGAAATAAGAAAGCACTTTACATATTGATATGGAAAGCTCTCTAAGATATGTTAAGTGAAAAAAGCAAAGTACAGAATGATATGTACAGCATGCTAACATTTACATTACAAAAGAGGGAAAATATATTTTGTATTACAAATATATATATAATATATATATATGACAAGGTCCCACTGTCACCCAGGCTGGAGTTCAGTGGTGCAATCACGGCTCACTGCAGCCTTGACCTCCCAGGCTCAAGTGATCCTCCCACCTCAGCCTTCCAAGTAGCTGGGGCTACAGGTGCACACCACCACATCTAGCTAATTCCTGTATTTTTTGTAGAGATGAAGTTTCCCCATGTTGCCCAGGCTGGTCTGAAACTCCTGGGCTCAAGGGATCTGCTCATCTCGGCCTCCCAAGGTGCTGGGATTACAGGCATGAGCCCCCACGACTGGCCATATTTATTTTCCACATTTCTGAAAGGGTAAGTCAAAGACTAAAAGCAGTGGTTAACTAGCTACTGGGGCCTGGGGGAATGGCAACATGAATGTCCAATGTGAAAAGGAGCTTTTTCACTGTTAGATTTTTCATTCTTTTAATGTTTTACTATGTAAATATACTACACTTCCAAAACATTTAAAAATATTTTAAAGCAAAGAACCATGCTAACAATGTCATCAAATACATTTACTGCCACACATGGCTTAAATGCACTATAAGTCTAGCGAGGCCTCTGCCGTTACTAGGTACATCAGTTAGGATGGCTTTGACTGTAAGTGGTAGGAGGCTTGAACAATGAGGATAATGTATTATCCCAATTAACAAAATATCCAAAGTCAAACTATCCCAGGACTGCAATTGCTTCTGCAATTTCAAGCATCACATAGAGACCTGACTATGAGCAGCCAAAATGAGTACCGTCCATGTCCTCTTGTGCATGGCCCAGAAGTTTCCCAATAGTCTTGCCCTCAGGTCCAATTGGCCAGTAATGTGTAACGTATTCATACCCAAGCTGCAACAGAGACTGGGGTGTAGTAGCAATAAGAATAATCACTAAGCCGGGTGCAATGACTCATGCCTGTAATCCTAGCACTTTGGGAGGCTGAGGTGGGTGGATCACCTGAGTTCAGGAGTTCAAGATCAGCCTGGCCAACAGTGCAAAACCCTATCTCTACTACAAATACAAAAATTAGTGCATGCCTGTAATCCCAGCTTCTCAGGAGGCTGAGGCAGAAGAATTGCTTGAATGCAGAAGGCAGAGGTTGCAGTGAGCTGAGATCATGCCACTGCACTCCAGCCTGGGCAACAGGGCGAGACTCTGTCTCAAAAAACAAAAAGAAGAATCGCTAATATTTATTGAACACTTCATATGCTCCAGATACTACATAAGCACTTTACATGCATTAACTTGTTTACATTTCAAAGCTACCAGCTAGAGAAATAGTTTTGTTATATTCATTTTACAGACAAGGAAACTGAGGCACTGAGAGAGTAAATAACTTGCCGAAGGTCACTTAGTTTTAAAGTGATGGAGCTGAGACTCACACTTTGGCAATACTGGCTCAAAAATCAATGATCCCAGTGATCCTATTATGTATATTATCTGAAAATAAATCTTAAACAGCTATAGCAAAAGGTTGATTCTATCAGCAAGGAAGAGAGAAGAAGAATGTTTATTGGATATGCAACCAGCAATATTTTTCCTAGAAACAGATTGCCCAAATTACAGCCCTTGACTGGCACATACCACCCCATCAGTGTGTGACACTGGCCATTCATGAACACCTGCCTAGACCTGTGTCTCTAGTTATCACGAAGGAAAACACCTTGGGCAATGACTGGGATCTTTCTAAAAGCAACAGCAGCAGCGGCTCCACCTACAGAAATCTCCAAATCTGTAGTCACCACGCTTATCAGGGAACATTGTGATGAACTCCAGGGAATAGACCTGCTTCCTCCCAGGAGCAAGATGGCAACAGGAGCCTCAGATCCTCATGGAAGACTCAGGTGCTCTCATGGGCTACCCCATATCCACAGTTCAATTGCAGCCCAAGTCTCAGTGCCTCCTTCTACCCAGGCAGAAGTGGTGCAGGACTATTGACCCAGCATTTCACAGGCATTGGCAGAGGCACACCCTGGGAATCACATGAAGTTTTTGGTTTGTGAGAAAACCAGTCATGCCTGGATTTCACGGACAGATCCCCCTACCAGTCTCCACTGCTACTGATCAGATTATCACTGGGCATTTTCCTAGTTCAGAGTCCCCCACCCTCAAGTGCCACAATTGCCACTTGAAAGCTCCCTACGCTAATTAAAACATTAAAGACAAATAGCTCTTATTTTAAATTAAAACTTCCATCCTCTAGGATTTCATAGCAGCTAACTCTGCCCTCATGTGCTAAAAAATACTTGGATTTTTCACCCCCGTCATTAATCTAGTAGTTTTTTTTTTTTTTCGTATATTTGTCTTCTCATAGAGTCAGAGATGCAGTGAGTCAGTTTCCTCACCTCCCAGGCACATCGCCCAGGGAAGGGGGTGGATATATTCTTAGCCTGGAGAGCACTTTGCTCTGTCTTATATAAACCCCCAGGAGATAGATGCCTCTAGGCTATGACAAAGAGGAGACCAGGATAAGCAGAGTTGGCAAGAGAATGAAACCCCTGAACAAGGAACCGATCTCCTATGGAACATGCTTGCTGCTTGCAGGTTTAAAATAGAGCCACTGGCCTGTAGGAGCCCTGCCTTCTCTCAGAGAGGAATGAGCAGAAGGGAAGGATTCCTCTCCAAGTTTCCTCTGCCAGAGGTGTCAGAACAATTGATACAGTGGACTCCATGTCTATCCATCAACGTGGAGGGTCGTGGCTATGCCAAGGAGGGACTAAAAGATCTGGCCACCAGGAAACCCAGAACTCCTAAGAAGAAATTGTGAGAATTGTAAGTATTAGAAGGAGTGTGTCTTGCTGGCCATCAAGACCAACTTTCTTCAGGTTGCAGAAAGACCACTGTCATGTTCATATATGTCCCAACCCATAATGTTAATTGATTTGTATTTCCTAAAGCCAAGAAAGCCATAGTCATTTATTTTTTCAAGGCTGTGCAGTCTGGCTGATCCTCCTGGCTTTGGAGGTTGATATGGTTTGGCTGTGTCTCCACCCAAATCTCATCTTGAATTGTAGCTCCCATAATTTCCATGTGTCATGGGAGGGACCCAGTGAGAAGTAATTGAATCATGGGGGCAGGTCTTTCCTGTGCTATTCTCATGATAGTGAACAAGTCCATGGGATCTGATGGCTTTATAAAGGGGAGTTCTCCTGCACACTCTCTCTTGCCTGCTGCATGTAAGACGTGACTTTGTTCCTCATTTGCCTTCTGCCATGATTGTGAGGCCTCCCAGCCTTGTGGAATTGTGAGTCAATTAAACCTCTTTCCTAATTACCCAGTCTCAGATATGTCTTTATTGGCAACGTGAGAACAGACTAATACAGAGGTTAAGTGCCAAAAAGACCAAAGATCTGAGAGATGTGTCCATGTTCTGAAAAGTCGTGATCAGGCTTTACAGTGGCTTCGTTCAGCTCTGAAACTTCCCCAGTAGTCTTCAGCTCTGGTGTGGCCACTGACCTTGGCCAAGTCCCATCACCCCTCTAGGCCTCCATGGCCCCATCCTGAGTGAAGAGATGGATCCCATCTCCACAAACCTAGTCCAGATTAAAAGTTCAGAGATCAGAAGAGGCCTGTGCTTCCCTTTGGAGGATGAAAGTGTCTTATGTTCAACCCCTATGTCTAGCTTCAGGTTCCTTCACTTTCTCTCTTTGGCCCTGCCCAAAATCTAGTGGAAATGCTAGGCAGATCCCCTGACAAAGGTTGCAGCAGTTAGTTACCCTCAGGTGGCCAATACAATTAACAAATTATTTATAGGGTGTGGTAGGTCAAATAATACTCCTCCCAAAATTACCCACATCCTAATTCTTGGAACCTATAAATATGTCACATGAATCACAAACAGGACTTTGAACGTGGAATTAAGGTTGTTAACCAGTAACCTTAAAATAGGGAGATGATCCTGGATTATCCATGTTGGGCCAATCTAACCATGAGCCCCTAGAAGCAGTGAATTTTCTCTGGCTGGAAGTTGGAGAGATGTGGCAAAAAGGAAAAGCCTGAGAGAGTCAAAGTGTGAGAGAGACTTGACTCCCCATTGCTGGAGGAGGCCACGTGGAAAGCATGAGCTTCCAGAGGATGACCAGCCCCCAGCCAACAGCCACCAAGGAAATAGGGACCTCGGTCCTACAACCACAAGGAACTGAAGTCAGCCAACAACCTGAATGAGCTTGGAAACAGTCGTTCCCAGAGCTTCCAAGAAGAAATTCAGCCCTGCCAACACCAGGGAGACGCTAGGCAGAGGACACAGTTGAGCCCCGCTGTACCCTGGCTTCTGACCTATACAACTGTGAGACAATAAATGCATGTTGTTTTAAGCCACTAAATTTGTGGTGATTTATTATAGCCATAATAGAAAACTAACATACAGATGTTCCTGACAATTGCATTACTTTAACAGGAAAAGTTTGTCATTCCAGAACACCTCCTTCTGCATCTGGTGGTGGAAGAGCAAGGCTGGCCCAGGGGCTGTGCTGTTCCTGGACACTGAGCTCTGTCTTTCTTCCAGAAATTGACATATTTCCCTGACAGAAGGAAGAAACAACAGAGGGAAGGAGGGAAGGTGGAAAGGAGAGAGGGAGGGAGGAGGAAAGAGGGAAGGAAGGAAGAAGAAGGAAGAAAGGAGGAAGGAACAGAGTAAAGGAGGGAGGGAGGGAAGAAAAGAAGGAGAGATGGAAGGAGGAAAGGAATAGGGAGAGAGAGGGAAGGGAGGGAGGAAGGAAGGAAGGGAAAGAACTGGCCCTGATGTTGTTATTACTGTAACTCCCAAAAGCATCTAACCCCCAAAAATGCCATCTTCATAAATTAAGAAATGTGAAGTTGGTTGCATGGCCATATGGAAGAGGAGGGGCCAGGAGTGCCCTGGGGATGCTTTGGAATCCAGCAACTTAAATATCTGCACATAACATCTTGTGAGCAGCCCTTCAGCTGTGAAAATGCAAATGACTCAGACTGGCTGCCAAGTGTCACCTGGGAGGCTCAATTGGCATAGGAGTCAGGGCTATGCTCCATTCTTAACTCTCCATCCCATAGAGCCAAACAAGCAGAACACTCAGGTTGTGTCCAAGGGTTCTAAGTCCAGGATGTATAAAGAAGATGGTCTGTTTCTCTCCCTGTCTCTCTTTCTCTCCCTCTTTCTCTCTCTTTCCCCTCCTCTCTTCCCTCCCTTTGAAGTTCCAAGGTCAAAACTGAAAATTAACCCTACCCTCTCCAGCTCTCAGCTTTATGCAATGAGATTATACCATTAATTTTTATTCCTCATAAACAGGAAGAGAAAAGAAAACACAATTTAAGAGTTCATCCAAAAGTCATCTTCCTCTAGCTCTGGGAAGTTCTCCCTGCCTACACAGAGTCATGCAACTTCATTCACACTCACCCCACACCTCTGACCCTCTCCTAGCAAGCGCCTCTTGCCAGCCCAGGCTCCAGGGAAACAGACAGCTGGGGAAGCAGAACAGGGGTGACGCCAGATAATCCACCGTGGGGAAAGACATGTTATGGTCATCAAGAGCCTTTAGGCTCTGAGAGAGTCCAAGAGTTCTTCCCATCTGGTAAAATAATTATACAAACCGATCTCATTCTCCAAACAGCCTAAGCACTGAGCAGGGACCTGTACTCCATTTTAAAGGTTACAACACAGAGATTAGGAATAATAATCCATGATTTAGGCCTGTGCTTCCAGAAATTTCAGTGGATGTTCATGCACTTCACATACAGGAAAGAGTAATGTAATAAGGATTGGGGAGCTAAAGGAGGTTCATTTGCCTGGATGCTTCCCTATCTGGCTAAATACCACTTCATCCATTTGTCCATCCAACCACCACATAGATCCATATACACACTGTATGTGTATGTACACACACGCACACACATGTGTGCATACACATGCATGAGCCTCCTGAATCACTCCTCCAAGCCCAAACCTATCTCAGCACCAATTCCAGCCTCTTTGGGAATGCCACTTAAGATATAACACAGTCTAAAGGATGATCCTTTTCATACAAGTCAGCTTGCAAAAGGAAAAAGTTACCAACCTTACAGACACTATTACCAGGCTAGAAGAAAAAGAACCTTACTGACATTAGCACCAGGCAAGAAGCACCAGGCTAGAAGCAGGCTATGAGCAAGAGAAGAAATCAAGAGACCAGTGTGGGTCCTGTCAGCCAGCCCCATCTCCAGGAAGGAAACCTCTCAGCCTTCAAGTATAACTTCGAGATCAATCAAGCCCTCCCCAATCCCACAGAGCTGCTGCTGCCCAGCCCCACTGATCCCAGAAGCCCAGTTGTCTACTGTAATGTGACTTTACTCATGAGACTCAGGGCAAAATCTGTCCTAGCATTTAGGAGAGCATGTCCCCCTGATTTGATCATTTTTGATTTCTCCAATCCCATCTGTTGAATACTATTACCCTGCTGAAACACAAGCTGTGGTGGTATTAATTTCTTTTTCTCTCTTTCTTCCACACCTTATGATATGTAAGAATAATTCTTCAAAAAGAGATTTTTAGCATTTGAGTCACTGTCCTGTGAAAAACAACAATAGAAGAGTGAACACTGAGTCATGATCATGTGCCAAGCACTTTACACGAATTCATTCATTTACTCCTCACAACAAAACTATGGAGTGGATTCAATTATTATCCCCATCTCACAGTGTAGGACACTGAGGCAAGGGAAGTTAAATGACTTACCCAAGGTCATAGGGTTACTAACCGGCAAATCTGAGATTCAAATCCAGACATGGATTCAAATCATGGATTCAAATCCATGGCTCCAGAGTGCATCGTCTTAAGTCTCAACCACTGTGCATTCAAGCCTCTCCAGTGATTTACCCAAGAAACGGGCTAATGCCTACAAAGGCAATAAGAAAATAATGCAGACCAATAGCACATTGTTCATAAGAGAAAAGAAATGTGTGTCCTCTGCAATACACACTTTCACGTACACACATACACACACACACACAAACACTTATTCACACATTCCTTCCATACCTGGATCAAACAGTTACCAAGGCTGCATGGGCACAGACACAAGGCCCTTCTCCTTACCTCATTACCTTATGCTCTAGGGAACAGACTAGCCCAGAGGGCAACAGAATATGTTTTCAGTATGCTTTGGGAAATAAAGGTAGAGGACAAGGGAGGGCAGAGTGGCTCATGTCTGTAATCCTCTGCTTTGGGAAGCAGAAGTGGGCAGACTGCTTGAGGCCAGGAGTTTGAGACCAGCCTGGGCAACATAGTGAGACCCCATCTCCACAGAAATAAAAATTTAAAAAATTAACCTGGCATAGTGGCTGGTACCTATAGTTCCAGCTACTCAGCAGGATGAGGGGAGGATTGCTTGAGCCCAGGGTTTCAAGGCTGCAGTGAGCTATGATTGTGCCACTGTACTCCAGCATGGGCAACAAAGCAAGAACCTATTTCAAAAAAAAAAATCTAGAGGGCAGAGAGAAGAGAGGTTGACCTCTGACCCCTGAGAGCCCCTCTTTGTTATGTGGCTGAGGACCAAGGACACCTGCATGATCTGCTTATCAGAGGTAGGCATGCTGCGTCTCTCCTTTGTCCTGTATCCTCTTCCCTCCTCAGCTCTGCTACGGTGTGTACATATGACCACCCTGATCACACCATGATCCAGAAGTACATTGTATGCAGATAAGAGAAATGAAGGTTTGGCTTTGAATAACATTTGGGACAACATGAAGAGGGGAAAGGATAATGGCCATTTTACCTTTTTTTTTTTTTTTTTTTTTACCATTTTAAACCATTGTTTATCTTTCAGCATTCTACTAAATGCCACATATAGGAGGGCGAAAGAGTTCAAAGAGATATGAGGGTGCTGATGACATACTTCTATCTAATTGAATAGCTTGCATCTCATTGAAACCCACATTGCTGTGACCTCAGCAATTAAAAGACAGCGCTATTATTGCTACCTGTATTAGTTTTAAATCCATAACTGACAACTATATAACTAATAGGATAACTGCACCTAACAACTTCAAAATCTCACAATCAACTTTTGTTTTCTACCCTCCTGGGTCCATGGGTCAGCTAGGCTTGACTCCAAGCCACAGGTTGTACTTGGTTGGCTCCACGTGTCTCTCAGTGCAACTGTACTAGCTTCCACTTGAGAAGCTTCTATCATGTGTTCACACTGCAGATGCCAGAAGCCCAAGCAGTTATGGCAAACAATGAAAGCACATGCAAACTTTCTCAGATCACCTGTACTAACCTTTCTTTCTCCAAAGTCATGTGACTAGGTCCAGCTTCAGTGGAGCAGGGAATATACTCCTCACAGAGACCACAGAGGCACAAATCAAAGGGCATGGATATTCAATTTTGTAATCTGAAGGGAACAAAGAATTGGGAACAATAGAATCTCACTACTTTTATGGCCTTCATATTGGATTTTCTCCCCAGAGTCCTTTCTCAATGATCAAATCTCAAAACCAGAAGAGCATTGAAGAAAAGTCAGTAACACATAAAGCCCATTAGGGTGAAATGGGAGTGCAGGCATGTCTCACAGGCTCAGGATCCTAACTGTGGTTTTGCAAAATCAGAGCCAGACTTTTTGCAACGTGGCAGTGTAGCTGTGAGGTAGAAAAGGAATTAAAATTGGAATTATACTGTACATACTTTTATGTAAGCATACTTTTTATCTAGTAAAGTATGTCAATAAGTATATGTCATTTTCAATTTTTAGTAATCACAGAATGTTCCAGTCTCATTATGTGTCAAACTTAATTTAACAATTCATTATTAGATATTTTTGACCTTCCAACTTTTTACTGTTACAAACAACACAATACATCCTTGATTGCAATGCAATACAAACAACTGTAAATCTTTGCACACTTGTCCTTATCATTTCTTTAAGATAATTTCATAGAAGTAGAATTTGGGGGTGAAAGAGTAAACACATTTTTAGGTTTTTTAGATCTACTGCTAAAATGACTCCAGGAAAGCCGTATGGATTTAGATCCCACCAACAGATATGAGGATTAGCCAGTGAACTGATTTTAAATGTTGCCCTAATAGACTTATGCAGACCCTCATCAAACTTAGATAATAAGCAAGAGTCCAGAAACACCATGCTTCCTGGATAATCCAATCAAAAGGCAAATGTTATTACTCTGCATCACCTCTAACCCAAGAAAAAGGATGAAAGATGAGTGCAACTGGTTATCCATCAGCCAAGACACTGAGGGCAAAGCGAATCAATTGAATATCAACAGCACTCCATGGTTCAGTAGATCCTTCCAAGACAAATTCATTTCATGAAAAACTTTTATTTATTACAATGATAGCAACACATATCATGGATTTTAAGACAGAACACAGCCAATAAGCTATCAAGTGAAAAGTAAAGGCCCCTTACCCAGTCACCATTTCCATTTTCAAGAAAACTCACTATTAATTGTTCCTTATGTAAATATCCACAAGTTGTCTATATAGTAGATGTATATAGGGATATATTATCTTTAAATTGCACAACACTTCCACTTCTGGGAAGGTGGAGTAACAGGGACTGGCTTTACTCTACTGCTTTGGATGACAGAAAAACCAGATACAACATGTGAAACAAGACACTTGGTATGAGGCAATGAAGCACACCAATCTTTAAGAGTTGAGAAATAAATAAGATCAGCCTGTGGTTTCACCAGCTTATTATATGAACAACATTTCCAGGATGTGGAGCAGGGACAGGGAAATTAAGCAAAGCTGAGGGATCTTCTAAGTTCAAGAGATGATGCTGGGAGTCTAAGGAAGCCAAAGTGGCTGGAGTTTTCAGGTAAAAGTACTAGAGAAGACAGAGCTCAAGAAAGAGAAGGAGAGGGAGACAGAGGGAGGGAGTGAACTATGAAGAGTTCTCCTTGAATTTTTAACTGAGTTCTTTTTTTCTTTTTTTTTTTTTCTGAGATGGAGTCTTGCTCTATCGCCCAGGCTGGAGTGCAGTGGCACAGTCTCAGCTCTCTGTAACCTCTGCCTCCTGGGTTCAAGCAAGTCTCCCACCTCACCCTCCAGAGTGATTAGAGGTATGTGCCTCTAGCTGAGATTAGAGGTATGTGCCACCCACACCTGACTAATTTTTGTTTTTGTTTTTGTTTTTTTGTTTCGTAGAGGTGGAATTTCACCATCTTGTCCAGGCTTGTCTTGAAGTCCTGACCTGAAGTGATCCATCCACCTCAGCCTCCCAAAGTGCTGGGATTACAGGCGTGAGCCACCACACTTGGCCTAGCTGAGTCTTGATCAGTATATGTGTGTGAGGAAAATAATTGAAACAGGGAAAAAAAAGCTCCTAGAAGCAAAGAGGGCTCAAAGAGGACTGGAAATAGTTCTTGTTCCCAACAACCAGAGTTGTAACAACCTCATAACTCATACAATATCAGGTAGAGTACTCAAAAGGGATTTGTCTCAGTAGTGGGGCAAAATTAACCCTAACTAAACATTGTTCTAGTACTACCTAACAAAGCTGAAAACCAATATCTGAAATAATCAAACTATTTCCAAATAACCACAGCTCAGAACAAAGCTCAAGAATCTTTATAGAAACACACAAACACACACACACACACGAAGCCAGGCAAGGTGGCTCATACCTGCAATCTCCACACTTTGGGAGACCAATACAGGAAGATCACTTGAAGTCAGGAATTTGAAACCAGCCTGGGCAACAAAATGAGACCTTCATCTTAAAAAAAAAAATAGTCCTATAGTCCTCAATACTTGGGAGGCTGAGGCAGCAGGATCACCTGAGCCCAGGAGTTCAAGACTACAGTAAGCTCTATTCATACCAGCCCTAGTGACATAACAAGACACTGTATCTAAAAAAAGTAAAACAAAAACTCACACAATATTTGACATTTAAAAAAAATTACCAGATTACCAGACACAAGAAGAAACAAAAAATGCACCCCACAAGAGGACAAAAATCAATCAGTATAAACTGACCTATAACTGACACAGAGAATTAGTACACAAAGACATTAAAACAATTATAACTATATTTAATATGTTCAAGAAACTGGAGAAAAAATTAGCCAGGAATATACAAAGAAGAAATAATTGGACTTTTAGAGATGAAAACTATAATCTGTGCAAAATACGCTGGATGGATTAACAGTAAATTAGACATTACAGAAGAAAAGATTGGTAAACTTGAAGACAAAGTAATAGAAAAAGGCTAAAAATAGAATTAGACTCCGTAAGCTGTGGAAAAACCTAAATCAACCTAAAATATGAGTAATTGGAATCCCCCAAAGGAGAGAGGGAAGGGCAGAAGAAAATCTTGAAAATATTATAGCCAAAATTTTTCAAATTATGATGAAAAAAATAAGTCCATAAATTCAAGAAACTCAACAAACTCCAAGCACAAAAAACATGAATACAGATACATTGAGGAATATGAAATTAACTTTCTTAAAACCAGTGAAAAGAAGAAAATTTTAAAAACATCCAGAGAAAAAATGGCAGGGGAAAAAAAGTAAGAATAATGGCAGTTTTCAAGTCAGGAAAAAGAAAATGCAAGCAAGGAGACAGTGAAGCAACATATTTAAAGTACTAAAAGAAAAAAAAGGACTGTCTGTCAACCTAGAATTTTATGCCCAGCAAAAATACGTTTCAAAACAAAGATGAAAAACTATTATGATATGATCTAGCAATTCTACTGTTAGGTATATACACAAGAGAAATAAAAAATGCACATTCAAAAATTTCTACACAAATGTTTATAACAGCATTATTCACAACAAATAAAAAGTAGAAACACCCCAAATGCCCATCAACTGAATAATGGATAAACAAAATGTGACATAGCCGTATAACATAAAAAGAAATGAAGTATTGATGCATGCTAAAACATGGATGAATCTTTAAAACAGAATGCTAAGTGAAAGCCAGTTACAAAACACTATGTATTAAATGACTCCATTTATATGAAATTTCCAGAATAAACAAACCTATAGAAGCAGAATATAGATTAGTGGTTTCCCAGAGCTGGGAAAGGTTGCAGAGAATAAAGGAGTGACGACAATGTGTATGGGTTTTTTGGGGGGGGGAGGGGTAATAAAAATGTTCTAAAGCTGATTGTGGTGATGGTTATACAACTCTGTAAATATCCTAAAAATCACTGAATTATAAACTTTAAATGGGTGAATTTTATAGTATAAGAATTATACCTCATTACAGTGTTTAAAACAGAATTATTTAAAGGTAAAATAAAGACTTTTTAAACCTACAAAAGCTGAAAAAAATTATCACAGCAGACCTGCACTACAAGAATTGTTAAAGAAAGTTCTTCAGGCAAAATGGAAATCTGGATCCCAGTAATGTAATGAAGAGCACCAGAAATGACAACTTTGTGGATAAATATAAGACATTTTACTTATTTTATAAATCATTTAAAAATATAATTGACTATTTAATGATAAAATAAAAGCAAGGCACCGTGGGGTTTATAAATGTATTACAATAGCACAAAGGTCAGAAAGGGAGAAATGAAAGTATACCATATTGTAAGTTTTTATATTATACATGAAGTGGTATAATATCATTTGAAGATAGATCTCGGATTTTTTAAAAAGTGTACTATAAAACTGAAAACGATCACTAAAAACACACACGCAATAAAATGAAAATTATTTCACTAATAAGCCAACAAAGCAGGAAGAATGAAATCATTTTTTTAATTAAAGCAAAACAAGACAGAAAAGAAAGACAAAGAACAGAGGAGACAAATAAAAAACAAAAAGTAAGATGGTAGATTTAAACCCAGCTATGCCAATAATTCCATTAAATATGCATTGTCTAAACACCCTAATTAAAGGCAGAGATTGCCAAACTGAAAAACAACAACAAAAAAGCAAGACTCAAATAAATATAAAAACCCACTGATATGGTCTGGCTCTGTTTCCCCACCCAAATCTCATCTTGAATTGTAATCTGAATTGTAATCCCCACATGTTGGGGGAGGAACCTTATGGGAGGTGATAGAATCATGGAGGCAGTTCCCCCATGCTGGTTTTTGTGACAGTGAATGAGTTCTCATGAGATCTGATGGTTTTATGAGGGGCTTTCCCCTCTTAGCTCTGCACTTCTCTCATTCTCCTCTTTTCTGCCACTTTGTAAGAAGGACATATTTACTTCCCTTTCTGCCATGATTGTAAGTTTCCTGAGGCCTCCTCAGCCATGCTGAACTGTGAGTCAATTAAATCGCTTTCCTTTGTAAATTACCCAGCCTCACATATGTCTTTATTAGCATCATGAGAACAGATTAATACAGTAAATTGGTACTACAAAGAGTAGGGTGCTGCTATAAGGGTACCTAAAAATGTGGAAGTGACTTTGGAACTGGGTAACATCCAGAGGTTGGAACAGTTTGAAGGGTTCAGAAGACAGGAAAATGTGGGAAAGTTTGGAACTTCCTAGAAACTTGGAGGGCTCCAAAGACAGGAAGATGTGGGAAAGTTTGGAACTTCCTAAAGACTTGTCGATTGACTTTGACCAAAATGCTTATAGTGATATGGACAATGAAGTCCACGGTAAGATGGTCTCAGATGGAGAGGTGGAACTTGTTGGAAACCGGAATAAAGGTGACTCTTGATGTATTTTAGCAAAGAGACTGAAAGCATTTTGCCTCTGTCCTAGAGATCTGTGAAACTTTGAACTTGAGAAAGATGATTTAGGGTATCTGGCAGAAGAAATTTCTAAGCAGCAAAGTGTTCAAGAGGTGACTTGGGTGCTATTAAAATATTCGGTTTTATGTATTCACAGAGATATGGTTTGAAATTGAAACTTATGTTTAAAAGGAAAGCAGAAAATAAAAGCTTGGAAAATTTGCAGCTTCATGATGTGATAGAAAAGAAAAACCCATTTTCTGAGAAGAAATTCAAGCTGGCTGCAGAAATTTACATAAGTAATGAGGAGCCAAATGTTAATCACTAAGACAAGGGGGAAAATGTCTCCAGGGCATGTCAGAAAACTCCATGGCAGTCCCTTCCATCACAGGCCTGGAGGCCTAGGAGGAAAATAATTATTTCCTGGGCCAGGTCCAGGGTCCCCCTGCTGTGTGCAGCCTCAGGACTGCATCCCAACTACTCCAACCATGGCTAAAAGAGGCCAAGGTACAACTCAGGATGTTGCTTCAGAGGGTGCAAGCCCCCAGCCTTGGCAGCTTCCATGTGATGTTGGTCCTGTGGGCACACAGAAAACAAAAAATTGAGGTTTGGGAACCTCTGCCTAGATTTCAAAGGATGTATGGAAACATCTGGATGTCTAGGCAGAAGTCTGCTGCAGGTGTGGAGCCCTCATGGAGAACCTCTGCTATGGCAGATCAGAAGGGAAATGTGGGATCAGAGCCCCCACACAGAGTCCCCACAGGGGCACTGCCTGGTGGAGCTGTAAGAAGAGGACTACCATTCTCCAGATCCCAGAATGGTAGATTCACCAACAGCTTGCACCATGTGCCTGGAAAAGCCACAGACACTCAATGCCAGCCATGAAAGCAGCTGGGGTGGGGATCTGTACACTGCAAAGCCACAGGTTGGAGCTGCCCAAGGCCATGGTAGCCAATATGTTGCATCGATGTGACCTGGATGTGAGACATGGAGTCAAAGGAGATCATTTGGGAACTTTAAGGTTTAATGACTGTGCTATTGGATTTCAGACTTGCATGGGACCTGTAGCCCCTTTGTTTTGCCGATTTCTCTCACTTGGAATGGGTGTATTTACCCAATGCCTGCATCCCCATTGTATCTAAGAAGTAACTAACTTGCTTTCTATTTTACAGGCTCATAGGTGGAAGGAACTTGCTTTGCCTCAGATGAGACTTTGAACTTAAACTTTTGGGTTAATGCTGGAATGAGTTAAGACTTTGGGGGACTATTGGAAAGGCATGATTGTGTTTTGAAATATGAGGATATGAGATTTGAGAGGGGGAGGGGCAGAATGATATGGTCTGACTCTGTATCCCCACCCAAATCTTGAATTGTAACCCAAATTGTAATTCATGTTGGGAGAGGAACCTCATGGGAGGTGATTTAATCATGAGGACAGTTCCCCTGTGCTGTTCTCATGATAGTGAGTGAGTTCTCATGAGATCTGATGGTTTTGTGAGAAGCTTTTCCCTCCTTTGCTCTACACATTTCTCATTCTTCTCCTTCCTGCTGCCATGTGAAGAATAACATATTTGCTTCCCCTTTCACCATGATTATAAGTTTTCTGAGGCCTCCCCAGCACTACAGAACTGTGAGTTAGTTAACTCTTTCCTTTAGTCAGTCTCAGGTATGTCTTTATTAGTAGTGGGAGAACAGACTAATACACACACATTAACTAGGAACACAAATAAATTATAAGTAAAAGGATATAATATACTATGCTCAAAATCAAAATAAAACTGGAATGGCTATATCATCCTCAAAATTATTTAGAGCAGACAGTTCTATATGGAGTCTAATGCTCAAATACTTTTGAAGTAATTTTTTATCAATGTTACCATATTAGGGGGTCATTTAAAACCCAAAAGGAGAGGAGAACTCCCTGTTTGGGCTGAGTCAAGTTGGAGAAGAAAAGTGACTTCCTCTCAAAGACTAAATGTAGGTGTTCTAGGCAGTCCCAGCTGAGGCTTCAGCCAACAGCCAGTGTGATCTGTTGCACATGTGAGTGAGCAAGACCAGTTTCTTACTTTTAATTTGCCTCAGCTCACATCAAATGGAGCACAAATTGGCTATTCCCACCAATCCTTGCCCAAATTGTAGATGTATAAGGTTATTGCTTTGAACCACTGAGTTCTGGAGTGATACCTGCAATAGATCACCACAACAATTTCCTCCACTCCATCCCCAACTGCTGCCAATAATCATCACATTCAATATCCTGAGATGCCAATAGATGTCAGATAACAGTATGTTAACAATTTATACTGTCTGGGCTTATAGTATGCACTCAAAAAATGATAAGAAATGCCAAGCATGTTGGTTCACATCTATAATACCAGGTCTTTGAGGAGCTGAGGGGGAGGATCACTTGAAGCCAGGAGTTCAAGACCAGCCTGGACAACAAAGTGAGATCCCCATATATACTAAAAAGCATGTGTGTGTGTGTGTGTGTGTGTATATATATATATATATATATATATATATATTAGGTGGGTGCAGGTGGGAAGATCATTTGAGCCCAAGAGTTCAAGGCTGCAGTGAGCTAGAAATACACTTTGGGAGGTCAAGGCAGGCAGATCATGAGGTCAAGAGATTGAAGCCATTTTGGCCAACATGGTGAAACTCCATCTCTGCTAAAAATACAAAAATTAGCTGGGTGTGGTGGCATGTGCCTTTAGTCCTAGCTACTTGAGAGGCTGAGGCAGGAGAATCACTTGAACCCAGGAGGCGGAGGTTACAGTGAACTGAGATCACACCACTGCATTCCAGCCTGGCGACAGAATGAGACTCTACCTCAAAAAAAAAAAAAAAAAAAGAGGTAAATATGCAAAATGTTTGGCACAGAGCCTATAACGCTCTGATAAATGTCATTAAATTTTGTAAATTTTGTATTAGCACAATTATCTTTGCAATTTAAGAGAAGTCAGGGTGAGCTTTACGGACACATGACTTATGCAGTCAATTAGAAAGGACCCAGTCCTGACATACCTCAATGTAATAAAAGCCATTTATGACAAACCCACAGCCAACATAATACTGAATAGGGAAAAGTTGAAAGCATTCCCTCTGAGAACTGTAACAAGACAAGGATGTCAACTCTCACCACTTCTATTCAACATAGTACTGGAATTCCTAACCAGAGCAATCAGACGAGAGAAATAAATAAAGGGCAATCAAAATCTGTAAAGAGGAAGTCAAACTGTCACTGTTTGTTGATGATATAATTGTATACCTAGAAAACCCTAAAGACACCTCCAAAAAGCTCCTAGAACTGATAAATGAATTCAGCAAAGTATCCAGATACAAGATTAATGTACACAAATCAGTAGCTCTGCTATACACCAACAGTGACCAAGCTGAGAATCAAATAAAAAACTCAACTCCTTTTGCAACAGCTGCAAAAATAAAATAAAATAAAATACTTAGGAATATCCCTACCTAAGGAGGTGAAAGATCTCCAAGGAAAACCACAAAACACTGCTGAAAGAAATCATAGGCGATACAAACAAGTGGAAACACATCCCATGCTCATGGATAAATAGAGTCAATACTGTGAAAATGACCATACTGCCAAAAGCAATCTACAAATTCAGTGCAATCTCCATCAAAATACCATCATTGTTCTTCACAGAACTAGAAAAAAAAATTCTAAAATTCATATGGAACCAAAAAAGAGCCTGCACACCCAAAACAAGACTAAAAAAAATTAACAAATCTGGAGGCATAACGCTACCTGATTTCAAACTATACTATAAGACCATAGTCACCAAAACAGCAGGGTACTGGTATAAAAATAGGCACAGATACCAATGGAACTGGATAGAGAACCTGGAAATAAACCTAAATACTTACTGCCATCCTGATCTTTGACAAAGCAAACAAAAACATAAAGAGGGGAAAGGACACCCTATTCAACAAATGGTGCTGGGATAATTGGCAAGCCACATGTAGAAGAATGAAACTGGATCCTCATCTCTCACCTTATACAAAAATCAACTGAAGATGGATCAAGGACTTAAATGGATCCTGGATAAGTTTCATGGATAAGACCTGAAACTATAAAAATTCTAGAAGCTAACATCAGAAAAACCCTTCTAAACATTGGCTTAGGGAAGGATTTCATGACCAAGAACCCAAAAGCAAATGCAATAAATACAAACATAAATACTTGGTACTTAATTAAACTAAAGAGCTTTTGCATGGCAAAAGGAACAGTCAGCAGAGTAAACAGACAACCCACAGAGTGGGAGAAAATCTTCACAATTTATATATCTGACAAAGGAGTAATATCCAGAATCTACAACAAACTCAAACAAATCAGCAAGAAAAAAAAAATCCCATCAAAAAGTGGGCTAAGGACATGAATAGAGAATTCTCAAAAGAAGATATACAAATGACCAACAAGCATATGAAAAAAATGCTCAACATCACTAATGATCAGGGAAATGCAAATCAGAACCTTACTTACATCACTAATGATCAGGGAAATGCAAATCAAAACAATGCAATACCACCTTACTCCTGTAAGAATGGCCATAATCAAAAAATCAAAAAAATAATATTGTCAGGGATATGGTGAAAAAGGAACACTTCTACACTGCTGTTGGGAATGTAAACTAGTACAACCACTATGGAAAACAGTATGGAGATTCCTTAAAGAACTACCATTCAATCTAGCAATCGCACTACTAAGTATCTACCCAGAGGAAAATAAGTCATTATACAAAAAAGATACTTGCACACACATGTTTATAGCAGCATAATCCACAATTGCAAAAATGTGGAGCCAACCCAAATGCCCATCAATCAACAAGTGGATAAAGAGACTGTGCTATGTGTGTATATATATATATATGTATGTATATATGATGGAATACTAATTAACCATAAAAAGGAATGAATTACTGGCATTCACACAACCTGGATAGGATTGGAGACTATTATTATAAGTGAAGTAACACAGGAATGGAAAAGCAAATACCATATTTTCTCACTCATAGTGAGAGCTAAGTTATGAGGATGCAAAGGCCTAAGAATGACACAATTGACTTTAGGGATTCAGGGCAGGGAGAGGGTGAAGGATAAAAGACTACAAATGGGGTTCAATGTATACTGCTCGGGTGATGGGTACACCAAGATCTTACAAATCATTACTAAATAACTTATTCATGTCACCAAATACCACCTGTTACCCAAAAACCTATGGAAATAAAAAAAAATTTAAAGAAAGAAATGGCCCAGTCTTTCATCTTATGCTTTTCTGTTACCATTTTGTTATTAATAACAATTTCCTCTTTAAAATTATATTTTGTAAGTGAAATCCAATAGGATGATGGAGGATTCTCATGAGCAGAGGACATACACACAATATGCATGTCTGCCACCATTCCTTACCCCTACTTTCACATGTATCATTGCTGATGCCCTTTCAGCACAGACCTCTGGTGGACCTGCAATGTGGGAGGGTTGGGTGAGACTCAACAGGAATATAAGATGAACATGTTATATCTTCGACTGAGTGAGTGAATGTGCTGACAGCCCCAAGAGATCATGCTTTCATTTCAAATCAGATCTCGCTTCAAATGCCTAAAGAAGGCAATGGCATTCTAAGGAACATAAACCACCAAGGAACCCAATCGTATTTTTCTTGACCCGGGTTACCTCCCCGTATCAGTAAACCACTTACTCTGAAAATGATTGCATATAAGGAAAAGAAAGATAGGGCAATACATAGTTTCTTTTTCTCTCAGACCTTCCTTACACACCAGTAAGCCAAAGGTAGAGAGTGTTGGTAGAATGTGTACATATCGATAAGTGAAATAAAAATAGTTCAGTTAGTTTTGTGTAGCATTTCCATTGTTCTGGTAAGAACAAAATACATATTCATGTATGAGCTATGAAATACAATTTATGTAATTTCAGGGACTATGCGTGACAGTTAAATGTTCATATATTTGCATTTAAAATTAGCATTGCACCATATAAAGATGAACTGTAAAATTCATGCTAACAATTTAAATTTTTAATCTTTCTTTACTTAGAATGACATTAAATAGCAATTTAAAAAAAATACCACCATGACAAGTCAAGGGAGACGCCATGGAAGAAACGAAAAAGCTTTACATTTTAGTGTATACCTTTAACAACACTTATTTTCTATTTTTTAAGAAAAGACAAAAGGTCCTGCGTTTTTTTTGGACTAGACCCCACAGATTATGTAGCTGGTCTTGAGAGATGAAGTCTATTCTGCCACAATGCAGTAACTGCAATAATTATAATTCTTAAGAAATCACACAATAAAAGATGTATTATAAAAATAATTGCTTCATTGGAAATAAGAAGCTGTAAACCAGAGAACTTCAGACTCATCAAAGACATTTTCTATAAAAAATTTTCACTGATAGAGGGAGGATTTTTAGCTATAAATATATGGCTACAACACTTAACATCACCTAGTAAATCCAGCATATGAATAAATCTACCGTTTGCTCAAGAGTAAAGGCCTTTCTTTTCTATTGCCACTAATATTATCAGTAGTAAGAGACTCTTTCATGCTCTTATCACCCTTTTCATCTATTAATCATGTTAAGCAAAGCAAGAAGCCATTCCAACAAAGAACTGTTTCCTCCATGGCTTGTTTCCTTTCTCTGTGGGTACTACATCCTTATTGCTATTTATTCCCTATCATGATAGCTTTATCATCTATCTGTGTAATGCAAATCACATTCTTAAAATAACATACCACTTACATCTACTTCATATCATGAGACACTGAAGAGAAATGTCTATAATTATGACACTTCAACATCTCGACAGACTGAAAAGTAAGGAAACACCAAAAACTGAGAACCTAGAAATCAAGGTGCTATTTGGAAGACAGCAACCCAAAAACTCAAAGAAACTTTAAACTGGTTCCCTCATGTTACAGCTAGAAGGTAACTTGTCAAATCAAGTCAATTCTTCTCATATTATAACTGTGGAACTTGAAGGCTGGGGACTTTTAACAATTTGTACAGGTACTGAACTCATGAGGGCAGAGTTTACATACATATATAAATATCTTCACTTCTGATTGAGAACCCCTCTACCATACCTCAGTGCAATATCTATGTTTGCAAAAAGAATTCCTTGGGTTAACCTCCCCAAAGGGGTGCCCAAGTCACTGAAAGGAAAATTCCGGCATCTCTGTCTAATTAAATTTAATTTAAAATGAAGCAGATATTTTCTTTGGAAGAAGTTAAAATCTTTTTTTAAGGTAAAAAGTAAAAGTTCTTTTTTTAAGGGTAGTTCAAATAGTTTTAAGGACTTTGGGTCTCTGGTCAGCACTTTGGCAATGTAAGCTAACCTTCATTTTGAGTTTCTTAAAATTAATAAATTGTACCAGGATCAGCAAGTGCCTTTGCTTTGTGCCCTCTTGGTACCTCAAATTAGTTGATGAGGCAGCCATAAACCCCAACGCAGGCACATGGGTTCAGTCCTGTGGATGGAAAATTACTATTTTCTGAGTCAAATTGAATAATGATCATTTGCAGTGTGGCTAGCCATGTGCCAAACACTACCCAAGCTCTATGATTACACACTGGCCACTGAAAGAGAAGACTCCAGCCCTTGTGATCATAACTAAGGAGGGAAGACAAGCACTTGAACATCCGAGCATGATATAATGCGGTGCCACACCCTCTCCATAAGCTGAGTGCTGTGGACCACTCAACTTGAAGGATATTTGCAATCTGCTGATATGCAATGGTGAGAAGGGAAAAAAAGTTTGTAGTCATCATTTTAAGTGTGAATGCTTCTTATACTCCTTGGAGGAATAATAGCATGTTTATTTATTAAGCTTATTTATCTAACCTCTGGTCATCTCAAAGTCAGTGAGTGTGTGTCAAAGATCAGAGATGCAGAGCACTGAGGAAAAAGAAGGAAAGGAAAGAAAATGGAGAATCCTGCTAAGTCAATTTAGTGAGAATCCCAAAACCTTTATATCTCATTGCCCTGGCCCACCTTCAACAAGAACCTTAAGGCAATTTAGCAAGAATCTCCTCACCCTTAGTCATTTTCCATCTACCGACCCTGTCTCTGCTCATTGGCTGTAAATCCTCATCTATCCTTGCAGTATTCAGAGTTGAGCCTGATCAGTGTTCCCTGTTGCAATAGTCTTGACACTTACTGCAGTAGACCTGAGTACAGTCTTCCTTACCCTTTTAACAAGTGTCAGAATATTTTTTCTTTATACTCTTTCAAAATCATCAGCTCCTGGATATTCTTTTACCTCTTACCAAGATTTAGAGTGGTGATTTTTCAACCAAGTAATACAATACACATCTTGATCAATTATGAAATGAGAGGTAAATAATTTTAATCAAGTAATTCCTAAAGTATTGAACTTTGTGAATGATTTACCTTAAAAATTGAATTAGAGTGGATTCAAAGTTATCCCTGTAATTGCAACCCCTTGGATTGTAACATCCTCTCTTGAATGAGAGAAAAAGAGACAGTTATAACTGATGCTTAGGAAAATGTTACATAACCTTTAGTCAATCTTAGGTCTATCACAGCCCAGAAAGCGCTCCAGTATCAATGCACTGTTAATCAAATGACTGTAAACTTCCTTCCATGAAACATACACACACATATGCACACATAAAAACTACACATTAGAACTACACAATAGAAGCAAACATTGCTAGTGATCACTAATATCTGGTTCTCCTCTTCCTAGTCCCCAGCACATAGGAAGAAAATGTTATTCAGCCTCCTTGTAATTCAGTGGGTCACATGATTAGGTCTTACCAATGAAATGAGGGTGGATGAGATATATGTCACTTCCTGCCTGAGGAAATGAAGTCAGATTCTCCTGTCTCTCTCCTCTCTTATGGACAGCCAAGGAGGCCCTATGTTACCAGTGATGCAAGTACAAGTTAGTAAAGCCTCTGTTAGCCTAATCCCCCAAGCGACTGTGTAGGACAGAAACCCCCATGATCCTCAGTGCCTGTGTATTCTAGAAATAAACATTTGCTGTGTTAATTACTGATATTTCAGACTTAATATGTTACCACAGTATAACCTGGCTTTAAACGGACTATTTAATTTTTCCTAAAGTATTGGCAGCAAGTAGGATGAGGTTGTACATATCAAGCTAAGCCCATGATGGAATACCATGTATTTGTCACCTATTGTACTGGGCAGGCCAAGCCTCAGAATGGTTTTCATGCTAAAATTCTTTTAAATGTGTTTCCTTCTGTGCATATATCCCCATCCTGCTATCAGAAGAGCTTGGTGACCCTGGACCCAACTAATTGGATCAAGGACAGGCACTTGCCCTAAAGATAGCCAACATACAGAGTCTGCCCATCAGTTTCTCTTTCTCAGGAATTCAAACTGGAAATATGGGTGGAGACAACATGTAGAGAGACAAAATGATACCTGGAGAAGCAGAGGAAAAGAAAAGACCTGAGCTTTGTTAGTTATGGAGCTCTGGAGTGGGGACCACAAACATCTTCTCCTGAGGGGCTAACAAGATTACCAGCTGCTTGGATTGCGTTTTGTATTAGTTTGGTAGGGTTGTCATAACAAAGTAGCACAAAATGGGTGGCTTAAGCAACAGAAGTGTATTGTCTCATGCTTTTGTAGGCTGGAAGTCCAAGATCAAGGTGTCAGCAGGGTTGGTTCCTTCTAAGGGCTGTGAGGAAGAATCTGCACCATGCCTCTCACCTAGCTTCTGGTGGGTTGCTGGCAATCTTTGCTGTTCCTTTGCCAACAATAGCCAACAGGAAGAAGCAACCCAAATATTCACTGACAGATGAATGGATAAACAACATATAGTACATACAGATGATGGAACATTATTCAACCTTAAAAAGAAAGGAAAGTCTGACACATGCTACAACATAGATGAGCCTTGAGGAGGTTATGCTAAGTGAAATAAGACAGTTGCAAAAAGACAGATACTGTATGATTTCACTTATATGACATGTCTAAAGTAGTCAAATTCGTGGAAACAGAATGTAGAATGACGGTTGCCAGGAGCTGAGGTGAGGAGGAATGGGAAATTGTTGTTTAATGGATAGATGAAGAAAGTCTGGAGATCTGGTGCACAAAAATGTGACTATACCTATCACTACTGACTTGTACACTTAAAAATGGTTAAGGTGGTAAGTTTTAAGTTACATTTGTTAAACCACAATTATAACTTTTAAAATTATTTTTAAAGTATTACATAGTACCTGAAATGAATCTATTGTTACTCTTACCAACTAGGAAATATAACTTAAAACGAATTTTGGCAATTTTATAAACATACTCACACCAGATATGAACACCACTTAATTCTTTGATACCACTTGCTCTGCTTCTCCCTGGCCCATTTATCCCTTCACTCTGATCCCGAGATCTGCCATATACTATGAGTCCCTAACTACAGTGGCTTCCTGAACCCTTGAAATCTTATGCAAAATAATATATACTGTAAGTTTTTCTGACAAGACGTCCATAAAGGTCATCAAATGATGGATTTGATCAGCTGACAAATGTCAAATAACAGATTCAAAAAGAGCAAATAACTTGTCCAAAGTCTCATAGCTCATGTGACAGAACTGGAATTGGAACCCAAGTTTGTCTTGTCCAAACCCAAAACATTGGGTCACCTCCACAGCAAGGCATTAACTATTTGGGTATAATAAAGAGAACATAAGGAGAAAAGAACCCAAAGCCACAGATTAGACTGCATAAAATTGTTGTGAGGACTAAATAAAGATGTTGGTAAAATGCATGGGACATTGTAGGTATCCCCCTCTCTCCCCATACTGCCCAGCAAGACTCCAGCCTGACACCATAGTGGAAATTAGTTTAAATTGCTGCCCTTCCCAGCAGTATCTGTATTTTAAGTAAAAGACACAAAACTGTGGGCATGAGGTCAGTTGGAAGATAATGTGGGACCCTGTCTAGCCTCTCAGATCATGGGAGGAGGCCATATTCCACTCTTCCTACTCAAAAATGCAGCCAAGGTCAGCATCACCCTCCTCCTTGAACTTCTCCTCAGGTTTTGCTCAGGGAAGGAATTCTTGGCTCTCTTGTCCTGGGGGACAATGGGCTGACTATCACTGGCTTCAGGGTCAACTCATGCCCCTAAACAAGCTCCTCGCTGGGGTGAGGCCTGGGCCTGCATCTGCTCTGAGGTCTGTTTCCGCAAGCCTGCTTAGGGAGTGCGCAAGCCTGCTTAGGGAGTGTCATTTAAAATCTGTCCATCTCCAAGGACAGCATCTTGTCACATGACAGTTGAGCCTGGGGGAGCAGGATGTTACAGACAGAAGTGTCCTTTCTAATGACACATGCAGAGCAGCAGGAAGAGCCTGCCAGGGAAGAGGCCACGGAAGTGAGCAGTGACTAACACAGCAGCCTGGAGAGCACAAGGCTGGGGACCCTGCTACAGGAAGGAACAGCCTTGGATGGGTGTTGAAGAGGAGCTGCAGATAGCAATTTAATTGCATCGACTCAGGCCTTGTTTCCCCAAAGTGGCTTATTCTATAATTTGTTCAAACTTTTGTTGCAAAAGGAAAGTAATTCTGCATTCAGGAAGCACTATTGATCCTGGCTAATTTGGTCTATCAGGAACAATTTAAACAGACAGTCAGGTTGTCATGGTAATGTGCCTGTTTTATTTATAGTAACAAGTTCAAGGTATGGGATATGAGAAGCAGTGCCTCTTATTGCTGTGATTCTCAAGCTGTGTTCTAAAGAGATGAGAGTGTGAGGGAAATACTCCAAAGCTATGAGATAGGGGTGGGATTCTGGCTTCCACCTCCATTATAACTAGAGCAGCCTTGCTTTCATCTCTTTTACATTTAGCATTCTTCTGCTTTATAAATAAATAAATAAATAACAGAACTGTCTAGGAAGAGGAAGAGAAGAGCAGTAGAGGGGGAAGAAAAAGCCACAGCAGCTAAGGTTCATCGAAGAAAAGCTGCAATTGTCATCCTCAGCTCTCTGTGCCGAGACTTGGACTTGACCACGTGCTACACTCATGCCTGTGTGGTAGAGATAAGAGTTTGAGCTCTTCTCTTTGTTGTTTCTCTCTGTGTGTCCTATCTGACATTGTGACCACAGGGAAGGCGAAGGTGAATACTAGTGCAGGAAGTTAGGAGAACGGAGCATAAGGGAGGTCTCTGCCAGGCTCAAAGAAAAGAAAAGCCCGCCCCGCCTGCCACCTCTGAGGGATGGGGAAAGGAAAAGTGGAAGGCAAAGGCAAGGATTAGACACAGGAACACCTCTGGGAACAAAACCCAGGAGATAGGGGGTGGCGGTCTTGGATGGGTTTTAGAAAGGGGGCTTTGTATACTACTGTCTGTCTAGAACTCTGTGGGAGAACACCTAGCAGGTTTCCAAAGACAGCTGGAGTGGCGGTGTCAGAGTAAAACCGGAGGCGTGGAGGAGACAGGCAAAGAGCTGGAGACTGCCTCCAGAGCAGCTTCATCTCCCGAATGCCTATCTCATGCGTCAGAGGAGGGACACGGAGGTCATTCCCTGTCCTGGAGGGTAGCTGCTGATGATAGCTGTGGGTTGAATTATGTCCCTTAAAATGATATGTTCAAATCCTAACCGCTAGTATCTGTAAATGTGACCTTATTTGGAACTAAAGTTTTTGAAGATATAATCACATTAAAAGGAAGTCATACTGAATTAGGGTGGGCCCTAATCCAATGATTGGTGTCATAAGAAAAGGGAAATTTAGACACAGACACAGGAGAATTCCAAGTGCAGACAGAGACAGAGATTGAAATGATGCATCTACAAGCCAAGGAATACCAAAGATTGCCAGCAAGCATCAGGAGCTAGAAGAGGCAAGGAAGGATCCTCCCCTAGAACCTTCAGAAGGAGCATGGCCCTGACCTTGATTTCAGACTTTTAGCTTGCAGAACTGTGAGAAAATAAATGCCTATTCTTTTAAGCTACCAGGGTATATTGATTTGTTACAGTAGTTCTAGAGGACTAACATACCAACACACACACACAAAATATAGGCCCTACTGTCCTAGTGAGCCACTATTATAGATAGAAGCAAGTTTGGGAAGACAGATGGGGGATGAAAAGATTGGGAGATGCACTACTTTATTGAGTGGGGTTCCCCTACACTTAGAACAAAGATACCATTGTATCAACATGGAAGTATAGGATAAGAATCCTCCTCTAAAGCCATAGCCCACATGCATATCTGAAAGGCAATCCTGGTTTCACCAGATGTGGAAAGCGGGTGATCTCTTTAGCACTGGTAGTTGCTGAAGGAGCTATATATCTCTAGCACAAATTGGCACGCAAAGAACTTTTCATTGATTTACTTGGTGTACAGCTATGCTGATTTTAAAGCAGCTAGAAAATCCATTTCTAAAATAGAAGGGCTGTCTTCTAAAAGCATATCTAGTTACCAAGTTCATAATGTTCTTGGATCAAAATGGTTTGGAGAGGGGAAAGGAACCTGCCTCTATTTTCCCATCTTTCCCTCAAGCCATAGATCTGTGAGTTCTTTTGGCCCACTCCTCAGGCAGCTCCCACCCAGAACATTTCAGCATATCATTTGCTTCAAGGGTCGTCCTTTTCTTTGCCAGGTTTCCCAGAATTAAACAGAAAAGGCCTGGGAGTGGGCAAGTTGGCAAAAGGAAGAGAGGCCTGTTTGGCTGTGACATGTGGGTGGAGGTAACAGATAAAATGATGCCACAAGTCTACAGATACTGTGAGGTTTTAATCACTGGCTCCAAAGAAACACATTTTTATGGTCTGGTATCAAAGAAACTATTCTCTGCATTTCCCTGGACAGTATTTCTCCAATAGAGGGAATTTAGAAATTACAAAACACAGATAAGGAGCAATGACAATTCTAGTCTTGAGTAGTCTGGATGGAGCACCCATTTTATTGGCTATTAGGGAAGGTGATCAGGAAATACAATTGAACATTGTGCTTTGGCCTGGGCTGAAAAGCAGACTTGCCTTGAGACAGGAGACTCAAGCCACTGACCCCTGGGATTCCTTTCCACCTGACTGTGATGTGTGTTGAGTAATACTAGTGGTTTCTTCTTTGTCTTTAGCAACAGAGAAGCTTGCACACTTTCTAAGACCACCTCCTAAGTCATATGGCTAGTTATATTCAGAAGCATTCCATGGGCAGAAAATTGTAATGCCTTTTCCAATTACATGAAACTTCATGTCAAAACACTGTCAGTGATGGGGCTTTTAGTTGCAGAATTTTCCTACTAAAACCTTGCAAGGCTAAACATATGCTTTTTTTTTTTTTTTTTTTTTCCACCCATTCTGACCTGTCTCTGGAGGGCTGGGAGAAAAAGGCAGCCTAACAATGAGTTTTATGGCACTGGCTTGTTCTGCCTTAAGCCAAACTCTCAGATACTATGGCTTCAGGGCTCATCTTTGCATGACGTTTATCTAGGTTTAAACCTCCAAGTTTCCTCTTTGACACCAGCTTAGGAAAATGCAGAGGCAATAATCAGGCAGTAACTGCACGTTTGCAGGTTTTGCCCAGAGGTGATTTCTTTTCCCTCATCAAGATTCATCACCATCAAGATGGTAGTTTTCTTCATTAATAACCATGACAGTGACCAGTCCTTCTCATTTACCAACTTATTGCTCATTCAAAAATGTCAAGTAATCTAATAGGATTAGGTGGCTGTATGCAATGTCTCCTGTCTGGGCCCCCTTCTGGACAATCTAGGAGACAATCTGGCTTTATCTTGCATAAAATTGAATAATCATTAAAGAATCTTCACAGAACTATGGAATCATGGGGCTCAGAGGGATGCCAAGATGTTAGTCAATTCATTCTCCCCAATTGTAGACAGAAGTGCATGCAAGTCACTTGGGATAGTAGTCACATCTAATCCATATGCCCGACTACGGAGATTACATATATATACATAAAAATGTAAATACATATGTAAATATGAATAGTGTATAAAATTAAAGGAAAAGTGCCTCATACTGCATTAAGTATTTTACTTACATAATAACTACTCTATGAGGTATTATTATTCTCAATTAGTAGAAGTGTAAATCAAGGTTAAGAGAAGTTCCTAAAACTCATCCAAACCAGTGGCAGCAGTAAGACTCAAACACAGGCATTACTGCAATCCCAAAGGGTCCTTGTAACTAAGAGAATTATGTTCTTATTGTTGTGTTTGTTCTTTTCACATGAATCCATACCATCTTTATTTCAATACCATTTAGCAAATATTTTGAGTGTCTAAAAGCTGCACGTTCTCTTCTTTTTTCTTTTTTTTTGAGACGGAGTCTTGCTCTGTTTCCCAGGCTGGAGCACAGTGGCACAATCTCGGCTCACTGCAAGGTCTGCCTCCCGGGTTCACACCATTCTCCTGCCGCAGCCTCCAGAGTAACTGGGACTACAGGCGCCCGCCACCATGCCCTGCGAATTTTTTGTATTTTTTAGTAGAGACGGGGTTTCAACGTGTTAACCAGGATGGTCTCGATCTCCTGACCTCGTGATCCGCCGGCGTCTGCCTCCCAAAGTGCTGGAATTACAGACGTGAGCCACGGCGCCCGGCGTTTTTCATCATTTTTTAAATCAGTTTGAGTCTACAAATTCTCTGTAGAATCCTTGGTGTTTCCTAATGTTAGTGTTTCCTAGTTTAATTTTAATGCCTCCATCGCAGTGTAAGCCCACTTTCCCGTAATTTGTCTTATGGGAAATCATAACAAATGTTTCCGATTTTTTTATATGGTTGAAGATTGCTGACCACATGTACGCATGCATGCGCACGTGTGTGTGTGTGCGTGTGTGTGCACGCATGTGCGTGTGTGTGTGTCGGGGGGGTATTCCTAACTACAAAAAGTGAGATGATTTTCCCATCAGTAATTTGGAAGAGACCTGCCCTTGGCAGATAATCTCCAGCTTCTTTACGTATTCAGATTGTTTCAGTTGTGTTGTTAAGTGTCACAGTTGAAATGGAGGACTTCCACATGACATTTATCCTAGCACCATCACCCCAGTTAATCCTCTTTTGAGATTCATGGAGTACTAAGGACACGCTTGTCTTATGAATAAACAGTTTCTGCTCCTTGCAGCCTACAATCCATGGCCCAGATGGATCAAAGTGGAAAAATTTAACGTAACATCCAAGCTTTGAGTAACGAGAACTTAAAGGAACCTCAGAGAAACCATTTGTCTCTTAAAAAGTCTTCCAGAAATCAGTGGAATTAACTTTAGCAGAAGTAGCAGCTAATTTGGTTTTGATGGCAGATTCATTATTTGAAAACACAGGATGCATTTATGAACTTCTTTATTTTAAAGTTAGAGACATTTCAAAGGGGAAAACATTGCCTTCAATGACTCTGTTTTTCTGAATTGCCATAGAAAATATGTATATATTTATAGTGTACAATGTAATCTTTTGATATATGTATATATTGTGAAATTATTAAATTGAGCCAATTAACATACCAATCATGTCACATATTTTTTGTGGTGCAAAAAGAATTCAAATATATAATGCATTATTATTGTTATTAAAATTTAGCAATTTTTAAATATACATTATATTAACTATAGTCACCATGCTCTACAATAGGTTTTCAGAACTTATTCATCCTGAAATGACTCTGATCTTTAAAATTCATTTAAATTGTTTGTTTAATTACCTATTTCTAGAGAGGTCTCTGGAGGACTAGCTAACTAAATGTTTACAATATCTCACAGCTCTGCATCATTAGCAGTAGCTCTCCACTAAGTACCATTACCAGTTCCAATTCTCCTTCAATGGACTAACATATCATGGAAGTATTCACAGTCCAAGAGTGTTTCACATTTCAAACACTCATCCTAAGACAGTAGGATGTTTTCCAGGTGTCACAGCATTAATATTGGCCCTTTGGAACACATGGAAGCAGAAACACAACTACTCTCTATAAAAAAGAGACCAGGGCTACAGGAGAATTTGTATCTCTCTTTTTTTTTTTTTTTTTTTTTGAGACAGAGTCTCGCTCTGTCACCCAGGCTGGAGTGCAGTGGCACAATCTTGGCTCACTGCAACCTCCCCTTCCCCTTCCCAGGTTCAAGCGATTCTCCTGCCTCAGCCTCCCGAGTAGCTGGGATTACAGGCACCACGCCTGGCTAATTTTTGTATTTTTAGTAGAGATGGGGTTTCACCATGTTGGTTAGGCAGGTCTCGAACTCCTGATCTCATGATCTGCCTGCCTCAACCTCCCAGAGAATTTTTATCTTTAGGGAACCAGATGAACTATATTGTGTTCAGTCAGGTTCTTAAAGGCTTTTTCATTACCATCACAGTCAGAATTCTGACCATTGTGTATCATGGTATTTTTTCCCAAGCTGAGTGAACACCATTACCTGGACAGCTGACAATGCACCAGAAGTTATAGGCCTGGGAGTATGCATGTTTTTGAAGTTCCTCTAAAAATATGATGATCAACTAGGTTTGGGAACCATTGGTCAGTGGTGCTCTAGACTGTGCAGTCCTTAGAATTGAAACCTAGGCCAAGGGAAGCACAGGGATGAGCAATGTTGTTGCAAGGAATAGGAAAGAATCAGAAAAAGAAAGTGGAGTGGGTGAGCAGACGGGAGAAAGAGGGGGCTGAAAGTGAAGGGCAGAAAGCCAACACTGGCCCAGGTCTCTACTCTGTTTAGGAACAGCTCAACCTAGGAGCAGTCCAGGGTAGGGAATGAGTCAATTCACGTGAATTGGAGGCATTGTAGTACAGTAGTGGAGAGGATCTCTGACTCTGGAGTCAGACTGCCTGGCTGGGAATCCTGCCTTTGCCTCTTATAAGCTGAGGGACATTGGGCAACTTATGTAACCTCTCTAGGCCCCAGTTTTCTTATTTATAAAACGGAGGTATTAAAAGTAGTGGCAAAACCGCAGTCACTTTTGCAGCAACCTAATACTATAGTAGCTACCTCATAGGGATATTAAACGTATTTAAAAAGCTTTAAGTGCTTAACACAGTCCCTGAATCCTAGTACAGTTATGAGTCTCTTGCATTATTCCGTGATTTTGTCATTGTGCACACATCAAAGAGTGTACTTACACAAACCTAGTGACTATAGCCTACTGCACACCTAGGCTATATGGTACCAGCCTACTGCTCCTGGGCTACAAACCTGTACAGCACATTATTGCACTATACTAGGCAATTGTAAGACAATGGTAAGTATTTGTGTATCTACACAGATCTAAACATTTAAAAGGTACCATAAACATATGGTATTACAATCTTATGGGACCATCGTCGTATATATCCTCTATTGTTAACCAAAACTTTGTTATGCAAAGCATGACTGTACTGTTCTCTCTGCCCATTGTGACCCAGCTGTTCAGATTAAGTTGTAAGTGTATAAAACTACATGTTGTTGAAGAGGAGAAATTTTTCCTCCACTCTCTTGGGTTTAGTCAGGGGGGGCTTGTGAATTTAACTGACACAAGACAGACTAATAATAGAAAAGAAATACAAATGCATTAACTTTTTAAAATTTTACATTCCTGGGAATTCATAGAAAAGAAGTGAAACTCAAAGAAGTGGTTAGACTAGGGAGCTTATATATCCTTCTTAACAAAGGAAAGAGGGTTTGGACTTCAAGGACAATAAATTAACTGAAAGTGACTAGGAAATGTATGAGAGAACTAATGAAAAATAAGGGTTATTTTAGTAAGGTTTGTTTATGCAGACTTGGTGCTGGTTCTCCATCACCAGCAATAATGGTCATGTTCCTCATCCTGGTTCAGGAGAGGGGAACTTATACCACCTTCACCAGGGGAAATTCATGCCCTGTTTTTAGGCAGATAAAGGGAGAGCAGAGACCTCTTCCTGTATATGTTGATCTTTAACTGCCTTAAGCTCAAAATAATCCTTAAGCTAAAGAGGTGCATTTTGAGGTGGCATATCCTGATCTCCTTCAACATAAAGACTAGCTAATATGTGTTGATGGTGAAACCGACGGCCTAGATTTCACAAGCGCCTCACACTGACCCACCAGGCCATCTGTTCACCAGTTTGTGAAGCAGGTCATAATGAAGGAAAAAGGTTTGAAAACAACAGTGATCTAGGGGAACTTGGTACAACTTTTCAGTAAACTTTTTGGCACGTATATTGCATGAGTGGAGGCGATGGGTAGTAGGAGTTGAGGGATGTCTGCAGCTGCCTGTAACTGACTGATACTGGTGTAGTGGGAGGACCACTCGACTGGGTGGCATGATGGAATGGTGCGTCTTTGATAGGCATTACACTTCTCTGAGCCTCACTTTCCTCACCCATCACATAGGCATCCCATTAGGTTGGTGCAAAAGTAATTGTGGTTTTTGCCATTACTTTTCACGTCAAAACCGCAATCATTTTTGCACCAACCTAATAATACCTTCTACAGAGCACTGTGAGAGTTAAATAAAGTAGTGCTGGCGAAAGAAAACTAAGAAACATAGGATCATTCTTACAGTTTCCTCATTGCATTCTTTTACCCAAATCATTTTTCAGGGATTCCTGAAACATGAATTTAAAGATTACCAATAAGTAGGCTGTAAATCGCCCGTGCTTAGTAACTAACTCCAAGAGTAACTGGGAAAGCTTTGCTTTATTTATTTTTGTGTTTTGGAATTTTATTTATGTGTTTTGTTTTGCTTTGTTTTTAGGAAGACCGGGAAGAAGAAGGGGAGAGGAAATATTTACAGACAGCAAATAGGCTTTTCCTGAGAAATCTGTGGTGACCAGAGAAGCAGTGAGACAAATGCCCAAGTTTCATTCCTGTCTCATTCCTCCTGGGTTTAATTTCCAGTGATGAGTTTAGGACTCAGGCCAACCCGAGCCACAAGCCAGGCTTACTCAGGACTATTTTTAGAGCTGGGCTATTGGGTAGCATTCTACGTGGATATTTCCAGCTCTTTCTGATTCAAAACAGCTCTTGACAGCTCTGGCCCATAACAGTGTGTGTTTAAGTGCTTTTACATATCAATATCCTGGGTCTCACTGGATGCGCAAATTAAAACAACGTTAGTCATTCTGGTTTATTCCATTGAGTAAAATAAATTAGTCAGTAGCAACCATGCATTGTTCTCTTTTGTATTATAAGGAGAAATATTTAGCTAGTTGTCGCTGACTTAGCCTTTTCCACCTCCTAGAAAGATAAAAACCCATCTGTAACAATAGTTTCAACTGTACTTGTTTTAAGCATGTTCTAAGATTTCTCCTCTCCCTTAAAAAGGATTCTGAGATTACAGTGTCTCCTCTCTCCAATTTAGATGGCATTATGAATTATGGATATACCATCCGCTAAGGCCCCCAGTCACTGATATTGAACAGTTTTGATGAAATACTGCTACCAGTTTAAATTGTTTTTCAGAGACTCAAATAGACTATTGATAAAACAGCTCCAGCTGCCAGACCCACCCCCTGGTAAGGAGTGTGTCTTTATTTGGTGAGAAAGTGTGGGCTTGCTAGGCTAGCCTTGAATTGTCACCAAAAGTGAAAAAGGGAATGGAGATAGAGACTTCATGGGACTGAAGATGAGAGGCCCTTAAATCCTCTTTTTAGGGGCTTATCTTGCACAAGGATGAATTGACTGGGGAAAGAGTGGTACTTATTCTCAGTGTTTTCCTTCTGGCTACATGACATAAAAATCTACACTAATATCAATTTTTGTGGGAAACTAGTTACCCAAATGACACCAAAATGAATTTCTTAGTAGTAAGAATGTATCATATTGAAAAACAGCTTTTCAAAAGAGTGGCCTAGAACCTCATAGGCTTTAAACATTTATTTGTTATAGTGTAAGAGGTCACCACAATATCAGGCCACAGTACATACTTGCTATTCTATTTTTCTAAATTTATATGTAAACCTGAAACCCAAAACCTGAGAGTAGAGGTCAACAGAGTCGTGGAGTCCCAAGATTTCCTTCATATCTTCCTCATATTTTTTCTTTTCATATTTGTTTTCCTTTTCAAATTACAAAACTGATATATGTCATGCAGAAAATTTGGAAAACACTATAATCCACACTCAGAGGTAACTATTATTAACTGATACGGTTTGGATCTGTGACCCCATCCAAATCTCATGTTGAAATGTAATCTCCATTGCTGGAAGTGGGCCTGGTGGAAGGTGATTTGATCATGGAGTGATTTTCTCATAAATGGTTTAGCACCATCTCCTTGGTGCTGTTCTTGTGATAGTGAGTTCTCGTGAGATCTGGTTGTTTAAAAGTGTGTGGCACCTCTCCTATCTCTCATCCTCCTTCTTGGGCCATGTGAAGTAACTTGTTCCCCTTATGCCTTCTGCCATGATTGGAAGCTTCCTGAGGCCTTCCCAGAAACAGAAGCCACCAAGCTTCCTGTACAGCCTGCAGAATCATGAGACAATTAAACCTCTTTTCTTTATAAATTACCCAGTTTCAGGCATTTCCTTACAGTGATGTGAGAACAGACTAATACATTAACATTGTATATCCTTCTAGTCTTTTTTCTTTGCCCATATACGCAGATACACAGTTATACATATATGTGCATTTTTTTACAAAACTGATGAAATATTCTATATTTTATTTTATTTTATATATAACTTTGTCACTTAGTAAATTATTTTGTGAACATTTTTCTAAGGTGATACATTTGATTTCTAATGGCTATATAATAGTCCACCACATGGGTGTACCATAACTTACTTAACAAATCCACTGTATCAATATGTTAGGTAGTGTCACTATTATAAAAATTCTATGATGAACATCCGTTTGCATATATATTTGGCTGTAACTCTGCTAATTTCTTTAGGATGAGTTCCATAAGGCATACTTTTAAAGCTTTAGTCATAGTATCATCAGGAAATGATGTAGCAGCTAACCCTCCCTCAACTATGTATTAAAGGGCCTGTTTTGCCAACATCCCCATACATGGATATTGTAATTTTTAAATGACAACTTGTCAGTTTGATACCAAAAAGTAAAAATGGAAATAATATCTCATTGCTTTCACTTTCACTTTTTGTTTCTTAAACAGACTCTATTGTATATACTATTTATTAATATTTTTTCTTTTGTAACTAGTTCATTTGTATTATATGCCATTTTTATACTGATCTGTTTATATGTTTTTCACAGATTTGCATGAGCTCTTCATAAAAAAAAAAATCAGAATGATGTCAGCAAGAAGGCTGAATAGAGATAGTTGGCACTCATCTCTGCCAAGAAAAAGGACCAAGGCAATGAATAAACAGCTAAGATATGACTGAAGTGTAGAAGAGACAGCACTGGAGTGCAGTGAGTGTGGAGGCACCTCCATGCAGCCCCATCTCTTTCACCCAGATCAAGTTGGCACAGAGACAGGAGGTAGTTCTCCTTGCAGGGAAAGGGTAAGCAGAAGAATGCCACCAGCCCCCGTTGCCACTGCAAACACTTACAGTTCTTACAACAGGAGAAACCCATAGTCCACACAAGCCCTGAGCCCAGTTTGGAGAGCTGCCAAGGTGTGCACTCTACACACCCCATCCAGCCCCTGTGAGCCAAGCTACAGCAACATGGTTCCATGTTGAGACCAGAGCCACCTCTGGAACATGCCCTCCCTGGGGGCCAGTAGCTACTGTACCTGTCCAACACTGAGGCTTCATCTTCATTACACCAAGCCCACTTGGGTGGCTGAATTCCACAACCCCAGCCTAAGCCAAACATCAGCTGATTCTCTGATCCTACACACTAGGGAACAAACCCATACACGCACATTTCCAGCTAGAGAAATAGTCTGCCAGTCCCACCCAGGGCAAACCCACCCTTGAGCTAGCCAAGCCACTGTGTGCCCTCCCCTGAGTGGGAGAAGTCCATGAGTTATCAAGGAGCTGATATGACCCCAAAGCCAGTGGTGTAGCTCCATGCTTGTGCTCAGGGCCTGAGAAACAGCCCAATGGCATCCACCTGTCCCCCTTGGACACATCTCTGGCCTGCCCAAAGGCCTCATGCCCACATCTCAGGTTTGAGAAACAACCATGCAGGCCATGCCCAGAAGACATGTTCCCAGGACAGCTGAGCAGCTGTGCACCTGTGTCCCAGGCCAGAGAAATAGCCCCATGGGCTGTGCCTCACAGGCATGCCCCAAGGTTGACTGAGCAGCCCCAAGGTTGACTGAGCAGCTGTGCACCCTCATCCCAGGCCTGAGAAACATCCCATGGGCCAGCCTCAACAGACATGCATCCAGGCTAGCTAAGAAGCTATACAGCCATGTAATGGGCCTGAGAAACAGTTCCACAGGCTTTCCCTGGCAGACACACTCTCAGGCTGACCAAGTAACCACATGCCCATGACCCCAGCCAGTGTAATAGCCCCATGGTCCCAACCCCAGCAAGGCAGACCCCATGTTGGCTGACCCACTATGTGCACACATGTGCCCCTAACCTGAGAAACAGTACAGTGACCCAGTAAGCTCACCCCCAACAAAGCCACACCACCACCATCACAAACTCTCTCAGCCTAAGCCACTGAGACACTCACAAACATCGCTAGTGTGGATTGCAGTTGAAGAAACTACACAGAGACTACACTACTGTGTCCACCTAGAACCAAAGTCAACACACTCCAACCAACACCCAAGACCCATATATATGAATAAGTCTTTCCCTATGAAACCTACTCCATAAAATTGGAAGAGGCGACTATTCCACCAGATGTATAGAAATCAACTTAAAAACACATCAAACATGAGAAAGCAAAGAAATATCATGCTTCCAAAGGAACACAATAATTATTCCATAGCAGAACCAATCATAAGGAAACACACAAAATGCTAGAAAAGGAATTCAAAATAATAATCTTAAGGAAACTAAGTGAGATACAAGAGAATACAGATAGACAATTCAATGAAATCAGGAAAACAATTTATTATTTGAGAAATGCAACAAAGAGACAGATAAAAAAGAAAAAGAAAAAGAAAAAAAACCCCAGAAATCCTAAAGAGTTCAATAAATGAAATTTTAAAACACAACTGAGAGCTCAAACCACAGACCAGACCAAGCAGAAAAAAAAAATTTCTGGACTTGAAGACAGATCTTTTGAAATAACAACAACAACAAAAATTAAGAATAAAAAAGAATGAAGGAAGCCTACAGGATTTGTGGGACCTCATTAAGCAAACAAATATTCACATTATCAGTGTTACAGAAGGAGAAGAGAAGGGAACAGATATAGAAGACATATTTAATGAAATAATAACTATAAACTTCCCAAGCCTTGAGAGGGATATGGACATCTAGATGCAGGAAGCTCAACAAACTCCAAATGGATTCAACCCAAACAGATTCTCTTCAAGGGACATTATAGTCAAACTGCCAAAAGTCAAAGACAGAAAGAATTCTGAAAACAGCCAGAGAAAAACATGAAGTAACACGTAAGGGAATTTCCATTAGACTCACAGTGGATTTATCAGCAGAAACTTTATAGGACAGGAGAGAATTAGATTATATATTCAAAGTACTGATATAAAAAAAAAAACCTTATAGCCAAGAATATTATACCCAGCAAAGCTATCCTTCAAAAATGAAAGAGAAAATCTTTCACAGACAAGCAAAAACTAGGGGAATTTATCACCACTAGACTGACCTTACAAGAAATACTCAAGGCAATCTCACATTTGGATATGAAAAGATAATAACCACCATCATGAAAAAACAAAACTATAAAACTGACTGGTGGAGATGATACACAAAGGAGGAAATGGAAGGAATCAATCCTTATCATTACAGAAAATTGCCTAACCACAAAAAATAAAATAAAAAAGGAAGTAAGGAATAAACATTGCACACAACAACCAGAAAACAATCAATAAAATGAAAGGAGTATGCCCTCACCTATCAAATAATAACCTCAAATTTGAACAGACTAAATTTCCCATTCAAAAGATGTAGAGCAGCTGAATAGATTTTTTTAAAAAGGCCCAATTATGTTCTGTCTAGAAGAAATTCACCTTACCCACAAAGACACACATAGACTGAAACAGACAGTATGGAAAGAGATATTCTATGCAAACGGAAACCAAAAGTTAGCTGGAATAACTATGCTTGTATCAGACAAAACAGATTTCAAGTCAAAAGCTGTAAAGAGACAAAGAATGACATTATATAATAATAAAGGGATCAATTCAGCAAAAGAATATAACAATTTTAAGTATATATGCACCCAACACTGAAGCCATCAGATATCTAAAGCAAATATTAGATTTAAAGGGAGAGATAGTTCCTAATACAATAATAGCTGGGGACCTCAACATCCCTCTCTCAATGTTGAACAGATCACCTAGACAAAAAATCAACAAACAAATGTGGGATTTAAACTATACCATAGAGCAAATGGACCTAACAGACATTTACAGAACATTTCACCCAACAGCTGCAAATACACATTCTTTCATCAGCACATGGAACATTCTCCAGGATTGACCATATGTTAGGACACAAAACAAGTCTCAAAAACTTTTTTTAATTCAAATCATATCAAGTATCTTATCTGACCACAGTGTAACAAAAGTAGAAATAAGTAATAAGAGGAACATTTAAAACTACACAAATATATGGAAATCAAGCAACATGCTCCTGAATGACCAATGGGAGAAGAAAAAAATTAAGAATAAAATTTAAACGCCTGTAATCCCAGCACTTTGGGAGGCCAAGGCAGGTGGATCATAAGGTCAGGAGATTGAGACCATCCTGGCTAACATGGTGAAATCCCAACTCTACTAAAAATACAAAAAATTAGCCAGGTGTGGTGGCGGGTGCCTGTAGTCCCAGCTACTCAGGAGGCTGAGGCAGGAGAATGG
>NW_012118376.1:8219879-8221258 GCF_000951035.1 Colobus angolensis palliatus
AAAAATTAGCCGGGCGTGGTAGCAGGCACCTGTAGTCCCAGCTACTCGGGAGGCTGAGGCAGGAGAATGGCGTGAACCAGGGAGGCAGAGCTTGCAGTGAGCTGAGATAGCACCACTGCATTCCAGCCTGGGCAACAGAGCCTGGGCAGAGACTCTGTATCAAAAAAAAAAAAACTAGAAAGGTGCAGGCATGGTGGCACATGCTTGTAATCCCAGAATTTTGGGAGGCCAAGGCAGGCAGATTGCTTGAGCTCAGGAGTTTAATCCAGCCTGGGCAACATAGCAAGACCTTGTCTCTACAAAAAATGCACAAATTAACCGGGTGTGTTGGCATGTGCCTGTAGTCCCAGCTACTTGGGAAGCTGAGGTGGGAGGATCACTTGAGCCCAGGAGGTTGAGGCTGCAGTGAGCCGAGGTCATGCCACTGCACTCCAGCCCAGGAAACTGAATGAGACCCTGTCTCAAGGGGGAAAAAAAAAAAAACTAGAAAGATTTCAAGTAACAACTTAACAATACTTCTAAGGACTAGAAAAGCAAGAACACACCAAACTCAAAATTAGTAGAAAAGAATAATAGTTAAAGCAGAAGTAAACAAAATTAAGAATTAATAAAATAAAAAGGATCAACAAAACAAAAGTTGGTTTTTGTGAAGATGAACAAAATCAATAAGCCACTTGCTAGACTAACAAAAAGAAATAGAGAAGATTGAAATAAAATCAGAAATGGAAAAAGAGGCATTACAGGCCGGGCACAGTGGCTCAAGCCTGTAATCCCAGCACTTTGGGAGCCCAAGACGGGCAGATCACGAGGTCAGGAGATCGAGACCATCCTGGCTAACAAGGTAAAACCCCGTCTCTACTAAAAATACAAAAAATTAGCCGGGCGTGGTAGCAGGCACCTGTAGTCCCAGCTACTCAGGAGGCTGAGGCAGGAGAATGGCGTGAACCTGGGAGGCAGAACTTGCAGTGAGCCAAGATCACACCACTGCACTCCAGCCCAGGAAACAGAATGAGACCCTGTCTCAAGGGGGAAAAAAAAAAAAACTAGAAAGATTTCAAGTAACAACTTAACAATACTTCTAAGGACTAGAAAAGCAAGAACACACCAAACTCAAAATTAGTAGAAAAGAATAATAGTTAAAGCAGAAGTAAACAAAATTAAGAATTAATAAAATAAAAAGGATCAACAAAACAAAAGTTGGTTTTTGTGAAGATGAACAAAATCAATAAGCCACTTGCTAGACTAACAAAAAGAAATAGAGAAGATTGAAATAAAATCAGAAATGGAAAAAGAGGCATTACAGGCCGGGCACAGTGGCTCAAGCCTGTAATCCCAGCACTTTGGGAGCCCAAGACGGGCAGATCACGAGGTCAGGAGAT
>NW_012118376.1:8221363-8283110 GCF_000951035.1 Colobus angolensis palliatus
CGAGACTCTGTCTCAAAAAAAAAAAAAAAAAGAGGCATTACAATGATACCACAGAAATAAAAAAGATCATCAGAGACTATTATGGACAACTATACACTAACAAACTAGAACCCCTGAAGGAAATGAATAAATTCCTAGAAGCGTACAACCGATTAAGATTGAATCAGAAAGAAACAAAAATCTGAACAGAGTGGTAATGAAATATATGATTAAATCAGTAACAAAAAGTCTCCCTATAAAGAAAAATCCGGGACCAGGTGGCTTCACTACTGAATTCTAACAAACCTTTAAAGAATAATTAATATTAATTCTTCTCAAAGTATTCCAAAAAAGTGAAGTGGATAAATTCTTCCTAACTCATCCTACAAGGTCAGCATAACCCTGATACCAAAGCCAGTCAAGGACACAAGAAAAGAAATTACAGGCCAATATCCTGATTAACATAAATGAAAAATCTTCAACAAAATATCAGCAATCCAAATCCAACAATACATCAAAAAAATACATCATGATCAAGTGGGATTTATTCCAGGAATTCAAAGATGGTTCAACACATACAAATCAATAAATGTGATGCATCACATAAAAAGAACACAAGATAAAAACCACATGATCATCTCAATAGATACAGAGAAAGCATTTGATAAAATTTAATAATACTTTATAATAAAAACTCTCAATAAGTTAGATATAGAAGGAAAGTACCTCAAAATAACAAAGGTAATAAATGACAAACCCACAGACAACATCATACTGACTGGGGAAAAACTGAAAGCTTTTCCTCTAAAAACTGGAACAAGACAAAGATGCCTACTCTCTTCACTCTTATTCAATATAGTACTGGAAGTCCTAGCCAGAGCAAACAAGCAACAGAAAGAAATAAAGCGCATCCAGATAGGAAAAGAGAATGTTAAACTGTCCCTGTTTGCAGAAGACAAGATCTTAAATCTAAAGCCTCTACCAAAAAACTCTTAGAATTCATAAACAAACTCAGTGAAGTTGCAGAGTACAAAATCAACACACAAAAATCAGTAACATTTTTATATGACAACAGCTAACAACGTGAAAAGGAAATAAGAAAATAATCCCATTTGTAATAGCTACAAATAAAATACCTAGGAATTAACTTAACAAAAGAAGTGAAAGATTTCTGCAATGAAAACTATAAAACACTGATGAAAGAAATTGAAGAGGACACCAAAAAATGGAAAAATATTCCATGTTCATGGATGAGAAGAATCAATATTGTTAAAAGGTCCATACTACCCAAAGCAATCTACAGATTCAATGCCCCTATCATACCAATGACACTCTTCACAGAAATAGAAAAAACAATCCTAAAATGTATATGGAACCACAAAAGACCCAGAATACCCAAAGCTATCCTAAGCAAAAAGAATAAAACTGGAAGAGTCATATTTACCTGACTTCAAATTATACTATAGAGCTGTAGTAATCAAGAGAGCATAGTACTGGCATAAAAACAGACACATAGACCAATGGAATAGATAGAGAATTCATAAATAAATAAATCCACACACCTACAGTGAATTCATTTTTGACAAAGGTGCCAAGAACATACACAGGAGAAAAGACAGTCTCTTCAATAAACAGTGCTGGGAAAACTATATGTTCATATGCAAAATAATGGAAACTGGACCCCTATCTATTGCCTTATCCAAAAATAAAATCAAAATGGATTGAAGACTTAAATCTAAGGCCTCAAACTTTGAAACTACTACAAGAAAACATGGGGGAAAATCTCCAGGACATTAATCTGGGCAAAAATTTATTGAGCATTATGCAACAAGCACAGGTAACCAAAGCAAACATGGACAAATGGGATCACATCAAGTTAAAAAGCTTCTGCAGAGCAAAGGATACAATCAGCAAAGTAAACAGATAACCCACAGAATGGGAGAAAATATTTGCAAACTACCCATCTGACAAGGGATTAATATCCAGAATATATAAGGAGCTCAAACAACTCTATGGAAAAAATCTAATAATCCAATTAAAAATTGGCAAAAGATCTGAATAGAAATTTCTCAAAAGAAGACATACAAATTGTAAACAGGTATTTAAAAAGGTATTCAACATTATTGATCATCAGAGAAATGCAAATCAAAACTATAATGAGATATCATGTCACCCCAGTTAAAATGGCTCTTACCCAATAGACAGGCAATAACAAATGCTGGTGAGGATGTAGAGAAAAGGGAACCCTTGTACACTGTAGATGTTAATGTAAATTAGTACAAACACTATGGAGAAAAATTTGAAGGTTCCTCAAAAAACTAAAAATTGATCTACCATATGATCCAGCAATACCACAGCTGGGTATACGCCCAAAAGAAAGAAAATCAGTGTATAGAGGAGATATCTGCACTCCTACATTTGTTGCAGCATTGTTTACAATAGCTAAGATTTGGAAGCAACCTAACTGTCCATCAACAGATGAATGGATAAAGAAAATGTGGTACATATACACAATGGAGTATTATTCAGCCAGAAAAAGGATGAGATCCAGTCATTTGCAACAACATGGATGGAGATCATTATGTTAAGTGAAATAAGCCAGGAACAGAAAGACAAACAACACATGTTCTCACTTATTTGTGGGATTTAAAAATTAAAACAATTGAACTCATGGAGATAGAGAGTAGGATGGTTACCAGAGGCTGAGAAGGGTAGTGGGAGGCTGGGGGATACTTGCAGATGCTTAATGGGTACCAAAAATTCATTAGAAAGAATGAGACCTACTATTTGATAGCACAACAGGGTAACTAAAGTCAAAGTAACTTACTTGTACATTTTTAAATAACTTAAAGCATGTAATTGTATTGCTTGTAACTCAAAGGATAAATGCTTAAGGGGATGGATACCCCATTCTCTATGATGTGCTTATTTCACGTTGAATGCCTATATTAAAACATCTCATATGTCCATAAATATATACTTCTACTATGTACTCACAAAAATTAAATTTTTTTAAAAAATGAATCAAAGACATAAATGTAAGCCCCAAAACTATAAAACTACCAGAAGAAAACAGGAAAAACACTTCAGGACATTGGTCTGGGCAAAGATTTTATGAATAAGACCTCAAAAGCATGGCAATAAAAGCAAAAATAAACAAATGGGATTATATCAAACCAGAAAGCTTCTGCACAACAACAGGAACAATCAACAGAGTGAAAAGACAACCTAAATGGGATAAATTGTGTGCAAACTATGCATCCAACAGATGATTAATACCCAGAATATACAAGGAGCTCAAACTCAACAAAAACAACAAAAATCTGATTTTAAAATGGGCAAATTATCTGAGTAGACATTTCTCAAAAGACATACAAATGGCCAACAAATGTATATAAAAGTGCTCAATATCACTAATCATCAGGGAAATGCAAGTGAAAACTGCAATGAGGTATTATCTCATCCCAGTTAAGATGGCTATAGTCAAAAAGACAAAAAAATAACAAGTGTTGGTGAAGATACAAGGAAAAGAGAACTCTTATACACAGTTGGTGGGAATGTAAATTAGTACAGCCATAGAGAGGACAGTATAGAGGTCCCTTTAAAAAAAACTACAAATAGAGCTACTGTATAATCTAACAATCCCACTATTGGGCATTTAGCCAAAGGAAGGGAAATCAGAATATTGAAGAGACTTCAGCACCCCTATGTTTACTGCCCCACTATTCACAGTAGGCATGATATGGACTCAACCTAGGTGTCCAACAACAGATGATACAGAAAATGTGGTGTATATACACATGGAATATTATTCAGCCACAAAAAGAAAAGAGTGAAATCCTGTCATTCACAGCAACATGGATAGAGCTGGAAGACATTAAGTGAAATAATCCAGGAAAGGAAAGAAACATTGCATGTCCTCACTCATATGTGGAAGCTGAAAACGTTGATCTCATAGAAGTAAAAAGCAGACCAGAGGATACCAGAGGCTGGGAAGGGGAAGGGGAAAGGGACAGGGTGATTCTTTTTTAAAGGATACAAAATTTACATCTAGATAGCAGAACAAATTCTAAAGTTCTATAACACTGCAGAATGACTGTAGTTAACCTTAATATATTACATACTTTCAAATAGCTGGAAGGAGGAATGTTCCCAACACAAAGAAGTGACAAATGTTTGTGATTGTGGATATGCTAATTACCCTAATCTGATCACTACACATTATATGTATTGAAACAGCACTAGGTACTCCATAAATATGAACAGTTATTACATGTCAATTAAAAATAAAAAATCTTCTACACACATATCAATGTTTTGTCTATAATTTATTTTATAAATGTGTTTCCCAATTTCTGTTTTGTTCGTGACATTTTACAACACCAAACATTTCTAATCTTTATGTATTTAAATCTACTGTTCTTGTTCTTTGTTTTCTGCCTTACATAGTCTTTTCTCTTCCTCACCTCAAGATTATATATTTATATAATTTTACCTTTTCTCACGGTTTCATATTTATATGCTTAATTCTTAAACAGTTAAAAATTTATTTTGGAGTAAGTCATGGGATAGGAAAGCTAACTTAATTGTTTCCCGGGTGATTAGTCAGTCACTGAAAAGTCATTCATGGGACTGTCTACCTTTTCCTCTGATTTGAAATGGAAACTTTGTTACATACTAACTTTTAAATACATATGTAAGGTCTATTTATAGACTTTTAAGGTTTTCCTACTTTTTTCTGTCTATCCACCAGTAAAAATATTTAAACCATGTTGACATTATAAATGTGTTCTGACATCTGGTGATAATAGATACCCCATGATTCTTATTTTAACATTTGTTATTACTGTTCTCATTGTTTATTCTCCCAGATAAACTGGGGGATCATTTTTCGGTTACAAAAATATGTTTGAATTTTGATTGGAACTGTGTAATAAATTTTTTAATTAATTGTGGAAGAATTGCTATCTCTCCAATAGTGATACTCACCATCCAGAAATAGTACCCCATTTGTCTCAGCTGCTCTCAAATGTCTGCAGTTTCCCTTACAAAAATATTTAGGCCTTTGTGAGGTTTTCTCTCCCCATTTATTTTATATTTTAGATGGCTATTGCAATGGATAAGGAAACTGTTGATTTGGCCATTTCACTGAATTCTCTTTTTAATTTTACATAGTTATTCATTGATTTTTTTTAATTTTTTCCAGGTGGCCAACTACATAACCCATAAATAATGATAATTTTGTGTCTTCTTTTCCAATATTTGACCTCACGTATTTTTTCATATCTAATTGTTTTTTATAATTTCCAGAATAATGTTGAATAATAATGGTTAGATTTCTTGCTCCTTTTTAAGTTTTCATAGGAATAATAAGAGCTAATTTTTTTTTTTTTTTTTTTTTAGTTGAGATAGGGTTTCACTATGTTGGCCAGGTTGATCTCAAACTTCTGACCTCAAGTGATTCTCCCGCCTTAGCCTCCCAGAGTACTGGGATTACAGGTGTGAGCCACTGTGCCTGGCCTGATAATAGCTAATATTCTTTAGGGGTTTATGTGAGGCACTGTTCTGAGCAACTTAGTGACTCACCTATTTAATCCACCCAGCAGCTCTTGGAGGTAGGTACTATTAATATTTCCATTTTACAGAAAGAGAAACTGAGACACAGAGATACTGAGTAACTTGCCCAAGGTCATACTGTAAGTAACTGATGGAGCCAAGATTTCAGTCAAGGCATTCTGATGAGTAGGTTGGTGATGATGACCCCATAACTCTCTCTAGCCATGGATTGAATCCTTAGCAGTACCTTTAGTTCTCATACTGCTAATGCCAGCCTGCAGAGAACAGCCACCAATGGGCTCCCCAGTGTCAGTAAGGATGATGAGATTCTAAAAAAGCTAAAGCCAGATAGCAACACTTAACCACCAGCAGCAAGGGTGGGACATAACTACCATAATGGGCAGCAAGGTCACAATGGAAGTTGGGGCAGCTATGGTGTTCCCAAGGACAAGATAGATGGTCAACCAACAAATGTACTGCTTGAGACATAAGATCACAAGAGGTTAAAAGTGGATGAGCAGAAAGTTGACACGAGCTCCCCAGTGGAAAATCATGAGGGCTCACCCAGTTTCCAGACCTGAGCCAATTCTCAGACGTAGAACTGACCAATTGAAGGACTGCCTGAGTCCCCTTGTGGAGAACTCTGTAGCATCACAGCAAGTGTCCTCAGTCATGATTCTACCAGTCCTTCCCAAAACAACAGAGTCATTTACCTGAGTAATCGCACACTGGAGAAAGAAGAATATCCGCATGATTTTTCAAGGGCTCTTGGATACAGGACCTAAGTTGACACTGACTTGGGGACCCAAAACACAAGCAGGGCGTCCCTGTTATAGAGAGGACATTGGAGGTCAGGTGATAAGTGCAGTCTGCCTTATTATAGACTCCATGTGTTTGTAGACCCACCCTGTGATCATTTCTCTAGTACTTGAGTACATAATCTGGACCAATATGGACTGGTAGAAATTTGTATTGGTTGCCTGATCTCTGGAATAAAAGCCCTGTAATAGTTTTTAAGCTATTGTCTCTCGGCTTCAACCCACCCCTGCCTCTTCCGCCTCCCACACACACACTTCTATGTTCTGCTTTGTGATGCTGGGACTGGGGCTCTGCAAGCCACATTTCTGCTTTGCCAGCTGGCTCTACATTCAGCTCTTCCAATACGGGAAACTTGAGGAATAAAAAGACCTGTGCTTCGTGTTCCTGTCACAGCACCTCAGTCTCACTGCTCCCCTTGGCATTCGCAGTCACAGCATGCATTCAGTTGGCAAGATTTCCAACACTGGCAGGACCAGTCTCACCGTGGTCCCCAGAAACACCAGCACAGCTGACCAGGACCTTTTCCTCAGAGTTCTGGGTCACAGCCGCAGGGGATGCCTCCTCTGAGCTCAGAGTCATCAACATAAGCTGAGTAGTGGCCCCCTTTCAGAGGTCTGAGATTCAGCTCCTCTGCAAGCTTTTACCTATCAATAATTCCAATTTCTTCCCTTGTTCCCCCAGGTGTAAGAGTGGTAGCTGAGATATCTTAGTGTTCTCTCTTTGCCTTTCCAGTTTTTTAATAACTACTTAAAAATTCCTTACATTAAGTCCTTTCTGTTAAAACAACATGTGTGGTGTCTCTTGACTGAGATATTATAGGAAAACCCTGGTGAAAACCTTGAAATTGCCCCCCTGTGCCCTGACAAGAAAATGAGAAGCAATGCTCCATCACAGGAAGAATGGCAGAGATTGGGGCTACCCTCAAAGACACAAAGGAGGCTAGGCTGGTGGTCCCATCGTATCCCCATTTAGTGCACCAGTCTATCTTCTAGAAAAAGCCAGTTAGGTCATGCATTTTATGGTGGACTATCATGACCAAGTATTCACCCCAACCACAACTGCTGTTTCAGATGCAGTATTTTTACTACAACAGATCAACATGGTCTCTGGTACTTGGTGTAACACTATTAAATTGGAGAATGCATTCTCTTCAATCCCTACTAGAAAGGAGCATCAAAAGCAATTTGCTGTCACTTAGAACAGACAGATACATACATTCACTGTCATGCCCTCATGGTTAGATTACAATAAAGCTTAACAGGATTGGGATCATCAGGATATTCTGTAGGCAATCTCAAGGTTTCACTGTGCTGGCAACATCATTTAATCATGCCTAGGGGACAGGAAGTGGTAAGCATTCTGGTCAGATACATCTGGATCAGAGAGTGGAAGAGGAAGCTTACACACAATCAAAGGTTTTGCTGTGGTCAGTGAAGCTTTCAGGGGCCCTGTGGTTTGAGACATGCCAGGTCACTCCTCCAAGGGACGAACAAATTTGTGCACTTTGTACCTCCTACCACTAAGAAAGTGGTACAATGCCCAATGGACCTCTTCAAATTTTGGAGACCACATCCACCACACTTGTGAATACTGCTCCAAATCATTTAGTAGTGAGTCAGAAGGCTTCTAGTTTTGAGTGGGTGTTATGGGCCAAATGTGTCCCTACAAAATGTATCCATCAAAACCCTAACCTCCAGTACCTCAGAATGTGAGTGTATTTGGAGATAGGGCCTTTAAGAGATGAATTAATTAAAATAATGTCATTAAAATGGGTTCTAATCCAATCTGACTAGTGTTCTTATAAGAAGAGGAAACCTGGACACACGAGGAAGTGCCAAGAAGCTCATGCACAGAGGAAAGGCCCTCAGAGGGCACAACAAGAAGGCGGGCCATCTGCAAGCCAGGGAGAGGCCTCCAAAGAGACCAGACCTGCTGACACCTGGACCTGAGACTGTCCAACCTCCGAAACTGGACAGGTTTTTGTTGTTTAAGCCACCCAATGTGTGGTATTTTGTATGGCACCCCAAGCAAACTAATAGAGTAGGCCCGGAGCAAGTGAGGGCCCTGAAACTGGTCCGATTGTGGCACAAGCAAATCTAGTGTTTAGCTCTGTGACCCAGAAGATTCCATGCTGCTAGACTCTCTAGAACTTTTGACAAGTCTCAACAGGAGAACCACAATGAGAGCCCCAGAGGTCTAGAGCAAGCCCATGCCACCCACAAAAGGCAGCTCTTCATTCAGAAAGCAGCTCCTGAGTGCTGCTGTGGCCATGAAGTGACTGAGTACCTGAGCTTGGGACATCAAGTGACTGTGCAATCAGTACTGCCTTCTATGTCATGGATACTATCAGATCTGCCAGGACATAGAACTGCACAGAGAAAAAAAAATAAGGAAAAAATCCATCCTAATCTGGGACTTAGAGCTCTCAGAGACAAAGGTCTGAGTTATTCCACAAGGTAAGCAATCTAAACCAATAGAAATGCTGGCCAAGGGGGAGGAGGGTCTAAAAAGGGCAGAATAGAAGAGAGCTGATCAATGAACATGGGAAAGACTGCAGCAGTAGACAGTGAGAACCTGGCCCACTAATGCTCAAGTTGTCTTTTTTTTTTTTTTTTTAATATTTCTTTGTGACCTTGAAGAAGCAGTGATAGGATAGAGTAAGCCTAACACAGGACACAGGTGGATCTGAGTGGAACAAGGTCTTGACTGTCAGTGCCCCGCCCAGATCCCCTCACCCTTAACACTTCAGAGCACACCAACCTTCTACCTGTCGGCACCTAGATTCATTTTCCTGGGGGTTTCCTCTGACCTACAGAGACACTCTGCTTCTGTGCATAGCAGGCCAGATGTGCCAGGGAAATTACACCATGGCCCCAGGAGCAACCTTTGATTAATAACTGATGGAAACTGGAGTATAAATATCCCAGTTCCCTTACTTCCTAGGTGGGATAACTCCAAGGCCTATGTTTTAGATTACCATTCAGTGTTCCTCAGAGAGATTAAACTCTGGTTACCATAGCAGTAACTTGTTTTGTAAGAACCATTATTTGCTGCCCTCTCCCCCTGGGTCATTTCTTCCCTACCACACCTGTTGTGATCCTTCCTCCATCCTCCACCCCCCAAAAAAGTGATTGGCTTTACCGTCTCAATGTCTGCTGCTGGGAAAACCCAAACCAAGGTAAAACACTACTCCTACAAAAATATAGTCTCTCTCTCTCTCTCTCTCTCTCTCTCTCTCTCTCTCCCAAGTCTCACTCCCACCACCCAGACTGGAGTGCAGTGATGTGATCTCACCTCACTGCAGCCCAGGCTCAGGCGATCCCCCTACCTCAGGCCCCAAGTAGCTGGGACTACAGGCATGCGCCACCACACCCAGCTAATTTTTTGTATTTTAGTCTCCCCATGCTGGGAGACCTTAACCTTGCCCAGGCTGGTCTCAAACTCCTGGACTCCAGGGATCCATCCACCTTGGCCTCCCAAACTGCTGAGATTACAGGTGTGAGCCATCACACCTGGCCCAAAATATAAACAATCTGTAATCAACAACACACTCCTAATTCCTTCCCACTGTTGTCTGGGATTTCTCCCTCTTATACGTGCAGAAAAATGAGGTAATTGTCTGTGGAAGTGATGGGAAAAGAGTACTTGACCACTTGAAGGGTAAACACCTGCAAAATAAGGCGGCTACACTATATTCTGATGGACACAAACCTTGGGTCTCTGCCTAAGGGAGTAAAGAACAGAGAAGGTCTAGACTCTACATTTTTCATGTGTCACTCTTGTGTGACCTAAAACCTGGGTGTGCCATAAGGCATTCCTTAAATCTCCTCCATTTGTCTCTCATATGATGAGCAGAGATTCCTTCAAAAATCTGGCGTGTATCATCCATTTTTACTCTTTTTAAGGCATCATTTCCATATTTTCTCTGTCTTCATTTTCTATGCTGTTGTAGATATTTTAATGAAAGCTGAATGAGATTGCATGGTGGAGGATGCTGGCCATATGATATTTTGATCTGAACAACTGCAGTATTCTTTCTCATGAAGTGGTGAAACGATAAAATGGAAGATGGAGTTGCAGAGGTTCATGAAGACCTTCGTCCTGGAATAAGGCATTCTTTCCAAATAGAGCCACAGTAGAGATGTACTGTCAATAAGAATAAGCTACATTGTGTAAAGTACTGGAAATTCAAGTCCTCATTAGCATGGTTCCTCAATGATTCCTAAGAAAATTATTCATGAGCTTGGGGAGACATAGAAAAAGAGATAAAAATAGAGTGAGCACACACGTGAGAGAGAGAGAAGGAAAAGAGAATGGCGGGGTCTCCATTTCAAAGAGGATGTAAGTCATATTTATTTCCCCAGAGACCTAATAAACTGGTCATTCAATAATGCTTAGAATACTTTGAGAAGAATTAGGAAACAATTTCATTTTATAGTCAGCATTCCCAACTATTTCATTCCGCAAGTGACATGTTAACAGCCAATCACAATTTTGCAGTAAATGCTGGAAGAGTAGAGGTTATTTTCATTTTAGACTGGGTCATGATTTGAGTGATTTTTCATTGGTTAAGTTCCATTATTATCTGGGTGACACCTCTTGTAATAATAACCTTGCTTTGCTCCACATCTTGTCATATTTATCTTTCCTGACCAGCTGCCATTCACACTCTGACCTGTGATAGTAGCTAGTCTGCCCTGACCTTTGCAGCTGGGAAACTCAAAGGGGCTAATGAGCTACCAGTTCATACCTATCCTAATTAGCTATCTTTAACAACTGTAGGAAAGAGTCAGTTCTTTGTGATCTTTCTAGTACAAAAATTGAAAGAAAGTTAAACTAAACTGGAAGCAGAAAAAAATTCACCTTGGAAAATCGAAGGAGCTTCTCAGTCAAACTGAAATCCCATTTTAGCACTTCCAAAGTCTCCCAGTGTGACTCCCAACTCTCACTCTGAGGCTGATGATATTGGTTTAAAGATTCAAGCACATATTCAGTGTGCTATACTTAAAAGTACTAGGAAGTGAGGATCATGAGACCATATAAATGAGCCATGGCTAGCAAATAAGATGCATTACACATTTTAATATAAAACATTTGAGTCACCCAGATACCTAATTGCCCTGAATCCTCCATTTAATACTCTCTAGGGATGTGCTTGAAATCTCATCACATCTTATTCAGTAACAAAAATCCCATAAAATAGTGTTTATTTGACTTTAACATGCATTAAGATTACCTAGAGAGGGAATCTCAAGCCCAGCCTGAGATTCGTTTTCTGATGGCAGGGGTGGGACCTGAGAATCTGCATTTAAAATAAATATGGACCAAGTTTATCCCGAATTCTGGCTTTCAAAGTTCCAATGAGAGGATTAGGAAAAACAACTAATGGGTACTAGGCTTAATAACTGGATGATGAAACAATTGGTAAAACAGACCCCCAAGACACAAGTTTACCTATGTAACAAACCTGTACTTGTACCCCTGAACTTAAAATAAAAGTTAAAAAATACACATATATTTACAAGCTGAATTCTTTAGTTGACACATAATACTCGTGCATGCTTATAGGATACATGTGATACTTGGTTACATGCACGGAACTGCAATGATCAAGTCACGGTATTTAAGGTATCCGTCACCACAACTATTAATTATTTGTATATGTTGGGAACATATTGAGTCCTCTCTTCTAGCTATTTTGAAATACATAATACATTACCATTAACTATGGTCACCCTACTCTGCTATCGAACATTAGAACTTATTCCTTCTATCTATCTATTGATCGATCGATCTATCTATTTATCTATATGTTTGTACCCATTAACCAACTTCTCTTCATCTCCCCACCACATACACATACTCTTCCCTTACAAGCCAGATTTTGATTGTAGAATTTTTCTAGTCAGTCTGATTTTCTGAGTGGTAAAGTGGAAGGCACTTTGGACTCAGAATAATGGGCTTGTATTCAACTCTGGTATTCCTACTATGGAATGCACTAATGTATATAGTCTTATTTGGTGAAAGATGAAGAAATATGACAATAAAAAAGTTCCAATGTCTGAAAGTTGAAACTGAGAACTGTGATAAGACACAAAGCTTCATTGTGATTTAATATCATTATCGAAAGGTCACAGAAATGCAAATAGAGCATCTGAGATGAATGAGATGAGATGAATGAGACAGGTTAATCCAGCCCATAGGCCTATGGCTGTTGAAGCTTTGATCACATTTTTCAACTGGCCCTTTTATATCCAAACTGCTTTCAATGTAAAAATTATCCCGAGGACTAAAAAGGCCAACTAACTCATTGAGCACCCAATTTGCCTAGCACTGTTCTAGTTATCACTGGAAAGTCAAAAGTAGAAGAAGATACTGTCCCTGTCCTCAAGAAAATAGAAGAGATTACATCATCCCCATGAAATCAGAAAACAACGATGAAATGCTAAATTGGCTCCTGACCTTAAGAAGAAAGAGATCCATGCAGGTTACAGTGTCTGGAGAAGGCTTCATAGCAGGAAGTGGGAGTTACACTGAAATTTGACTTGGAAATATTTGAATTGAATTGGGAAAAAGAAGAAAGCAGAATATTATGTGAATTATATGATATCGGAATGAACACAGATGTCAGAAGTCTAAGTCAAATGCATCAGATTTCACAAGCTTCTTATGTGTCTATGTGTGCCTCAGGTCTCATTTAGCTTTAGAAGTGAAAATCTAATTGGAGGTGGAAAATGTACCAAAATTACAACCTACAGAGTGATTTTTGGAGGAAAAAACAAGTAGATAGTGGGAATGAGGACTGAACTGGGATAGCCTCGAGTTCCATGCCTGGATCTACTGTTGCCTGCTGCACTGCATTGAATAATACATTTAACTTCTCTATGCCCTGGCCTCCCTTCTCCCTTCTCCTGCAAGATGGGGCCAATATTGCTTACTTCGTAAGAAGTTCAGAGTAAATGACAGGCACCTGCAAATATCTGAGAACTAGCCGGGCATGGTGGCTTACACCTGTAATCCCAGCACTTTTGGAGGCCAAGGCAGGTGGATCACCTGAGGTCAGGAGTTTGACATCAGCCTGGCCAACATGGTGAAACCCCATCTCTACTAAAAATACAAAAAATTAGCCGGACATTGTGGTAGGCGCTTGTAATCCCAGCTACTCAGGAGGCTTGAGGTAGGGGCATTGCTTGAACCTGCGAGGTGGAGGTTGCAGTGAGCTGAGATCTTGCCATTGCACTCCAGTCTGGGCAACAAGAGTGAAACTCCATCTCAAAAAAAAAAAAAAAAAAGCTGAGAACTAACACATAGAAAGTTTGAGAATCTACAAAAGTAAATAGTGAGAGTAACAAGTCACCAGAGGGAACTGCTCCCTAGCCTGTGCAGAGCTGCTGCAGCTGCAGAGCCTGAGGCAGCCTACAGGCTGGAATAAGAGGAGAAAACCAAGGGCCCCACTCCCTGGAATGAGCCACCTGAGAGAGAGGGCCAAGCCCCAGTTATGAGCAGGAGAATACAAAAACAGTACTTTGTCAACATCTTATGAACAGGCCTCAAGACAACCTTATAATTAAACTGAGAGGAGACCAAGTATGTTTGATTGTCAGTGGTTAAAAGGGGCTTTAGAGTTTCCTGCTACCTTCCAACTCCCCATGAAAAGATCTTTTCTCCTCCCTTTACGCACAGGACTTTCACATGTCATTCCCATCAATGCAGATCAAACTTCCTCACCACCCCCACCATCCTCTTCACAAATCAGCCTGAGCCACAGTAACTCATAGGAGCATGGCTTCTCATTTCCCAGTCTAGCAGTCAAAGAAAACTATTTTTAAAGTCCCAAATCTTTATAATCAACTGAAGTGTTACCGGATACAAACTGTCATTTGAAGCAAAATATCGTTAGAAAACAGAAACAAAATATATATACCTTGTGCTATTGGGTTAATGGATGCTTCTGAGTTCAAAAAAGCTGCTGTGGTTTTTATCTCCCTTCCACATCTAATTTTAGCCTGTTTCCTGCCCTTTGATTTACTTGGCCAACAACTCCCAGGGTTAATTGGCTGGGAGGCTGAGATGCCAGAGACTTAAGTAGCTGTCACCCACAGCTCTTCTGCAGGGGCAAGCACAGTCTTAGGTGATGGATCAGTCCCTCCAGTGGGCAGGGAGGTGCAGCTCAGGGCTTCTTTTCACAAGGGTCATAAAGGCCAGGTGGGGAATGGCAGTGTCCGGCTGAGGGAGGGAGCTGCCACACTGCCTGATCACTCATGTGGCAGCAGTGGGGAGGAGATCGGCAGCACCTTTGGCCACAGAGGTATGCTTCTGTCACAAACAGTAAGGCAAGGAGGCTCTGAGGACTGAATTTAGCCTCTTTTTCACTGTGGAGGCTGTTTTTGGTGAAGTGTGGACCTGCTTCTACACTAAAATGAATATTTGGACAGGCGCTCATTTTTGCTACATACTCACCTGGTTTAAAATGAACCAGGCCTTAAGCGGTGTGCAATAATCAGCAGTTCACAGAGAAATTCACAAATGACTCTTGGCAAAATCAAATTAGCTCGGCATACACAATACGTAAGGCTAGAAACGTCTATGCAGATAAATCTCAGTCTAAAAATAAAGCTAGTTCTTTTTAAACAAGGTAATAGGGGCGAATTATTTTGGTTTTCTGAGTAATGATCTTTTAAAGAGCAACATCTTTATCTGTGTGCTGGAATACAATAGACTTAACCCGAGTGGGCCTGCTGACTCATCCAAGCCAGGCAGATAGAAGACCAGCGAATGAAGCTCACAATTCCGCTTTACAGGAATCAAGTTCTGATTTACAGAAAAATTCAATTGTGATTTCATCACAAAGCAAAACATAATTAAAGGACTCTTATTATCTGTCTGCATGCATAGAGCTGAGCTCAGTGCCAAGCCAGCAGTGTTTTTTCTTTGGATGTAGCTTTTGGCAGGGCTCACGCCATTATAGCACCTTCATTTTAGAATTCAACAGGGTGACTCAATTTTTCATTAATTATGGGACAGTTGCTATTTATCATGACAGGGAGCCAGTATCCAAACCGTCATTTTTCAAACAAGAAACCGAAAACACAATCAAGTTCAATGACATGGCCAAAGTTATATACAAAGAATAACTCTCTGGAAACACTAGTCTTTCAGTTTCTCAAACTCCTCTATGTCTGAAATGTTCTTTGTGCCCTCCCTCCCCACCTCCTACCCGCAAGTACCGTTTCACCTCGTGAACTCATTCATTCTTCAGATGGCAATGTAAACATCCCTTTCCTTATTATATGCTTTCATACAGTTGTGTACGTATTTTTCATAGTACTTACCATAATTTGAAACAATATGTTTGTTTTTGTTTATTCAATTAACATCCATCTCCCTGACTGACTATAAACTCTACTAGGGCTGGGACTGGATCTGTTCTTGTCCATCACGGCATCTCAAACGCCCAGCACTGCACCAGGCTCATAATAGGCTCACACTGAGTATGCGTTGAATGAATGGATGGATTTGTTTTCTGCATAGCATACAATTTTGCATGGCAGACCTACATATTTAAAGGCTATTGTAGTACTAACCAAAAAGTTATGCATGGTTTTCTAACTGATGCAAAAGTGAAAACAATGATTTCAAAGATAAAAGCCAGTGTGGCCTCTCTCATCAACACCTACTGACTGCTTGCCACTTTGTCACCCCTGCCATGAAAGAATCCTTTGTTAAAGGGAAAAGATGACTCTTTCTCCCAACGTGAGCACATGGTGTTTACACACATATAATAACACTGTTAATATCAAGCCATAAAAGTTAATTAGCCAAGTTGCCAGTTTTCAGTGATATCTACAATCATAATCCTTAGTCATGGAGCAGCTGAGCTGAACCAGGAAGCGCCAGAATCCCCCAGGTGCATCTCTAAGATTGCATTGTGCCTCAAGAATATTAAGTGTGCCCTCACATTGCAGTTTTCAATTACTTCAATATCCAAAGATCTCTAATAACAGTACATGTCAGGCAAGTAAACAAGGTCTCTGAAGAACATTCCTATGAAGAATTTGCAATACAGGAGCAATGGGAAAAGCACATATTAAGCTTCTACCTCACCCTTTCTTTGATGCAGACTTTCCCATTCCAAATTCAACATTGGAAAACTAATGAAATTTGCCTTAGGTCCTCTCTTACCTCTTTCAGCAGCTGTCCCTACCCTCTTACCTTTGGAGATTCTCTGTATATTCTGTTCCTCACCCAGCTCAGTGCTCGGCCCCCAGCCCCATGGTTCAGAATCCCCTGCCCACTTCACTCACCCTCACACCTAGTCTCCTGCCACCAGCCACTAACAAAGGCTTGCTCTCTCCATCAATGTCCATGTGTATTTTAATTAGAAGCAGTATCACCCCCAAAGAGTGATTTTGCTAATGGTGAGACATCAGGCATCAGTTTTGAGATGTAATATATCCCAAAATTAGAGTCAACTGTGACCTAATCTTCTTACACATAAGACAATTTCATCCATTAGTCTCAGAGAAAATTCTTTCTGGCATAACAAATAACCCAAGCGACTGGGATTACATCATTGTTTTGTTTCTGCAATTCCCAAGACTCTTTTTACAGCTGTAGATACCCTGAGAGGACCTACCAAAACAACAACAACAACAGAAATCCTGCCTGGGTCCTCAGCAACTCCTTCCATTCCCCCTAATGCCCATGTTTATCAGCTCAAACTATTCAACAGCAAAGTGGCGCTTTGTATTTTTATCATCTTAATATACCTCTGAGCTGAAAGGGTACAACACAACACAACAAATTTAGCCAATAATTCAGTATGCAACTAGAATTAGCAACCAGCGTTTTGCTCTTTGAAAAAATAGAAGCCGTTGCTATTACTTTGCCTTGGTGTGATTCTTAATCTGCTTCTGACATCTTTGAAGGTGAAGTCCATTTCAGACAGCAGGGAACAGGGTTCACACAGATTAGATAAAAATTTCTTCTCTGAGCCTGCCAGTGGTGGCTGGACAGACAGTCTTAAATGTCTCAATGAAAGGGACTTCAAGAGAGCCTCTCGCCCTACGGCCTCCTCACTGTCAGCTCCCAGTCCAGATCCACATCTGCAGCAACCTCCTAGCTGGTGCCCTGCCACCAAGCTAAGAACTCTCCCATCAATGCTTACTAATGACTAGCTCAATCTGTCTAAATGTAAAGCCAAACACACCCAGCAAAGGGACCAGCACATTAGAATGTCTGAGTAAATGTCTGCTCATTGGTTGAGTGAAAATGTGCGTGGATAAAATCCTGGACCAAACACCCAGGGCTTTCTTAATGTGGGGAGAAATTTAGTCTCATTTTTCACATCTGTTGAACTGGTCCAGGCAAAAGGGGTGACATTTTGAATTAGATGTTCATAACAACTGCATCATGTTTTAATTACCAAAATAGTATGCAAAACAAATATCCCTCCAGTACAGGGTGAGGTTCAGAGAAGATATGTGGGCTGGAGCAGTGTTAGACATCAAATAGGCAATGCATTCTTATGATTCGAACATATTTTTAAAAAATCAAAAATATCTACAGTCAAAAGTCTTCTCACTACTGTCCTCTATCCAACTGCTTTTCACTATTCAAGTAACTCCTATTCTTATTTTCCTGTGAATTCCTAGAGTTTCTTTATAAGTATATCAAGAATATGTATTATCCCCCCACCATGGTTTTAAATAAAAAGTAGCATATTATCTATACAGTTCTGCACATTCTTTTTCATGGTTGCATAAAATTTTGTTGTGTAAATACACTACAATTAACCAGTCTCTATTATAAACTTTTGTGTTGCTTCCAATCTTTTATTGTTTCAAATGATGCTACAATGCGTAAGCATGTACAAAATTCTTTCTGTACCTATACAAGTGTATCTGAAGGATGAATTCACAAAAGTGGAATTACTCTGTCCTTGTTTAAGCTACAATCTTAACTACTTGCTTTTAGTGGGCATAAAAACATTCCTGGGTCAAGATCACTTCACCAAAACAATCATATCAATGTTGATACAAGGAAGGAAACCCATTTTAACAGCATTGGCCAGTGTTGGAAAAAATGTTGGTTAACTTTCAAAGGCTACCAACCCCTTTCTTAAATGTTTTGGACATTTATTGGGTTTTGGCCACCCAGAATTAAAACACTTAAAAATGGCCTGGATACCAAACTTTAAATATTGCATCTCCTGTTTACAATTCTCAGAAACAGAAATGACCTTAGGCAAAAATCTACACTGAATCACACAAACATTTAATGGTTCCTTTGCATAGTCAAGAGACTTGGCAGGAGCCAGATAGGAGAGTGATTTTAAAAAGAAGGATGATTTTAAGTGGGTTCACATGTATTAGAACTACAAAGAAAAGTGAGGGAATGCTGAATTCAACTTTCACAACAGTGGTGTCCTCCTATAGGAGGTGTGGTGAGGGAGCCAGGAGCTTCAAAGGCACTGGTAATATTTTATTTTTTAAGTTGGGTGGTTGGGAACATGGGTGTTAATCTTATTAATATCATTTATGCCATCTATACACTACATAATATGTATGTATGTATATTCATAACTTTTAAGAATATAAATGTAGTCAATAATTCTGAAAAGAAAAATAATGAGAAGTAACGACTTACTAGATGTGATATATAACTTTAAAATATTGTGATAATGATATAGGAAGAGAGACAGAAAAATGGAACATAAAGCATCAAGATTGCAGAAATTAACCCAAAAAATGAATTATCATGTGATAAAGATGGCATTTACAATCAGTAAGAAAAATATAGACTATTCAATGATATGTTGGAGTCAGGCTAGAAATATGAAAAATATAAATGAATCCCTAACTCATTCTTATGTTAAAATAAATTCTAGATGAATCACAGACTTAGATGCAAAAATATGAAACTATTAAAAAAATTAAAACCATAAAATCATAGCAATCCTAAAATAAAATTTAGCTGACTATATATATAAAAATTGGAGTGAAGGAGGTTTTTATAAGCAAGACACAAAAGCAGAAGACAATAAAAAACATCTTCTTTGGGAGGCCGAGGCAGGCAGATCACCTGAGGTCAGGAGTTCGAGACCAGCCTGACCAATATAGAGAAACCCCGTCTCTACTAAAAATACAAAATTAGCCTGGTGTGGTGGCGTATGCCTGTAATCCCAGCTACTTGGGAGGCTGAGGTAGGAGAATTGCTTGAACCTGGAAGGCAGAGGTTGCAGTAAGCCACGCCATTGCACTCCAGCCTGGGCAACAAGAGTGAAATTCTGTCTCAAACAAACAAACAAAAAATCTTGATTATATTTGATTAAATATTCTGTGTGGCAAGCTGAATAATTGCCTCTCAAAGATATCCATGTATGTGAATATTACCTTATACAGAAAAGAGATTGTCTATGTCCTTTAAGTTAAGAATCTTCAGGTGGGGAAGTAGCCGAATTGTCCAGGTGGGCCCTAAACGTAATCACAAGAGTCTTTATAAGAGGGAGGCAAGAAGGTTAGAGGACTCAGAAGGAGATGTGGAGACAGATGCATAAAGTGTTGCAAGGAAGGGGTACAGGACAAAAAACACCACAGCAACCTTTAGAAGCTAGAAAAGACAGGGAGACACTCTGCCAGAGTCTCCAGGAGGACTAGCCCTGCCAACACCTTGACCTTTGCCCAGTAAAACTGGACATCTGGCCTCCAGAATGGTGAGAGAATTAAATTATGTTACTTAAAGCCACAGGCTTGTGCTACTTTGTTATAGTAACAATAGGAAACTGACACATTCTGTATTTCAAAAACTACCACAAATATTTTAACAAAATGACAATACGTTGATAGCCCTAATATGTAAATAGTTTTCTAAAAGTCAATTAGACAAACACTTCGATATTAGTAGAAATATAGGAGAAACTAACAGGCAATATAACAAAAGAAAAAATAGCAATTGGCCAACATACAGGTAAAAAAAATTAAACTTTATTAATAATCAAAGATATAAAGAACAAATGTTTTTCACTTTCCAGATTGGCAAAAAAGAAAAAGTTTGCTAATACTCTATATTGAGAAGTGTATTGGAAAAAGGGCAGTTTTGCATACTATGGATGGGAGTATAAACTTCTTTCATTAAACGTCTTCTGTCATTAAACGTCTCTGAATGACAATTTTTCAAAATGGTTCCAAATTTCAAGCAGGTTCACACTTAATTTACATACTCTACTTTTATGAATTTACCCAAAGTTGCAATTCCAAAAATTGTGTAAAGAAATATATATGGAATTATTCATTTAGCATTATTTGTAGTGGTGAAAAATCATGAACCACCTAAATGTTTATAAATAGGAGATTCACCAAATAAGTTACTGTACATCTGTATAATAGAATAATACTGTTACTAAAAATATTATTGACACAAAAAAATATGCAGGCACATCTCCTTTTATTGGGCTTTGCTTTATTGCGCTTTGCAGATATTGCAGTTTTTACAAATTGAAGATTTGTGGCAACAGTGGGTCAAGCAAATCGATTGGTGCCATTTATCCATAGCATGTGCTCACTTCATGTCACATTTTCATAATTCTCATGGAATTTCAGATTTTTTCCTTACTCTTATATCTGGTATGGTTACCTGTGACCACTGATCTTTGATGTTACTATTGCAGTTGTGTTGTGATGCCAAGAACCACGCTCATATAAGACGGCAAACCTAATTGATAAATGGGTGTGTTCTGATTGCTCCATCGACCAGCGATTCCCCTACTTTTCTCCTTCTCCTTGGGCCTCCTATTCCCAAGGAGATACCAATACTGGGATTAGGCCAATTAATAACCCTACAATAGCCTCTAAGTGTTCAAGTGAAAGGAAGAGTCACGTGTCTCTCACTTCAAATCAAAAGCTAGAAGTGATTAAGCTTTGCAAGGAAGGTATGTTGAAACCAAAGACAGGCAGAAAGTGAGGTCTCTTGTGCCAGTTAGCCACATTGTGAATGCAAAGAAAAAGTTCTTGAAGGAAATTAAAAGTGCCACTCCAGTGAACACACGGATGATAGGAAAGCCAAAGAGCCTGATTGCTGATGTGGAGACAGTTGGAGTGGTCTGGATAAAAGATCAAACCAGCTACAGCATTCCCTTAAGCCAAAACCTAATCCAGAGCGAGGGAAAGAAGCTGCAGAAGAAACATTGGAAGCTAGCAGAGGTTGGTTCATGAGGTTTAAAGAAAGAGGCCATCTTCATAACATAAAAATGCAAGGTGAAGCGCCAAATACTGACGTAGAAGCTGTGGCAAGTTATCCAGAAGATCTGGCTAAGAACATTGATGAAGGTGGCTACGCTAAACAACAGATTTTCAATGCGGATGAAACAGCCTTAGGGTGGAAGAAGGTGAGATCCAGGACTTTCATAGCTAGGGAGGAGATGTCAATGCCTGGCTTCAAAGCTTCAAAGGACAGGCTGACACTCTGGTTAGGAGCTAAGGCAGCTTGTGACTTTAAGTTGAAGCCTATGCTCATTTACTATTCTGAAAATCCCAGGACACTTAAGAATTATGCAAAATCTACTCAGCCTGTGCTCTACACATGGAACAACAAAACCTGGATGACAGCACATCTGTTTATAGCATGTTTACTGAAGGTTTTAAGACCAATTTTGAAATCTGAGAAAAAAGATTCCTTTCAAAATAGTACTACTCACTGACAAAGCACCTGGTCACCTAAGAGCTCTGGCAGGGATGTACAAGGAGATTAATGTTGTTTTCATGCCTGCTAACAAAATATCCATTCTTCCGATCAAGGAGTCATTTTGGCTTTCAAGTCTTATTTAAGAAATACATTTTGTAAGGCTATAGGTCCCATAGATAGTGATTCCTCTGATGGACCTGGGCAAAGTAAATTGAAAACCATCTGTAAAGCATTCACCATTCTAGATGCCATTAAGAACATTTGTGATTTGCAGAGGGAGGTCAAAAAATCAACATGAATAAGCCATTACAATGGTCTATGCCTGTAATCGCAGCTACTCAGGAGGCTGAGGTAGGAGGATTCCCCAAAAGACTATAATTATGCTTATGAATAGTCACTACACTCCAGCCTGGGCATCATAGTGAGATCCTGTCTCTAGAAAAAAAAATTTAACAGGAGTTTGGAAGAAGTTGATTCCTACTCTCATGGATGATTGTGAGAGGTTCAAGACTTCAGTGGAGGAAGTGACTGCAGATGTGGTGGAATAGCAAGATGACAAGCATTAAAAGCAGATCTTGAAGATACGACCAAATTGCTGCAATCTCATGATCAAACTAACCAACAAAGATTCTTATGGATGAGAAAAGAAAGTGATTTCTTGAGATGGAATATACTCCTGATGAAGATGCTATGAACATTGTTGAAATGACAACTAAGGATTTAGAATATTTTGTAAACTTAGTTGACGAAGAAGCAGCAGGGTTTGAGAGGATTGACTCCAATTTTGAAAGAAGTTCTACTATGGGTAAAATGCTATCAAACAGCATCACATGCTACAGAGAAATCTTTCATGAAAGGAAGAGTCCATCGATGCAGCAAACTTCATTATTGTTTTATTTTTTTAAATTGCCACAGCCACTCCAGCCTTCAGCAACCACCACCATGATCAATCAGCAAACATCAACATTGAGGCAAGACCCTCCACCAACAAAGATGCCAGTTCACTAATGGCTCAGATGATCATTAGCATTTTTAGCAATAAAGTATTTTTAATTAAGGTATGTACATTGTCTTTTAGACATAATACTACTGCACACTAGACTACATTGTGGTATTAACATAATTTTTATATGCACTTGGAAACAACCTCATGTGACTTGCTTTATTGCAATAGTCATTTTATTGCAATGGTCTCAAACAAACTCACATTATCCCAGGGGCATGTCTGTATACTGAAAAGGTATACAAAATGGTATATATGTTGTCATCCCATTTATGTAAACAATATGTGAAATTCTGTATTATATACTGTGTTAGGTTTGATTATTATTTCAGTTCTTCACTTCTCCTTTGCCATGTGACCTTGTAGTGCACTGGAGTGGGAAGAGTGCATTTCCCATCACCATTAATCTTCAGCTTGACCGTTTGATTTGTTTTGGCCAAGGGAATGTAGACAAAAGTGACAATGTGTCAGTTCTAAGCCAAGCCCTTAAGAGGCATTACATGGTTCTGCTCACACACTTTCATTTCTGTTATTGCCACAAGAAAAATATGTCCTGGGAAGCTGCTGATTTAAGAGGAATGTAAAAGCAAGTGAAGCAGAATGAAACCAACCCAAATCTTGAACCAAGCCAAATTAACCCACCATCTAAGAAAAGGCACTCAAGCCAAATCATAGACTCACGCGCAAGAAAAATAAACCTGTGTTATAAGCCATTGAATGTTAGTTGGTGTATTATGAAGCATTATTGTGACTATAACAAAGGCATACATTGTATTATTTAATTACATACTAGAAAGAGAAATCTGGAGAAGAAATTGCCATCGTATTAACCTTGCCTGTCTCTGGATGATAGGATTTAGTACTGATCATTACTCTTTTAGTAATTTCATCTAGTCTCATTACTTTATTTTTTTCTTTATATATATATGTATATTCTGTTTTTTTTTCTTGACACGGGGTCTTGCTCTGTCACCCAGGCTAGAGTGCAATGCTGTGATCACAGCTCATAGCAGCCTCGACATCCCCAGGCTCATGTGATCCCCCTACTTCAGCCTACTGGCTAGCTGGGACTACAGGCGGCCCACACCACCAGCCCTGGCTAATTTTTTGTATTTTTTGTAAACAGGGGGTTTTGCCATGTTGCCCAGGCTGGTCTCGAACTCCTGGACTCAAGCGATCTGCCCACCTTGGCCTCCCAAGTGCTAGGATTACAGGCATGAGCCACCATGCCTGGCCTAAAATATGTATATTGAGACAGGCATCCTGCTATGTTGCTCAGAGTGATCTCAAACCCCTAAGCTCAAACAATCCTCCTGCCTCAGCCTCCCAAGTAGCTGGAATTATAGGCATGCTCCACCACACCTGGCTCATTACTTTATCTAAGGGCTAACAACTCAGCCAAGCCTCATTTCTGAACCCCAGACCCATCCATCCAATTGTCTACTCAACATCATGTGAATCTCTCAATCTTAATATGTCCAAAACTAAACTACTGATATTCCCCTCAAAAATCTGCTCTACCTACAGTCTTCTCCATCACAGTTGAAGGTAAAACCATTGAATTGTTCAAGTCAAAAAATGTGGAGTAATCTTTCTTTTTCTTTCTTTTTTTTTTTTTAATTATACTTTAACTTCTGAGATACATGTGCAGAATGTGCAGGTTTCTTACATGTGCCATGGTGATTTGCTGCACCCATCAACCCATCACCTACATTAAGTATTTCTCCTAATGCTATCCATCCCCTTGACTCCACCCCTCAACAGGCCGTGGTGTGTGATGTTCCCCTCCCTGTGCCCATATGTTCTTATTGTGCAACTCCCACTTACAAGTGAGAACATGTGGTATTTGGTTTTCTGTTCCTGTGTTAGTTTGCTGAGAATGATGGTTTCCAGCTTCATCCATGTCCCCACAAAGGACTTGAACTCATCCTTTTTTATGACTGCATAGTATTCTGTGGTGTATATGTGCCACATTTTCTTTATCCACTCCATCATTAATGGGCATTTGAGTTGGTTCCAAGTCTTTGCTATTGTGAATAGTGCTGCAATAAACATATGTGTGCATGTGCCTTTATAGTAGAATGATTTATAATCCTTTGGGTATATACCCAGTAACGGGATTGCTGGGTCAAATGGTATTTCTAGTTCTAGATCCTTGAGGAATTGCCACACTGTCTTCCACAATGGTTGAACTAATTTACACTCCCACCAAGAGTGTAAAAGTGTTCCTTTTTCTCCACATCCTCTCCAGATTCTGTTGTTTCTGGACTTTTTAATGATCACCATTCTAACTGGCATAAGATAGTATCTCATTGTGGTTTTGATTTGCATTTCTCTAATGACCAATGATGATGAGTTTTTTTCATGTTTGTTGCATGAATGTCTTCTTTTGAAAAGTGTCTGTTCATATCCTTCGCCCACTTTTCGATAAGGTTGTTTGTTTTTTTCTTGTTAATTTAAGTTTCTTGTAGATTCTGGATATTAGCCCTTTGTCAGATGGATAGATTGCAAAAATTTTCTCCCATTCTGTAGATTGTCTGTTCACTCTGATGATAGTTTCTTTTGCTGTGCAGAAGCTCTTTAGTTTAATTAGATCCCATTTGTCAGTTTTGGCTTTTGTTGTGATTGCTTTTGGTGTTTTAGTCATGACATCTTTGCCCATGCCTATGTCCTGAATGGTATTGCCTAGGTTTTCTTCTAGGGTTTTTATGGTTTTAGGTCTTACATTTAAGTCTTTAGTCCATCTTGAGTTAATTTTTGTATAAAGTGTAAAGAAGGGGTCCAGTTTCAGTTTTCTGCATATGGCTAGCCAGCTTTCCCAACACCATTTATTAAATAGGGAATTCATTCCCCATTGCTTGTTTGTGTCAGGTTTGTCAAGGATCAGATGGTTGTAGCTGTGTGGTATTTCTGAGGTCTCTGCTCTGTTCCATTGGTCTATATATCTGTTTTGGTACCAGTACCATGCTGTTTTGGTTACTGTACCCTTGTAGTATAGTTTGAAGTCAGGTAGCCTCATGCCTCCAGCTTTGTTCTTTTTGCTTAGGATTGTCTTGGCTATACAACTCTTATTTGGTTCCATATGAAATTTAAAGTAGTTATTTCTAATTCTGTGAAGAAAGTCAATGTTAGCTTGATGGGAATAGCATTAAATCTATAAATTACTTTGGGCAGTAAGGCCATTATCATGATATTGATTCTTCCTATCTATAAGCATGGAATGTTTTTCCATTTGTTTGTGTTCTCTCTTATTTCCTTGAGCAGTGGTTTGTAGTTCTCCTTGAAGAGGTCCTTCACATCCCTTGTAAGTTGGTTTCCTAGGTATTTTATTCTCTTCATAGCGATTGTGAATGCGAGTTCACTCATGATTTGGCTCTCTGTTTGTCTAGTATTGGTGTGTACAAATGCTTGTGATTTCTGCACATTGATTTTGTATTCTGAGACTTTGCTGAAGTTGCTTATCAGCTTAAGGAGTTTTTGGATTGAGATGATGGGGTTTTCTTTTTTGTTGTTGTTTTTGTTTTTGTTTTTTTAGGCAGAGTTTCACTCTTGTTGCCCAGGCTGGAGTGCAGTGGCACTATCTTGGCTCACTGTAACCTCCACCTCCCAGGCTCAAGCAATTCTCCTGTCTCATCCTCCTGAGTAGCTGGGATTACAGGCACATGCCACCACATCTGGCTAAATTTTGTGTTTTTAATAGAGAGAGGGTTTTATCATATTGGTCAGGCTGGTCTTGAACTTCACCTTAGCCTCCCAAAGTGCTGGGATTACAGGCATGAGCCACCACACCCGGCTGGGTTTTGTAAATACATAATCATGTCATCTGCAAACAAAGATAATTTGACTTCCTCTCTTTCTATCTGAATACTCTTTATTTCTTTCTCTTGCTTGATTGCCCTGGCCAGAACTTCCAATACTATGTTGAATAGGAGTACTGAGAGAGGGCATCCTTGTCTTGTGCCAGTTTTCAAAGGGAATGCTTCCAGCTTTTGCCCATGCAGTATGATATTGGCTGTGGGTTTGTCATAAATAGCTCTTATTATTTTGAGATACATTCCATCAATACCTAGTTTATTGAGTGTTTTTAGCATGAAAAGATGTTGAATTTTATCAAAGACCTTTTCTTCATCTATTGAGATAATCATGTGGTTTTTGTCATTGGTTTTGTTTATGTGATGGATTATGATTATTGATTTGCATATGTTGAACCAGCCTTGCATCCCAGGGATGAAGCTGACTTGATCGTGGTAGATAAGCTTTTTAATGTGCTGCTGGATTTAGTTTGCCAGTATTTTGTTGAGAATTTTCACATCAATGCTCATCAGGGTTATTGGCTTGAAATTTTCTTTTTTTGTTGTGTCTTTGCCAGGTTTTAGTATCAGGATGATGCTAGCCCCATAAAATGAGTTAGGGAGGAGTCCCTCTTTTTCTATTGTTTGGAATATTTTCAGAAGGAAGGGTACCAGCTCCTCTTTGTACCTCTGGTAGAATTCAGCTGTGAATCCATCTGGTCCTGGGCTTTTTTTGGTTGGTAGGCTATTAATTACTGCCTCGATTTCAGAACTTGTTATTGGTCTATTCAGGGATTCAACTTCTTTCTGATTTAGTCTTGGGAGAGTGTATGTGTCCAGGAATTTATCCATTTCTTCTAGATTTTCTAGTTTATTTGCATAGCGGTGTTTATAGTATTCTCTGCTGATAGTTTGTATTTCTGTGGGATCAGTGGTGATATCCCTTTTATCATATTTTATTGTGTCTATCTAATTCTTCTCTCTTTTCTTCTTTATTAGTCTGGCTAGCAGTCTATTTTGTTAATCTTTTCAAAAAACCAGCTCCTGGGTTCACGGATTTTTTGAAGGGTTTTGTGTGTCTCTATCTCCTTCAGTTTTGCTCTGATCTTAGTTATTTCTTGTCTTCTGCTAGCTTTTGAATTTGTTTGCTCTTGCTTCTCTAGTTCTTGTAATTGTGATGTTAGCATGTCAATTTCAGGTCTTTCCTGCTTTCTCCTGTGGACACTTAGTACTATAAATTTCCCTCTAAACACTGCTTTAGCTGTCTCCCAGAGATTCTGGTATGTTATGTCTTTGTTCTCATTGGTTTCAAAGACCTTATTTATTTCTGCCTTAATTTCATTATTTACCCAGAAGTCATACAGGAGCAGGTTGTTCAGTTTCCATGTAGTTGTATTGTTTTCGGTGAGTTTCTTAATCCTGAGTTCCAATTTGATTGCACTGTGGTCTGAGAGGTTGTTATGATTTCCATTCTTTTGCATTTGCTGAGGAGTGTTTTACTTCCAATTCTGTGGTTTATTTTAGAATAAGTGCTATGTGGTGCTGAGAAGAATGTATATTCTGTTGATTTGGCATGGAGAGTTCTGTAGATGTCTGTTAGCTCCACTTGGTCCAGAGCTGAGTTCAAGTCCTGAATATCCTTGTTAATTTTCTGTCTCATTGATCTGTCTAATACTGACAGTGGGGTGTTAAAATCTCCCAATATTATTGTGTGGGCTCCCAATATTATTGTGTGGGCATCTAAGTCTCTTTGTGGGTCTCTAAGCACTTGCTTTATGAATCTGGGTGCTCCTGTATTGCATGCATATATATTTAGGATAGTTAGCTCTTCTTGTTGCACTGATCCCTTTACTATTATGTAATGTCCTTGTCTTTTTTGATCTTTGTTGGTTTAAAATCTGTTTTACCATTTGCTTGGTAAATCTTCCTCCATCCCTTTATTTTGAGTCTATGTGTGTCTTTGCATGTGAGATGGGTCTCCTGAATACAGCACATCAATGGGTCTTGACTCTAGCCAATTTGCCAGTCTGTATCTTTTAATTGGGGCATTTAGCCCATTTACATTTAAGGTTAATATTGTTATGTGTGAATTTGGTCCTGTCATTATGAAGCCAGCTGGTTATTTTGCCCATTAGTTGATGAAGTTTCTGCATAGTGTCAATGGTCTTTACAATTTGGTATGTTTTTGCAGTTACTGGTACCAGTTTTTCCTTTCCATATTTGGTGCTTCCTTCAGGAACTCTCGTAAGGCAGGCCTGGTGGTACAAAATCCCTCAGCATTTGTTTGTCTCTAAAGGATTTTATTTCTCCTTCACTTAAGAAGCTCAGTTTGGCTGGATATGAAATTCTGGGCTGAAAATTCTGTACTTTAAGAATGTTGAATATTGGCTCCCACTCTCTTCTGGCTTGCAAGATTTCTGCAGAGAGATCTGCTGTTAGTCTGATGGGCTTCCCTTTGTGAGTAACCTGACCTTTCTCTCTGGCTGTCCTTAACATTTTTTCCTTCATTTCAACCTTGGTGAATCTGACTATTATGTGTCTTGGGGTTGCTCTTCTCAAGGAGTATCTTCGTGGCATTCTCTCTATTTCCTGAATTTGAATGTTGCCCTGTCTTGCTAGGTTGGGGAAGTTCTCCTGGATAATATCCTGAAGTGTGTTTTTCAACTTGGTTCCATTCTCCCCGTCACTTTCAGGTACACCAATTAAACATAGGTTTGGTCTTTTCACATAGTCCCATACTTCTTGGAGACTTTGTTTGTTCCTTTTATTCTTTTTTCTCTAATCTTGTGTTCACACTTTATTTTATTAAGTTGATCTTCAATCTCGGATATCCTGTCTTCTACTTGATTGATTTGGCTGTTGATACTTGTGTATGCTTCACAAAGTTCTCATGCTGTGTTTTTCAGCTTTATCAAGTCATTTATGTTCTTCTCAAACTGGTTATTCTAGTTAGCAGTTCCTGTAACCTTTTATCAAGGTTCTTAGCTTCCTTGCATTGGATTAGAACATGCATCTTTAGCTTGGAAGAATTTGTTATCGCCCACCTTCTGAAGCCTACTTCTGTCAATTTTTCAAACTCATTCTCCATCCACTTTTGTTCCCTTGCTGACAAGGAGTTGTGATCCTTTGGAGGAGAAGAGGCATTCTGGTTTTTGGAATTTTCAGCCTTTTTGTGCTGGTTTCTCCTCATCTTCATGGATTTATCTACCTTTGGTCTTTGATGTTGGTGACCTTCAGATGGGGTTTTTGCATGGTTGTCCTTTTTGTTGATGTTGATGCTATTGCTTTTTGTCCTCTTCTGCAGGTCTACTGGAGTTTGCTGGAGGGCCACTCCAGACTCTGTTTGCCTGGGTATCACCAGCGGAGGCTGCAGAACAGGAAAGATTGCTGCCTCCTCCTTGCTCTGGAAGCTTCGTCCCAGAGGGGCACTCACCAGATGCCAGATGGAGCTCTCCTGTATGAGGGTCTGTCGACCCCTGCTGGGAGGTTTCTCCCTGTCAGGAAGCATGGGGGTCAGGGACCCACTTGAGGAGGCAGTCTGTCTTCTAGCAGAGCTCGAGCATTGTGCCAGGAGCTCTGCTGCTCTCTTCAGACCCAGCAGGCAGGAACGTTTAAGTCCGCTGAAGCTGTGCCCACAGCCGCCCTGGGAGTTTTATCTATAAGTCCCTGACTAGGGCTGCTGCCTTTCTTTCAGAGATGCCCTACACAGAGAGAAGGAATCTAGAGAGGCAGTCTGGCTACAGCGGCTATGTGGCGCTGCAGGGGGTCCACCCAATTTGAACTTCAGGGTGGCTTTGTTTACACTGTGAGGGGAAAACCACCTACTCAAGCCTCAGTAATGGCAGACCCCCTCCTTCCACCAAGCTTGAGCAACCCAGGTCAACTTCAGACTGCTGTGCTGGCAGCGAGAATTTCAAGCCAGTGGATCTTAGCTTGTTGGGCTGCGTGGGGGTGAGATCCACTAAGCAAGACCACTCAGTTCCCTGGCTTCAGCCCCCTTTCCAGGGGAGTGAAAGGTTCTGTCTCGCTGGCATTCCAGGTGCCACTGGGGTATGAAAAAGAAACTCCTGCAGCTAGCTCGGTGTCTGCCCAAACGGCCGCCCTGTTCTGTGCTTGAAACCCAGGGTCCTAATGGTATAGGCACCCAACGGAATCTCCTGGTCTGTGGATTGCAAAGACACTGGGAAAAGCATAGTATCTGGGCCAGATAGCACTGCCCCTCAAGGCACAGTCCCTCATGGCTTCCCTTGGCTAGGGGAGGGAGTTCCCTGACCCCTTACCCTTCCTGGGTGAGGCAATGCCCCACTCTGCTTTGGCTTGCCCTCCTCGGGCTGCACCCACTATCTAATCAGTCCCAATGAGACGAACTTAGTACCTCAGTTGGAAATGCAGAAATCACTTGCCTTCTGCACTGCTCTCACTGGGAGCTGTAGACCAGAGCTGTTCCTATTCCATCTTGCCCGGGAATCCGGAGTAATCTTTTCTTTTTTTTTTTTTTTGACCAGTGGTGTGGTCTTGGCTCACTGCAACCTCTGCCTCCTACGTTCAAACAATTCTCATGCCTCAGCCTCCCACGTAGCTGGGACTACAGGCATGCACCACCACACCTGGCTAATTTTTGTATTTTTAGTAGGGACAGGGTTTTGCCATGTTGGCCAGGCTGGTCTCAAACCCCTGGCCTCAAGTGATTAACTTACCTTAGCCTCCCAAAGTGTTGGGATAACAGGCAAGAGCCACTGCGCCCAGCTGGTATCATCTTTTCACTCTTCCTTTTCTTATATCTGCCACATCTAGTCCCTCAGAAATTATATTGGCTGTAACTTCAAGATTATCCAGAATCCTGGTCCCTTTTACCATCTCAACTGCTACCACCCTGGTCCCAGCCACCCTTTTCTCTCCCTTGGAAGACAGTATGAGCCTCCTGACTGGTCTCCCTGCTTGTCCCCCGCTCCTCGACCATGGCTGCTAGAATAAACCTTTTAAAATACAGTCAGGTTATCTCACACCTCTGATGAAACCCTCCAAGGGCCCCCATTTCACTTATGCCCTGGTCTTCATTGCCTCTGACCTCACCATTGCCTACTCTTTCCCTGACCCCATCTCCTCAGGCACAGGGGACTTTTCTGACTTTAGGGCGGGTGCACCTGCCATTGCCTCTGCCCATAACATCCTACCCATCAATATTCCAAGCCTCACTCTCACCTCTTTCAAGTCTCTGCTCAGTTGACACCTTTTCAAAGAGGCTTATCTCAGCCATCCTTTCAAATTAGAAATCTGCCTTTTTCTCTGCCTCAACTCTCTTTCTCCCTTACTCTGTTTCTTTCTTTTTTTTTTTTTTTTTTTTCTTTTGGTCATACCACTTACCATCTTCTCATATACTAGTTATGTACTTTACTTAATTATCTTTACTTAATTATTACCTTTCCTATCTGCCTCCCATGCTAGGGGGTCAGCTCCCCAAGGGCAGCTACTTTAGTCTGTTTTGTTCACTGCTGAGTCCCAAGTGCCTAAACCATGTCTGGCACATAGTAGATACTTTAAAATTATTTTTAGAATGAAAGAAGGAATTTCTTCTTTGTAAATATTTTTTCTTATATCTCATTAGTATCATTTTAATAAATAAAACATTTTTGCAAATCTACAATTAGGTATTTTTGTCACCAGTCAACTTTTTTCAAAGACTCGTTAATCCAGTAAGGGTTCTCTCCTTCAATAGAATTAAATCTGTGAATCTCTTAATTTGACATTATCACCCTTAACGTTTATCCACAGCTCCAGGTCCAACAGCTATCCTGATACCAAAAGCTGTTCAGCTGATTTTTTTTTTTCAGCCATTGGTGATTTTTCTGCAGCACTAGCCACAAATGTTCTCTTCAGTCTGAAACAGCCTCAACAGGTCCTTCTAAGGTTCCTGAACAAGGTTCCCTTGAAATACTTTGTATGTCTTTCTCTGTGACAAAGACAGAGAAAAACAATTATTTACATGCCAGGAGCTCTCTCTACCACTCTGCTGGCTAGCTTTTACCTCTTTGGTAGACAGTGCCTGTGCTATTAGTTAAACTCTGACTATGGGATACTGGCACCTAGCTGTTCTCCCTGATTTCATCACTGATAGCTCCAGCGGGTTCTTGGTTCACCAGCAGAACTGCTTGGATTCATCCTGTTTTCAGTTACAGACTAAGCTCTCCAGAGTAAATACATGCAGCTAAAAACCTTCAGACAAGTAGTTTGGGTGGAAGAAGTGTACCACCCCCATCATCTCCGTCAGCCACCCCAAATAAGCATCACATCTAAGTAATAGACATCATGCTCACAACTAAAAGGCAGGGTTGTATAACGGACAAGTGTATAGATTTTGGAGTAAGACTACATTGGTTTGAGTCCTTTCTTCACCACCTGTGTATGACTTTGGACAAGTTACTCACGATGCCTCAACTGGAAATCAGCACAGTAAGGTTAATAATAAAACATCCATCATAGGGTTGTTTTGAAGATTAAAGGAAGCATGCTCACTGCAAAATAAATTTTCAATAAATGGTAGTTTAAATTATTATGCAAACTCTGTTGCAGAACAAGTTCCCTAGCTGTCCCCCTTTGAACCAGATTGGCACCCCTAAGCCCCTTTATTTAGAAAGTTTGGGAGAACCCCTGATTTAGACAAGATTTGCCAAGCACTTCCAGTTTTCTGTGGTCACCAATCCAATAGCTCTTAAAAGGAGGTATCTGTTTGCTTATGCTGTAAGACTGCCAGCACAGTAACACCATCTACCCAACACCTTCACACAGCAGGCAGTCAGTCAAGAACCAACTAACCAGAAGAGCACAGGCCATGTTGCCTGTTCTCCAGTCTGTGAGCAAGCGTAAAGTTAGCATTTTCAGACAGAGTCTGCTACCGAGTAGAAATCAGCCATCCTAGAGTCTGTACTTCCACAACCACCTCAGTCCCACGTTTCTGCAACCCCAAACATTATCCACAATTGCAATTTGATAAGATCTGCCAATCAAAGACTGCAAATGCAATCAAGAATTAAAGCATCTCCCATTTTCCATTTTAGTCAAAGAGAACAATGCCAAGCAACTTCTTGAAAAGTCAAAGTTTCCAGAACTCTGTGCCCAAATTTCAGACCAAGAGCTGATGAAAACACCATGGAATCTTAACCCATGCAACCTACTCAGTTTCTAACATTTATCACCCAACTGATCTCATTGGGATGAAAAGGAAATTCTGTTTGTTGCAGAATTATGTTCTACATGAATTCAAGGGGAATTTGTTTCATTTGCCGTTTCATCTGGGCCATGAGGGCCTCCTTGTCCTCTGAGAGAGCAGATTGTGCAGCTGAGGTTGTGAGCTCTCTGCCCAAATCCAAGTGACAGGAAGGGGACCTGCAGGCACAAAGAAGCAATTCAACTTAGAAACGTCACACTGCAGGCTGCCGGTTAAAAACCTTTGTTGAGATGCAGTCAGGCATGGAAGGTGTCATGTGTTGTGAGCTTTACAGACACCTGTGCCACTGATGGGTGGCTTTCTTCCATTGACTTGGCCACTCCATCTGAAGTGAGAGAGGGCATTCCTACCAATAACTCTGAGACTTAAAGGGACAGTGACCCAGGAACAAAGAACACAAGCCTGAAAGTCAGATTATTAGGCCACTACTGACTCTTTCTATTATGAAATTCTCAGTTCTCTAGACCTTGGTTTATCTTCTGTACAGTGAAGGATTTGAGCCATAGGATCTCTGAGGTCTGTAACTCCAGCCACGGGGAATGGAAGTCTGCTCCCTTTCACAAAGGTTCTTTGTCGTGAAATCCCTTGCTGCTGACCCCCTGGCCCTCATGCAAGCACAATCTTTAGGAATTAGCATTATATTGATTTTGACATGGCTGTCATTGATGCTTCTGTTTTATGTGTTTTAATTAAATGTTATTATTTGCCACTGTGTCCCAAGGCCACGTGTTGGGAATGGGTGAGATTGCATAAATCAGATGTGGAATTCTATGTTGGGAGTCCGTTGACTCTCTCAGGATATCACTGTAATTATTTCCCTTGGATCAATAGAGAAGCTTTGATGTTGTCTTTACAGCCAAGAGAAGGCTTCTTTCCGTTTATCTCCCACCTTGTTGAAAATGCACAAAGCCCTTCTCTAAAACTCACCCTCCCTTGACAAAAATGAGCATTTCACTGTGTTTTCAACGTTGTTGCTGTTTTTAGGCACTGTCATTTCTCAGAGCCACCCTCCACCTGGGGACTGGGAGTCAGTTTCACTCTGTGGCATGAAGTCCTGTCTTGGGCCTGCGCCTTCTGTCTGTTCCTCTCTGGCTCCCACCGTGATTCCTGCCTGCTCCCTACACTGCACTGCAGGCCCTCAGCCACTATTCATTCTAAACTTCTTCTAGATGCTTCTGTTATTAAGGATGTCATTTTTACTACCCTCTCTAAACCCGCGTGTCTGCCTTGCATAAAGTTAGCTCTCAATGCATGTTGGTTGAACTGAACTAAGAGGAGAGAGTGAGGAATTTGAACTTCTCTCAAGCAGAGTCACCCTAGAGCCAGTCAAGGTTCATTTCAGAATCTGTACCCTAACTGGGACAGGAAAGACCGTAGCTGGAGGAAGAAGAGAGGCTATGGTTTTCTAAAGCATCATTCTGTATGTTAAGTCCAAACAATACTAATGTTTTTTTAAAAACTCCCATTATATATAATAAATTCTTAGCATACTTTGGGGATGGGGCTGGGAGGGATGATTTACTAACCATTTTTTGCCCATGCTTAATATTTCCTGAAAGTATACAAGTCAAGAATCCAACTCAAGAATGAGAAAAAAAGAGCATCTTCCTCAAAAAAAAAAGAAAAAAAATTTAAAAATCAATGAAATTCGTTTTGTACTGTTTACCATTTTATTGCTACATCCTAGGTACTGACACATAATAAATGCTCAATAAATATTTATTGAACAAAAAATAAATCAATAAATCCTTCTTGAATAGATATCTACATAGAAACAAGGGACCAGAGCAAGTGCAAGTATCTCCTCAGACTCCCCGTCTTCCTCAATCCAAATCCAACCACCTCCAAGAAGCAGGGCTTTTCCAAACACTAGCATTTTCATTTTTCTGAATTTCTAAAGCCATATGTTTCTGCCTAATTATACCTTTATTAAAAAATATTTATAGAGCACTATGTGCCAGTCACCATTCCAAGCACTCATATATATCTCATTTAATCCCTAAACAATTCCATGAGTGGGTATTAATATTACTAATATTATTATCTTCAACTTACTGATGAGGAAAGTGAGGCATGAACGAGCTAAATAACTTGGCCAAGATCACACAGCCACTGAGTACTGGAGTCAGGATTTATTTATTTTTATTTTATTTTATTTTAGAGACAAGGTCTTACTCTGTTATCTAGGCTTGAGTACAGTAGTACAATCACAGCTCACAGCAACCTCGACCTCCTGGGCTTAATCAATCCTCCCACCTCAGCCTCCCAGGTAGACTACAGGGGCACACCACCACACCAGGATAATTTTTTTATTTTTTGAAGAGACAGAGTCTCACTTTGTTGCCCAGGTTGTTCTTGAACTCCTGGGCTTAAGCTATCTTTCTAACTCAGCCTCCCAACGTGGGTAAGCCCTAGAATCTGTTTTCGTAACCACTATTCTGGGCCACCACCACCCTTGCCATGATTGATCTTCGGTTGTTTCACGCCAGCCTGGGCTCTCCTGTGGTCCTGTGAGCCTCCTGAGAGGTGGGACCACAACTCCTGCTGCTTTTATCACATCCCCCCATCATATTTATTCAATAAATGTTTATTAAGTACCTCCTTTGTTTCTGGCATGTTCTAGGTTCCAGGAATACAGCAATGAACCAGACTGTCCAATCCCCTCATGGAGTTTACTTTCCAATGAGAGAAAATAGACAATACCCAGGGAAACAAATCAACTAACCGACTGAGAAGACACTTAGAGATCATTATAAGTGCAATAAAGGAAATAAAACAGTGACAGAGTCAGGAGGCCCTGAGGCAGAGGGAGCCTCCTTATGTCATGGGGTGAGAAAGGGTTGTCTGCGCTGAGTCCTGAGGAAAAAGAGCCAGCCAGTGAGGAGTTGAGGGAAGAGAGCTCCAGTCAGAGGGTCAGCAGGTGCAAAGATCCTGAGGCAGAAATGGGCTTGGCAAGTTCTGCAAGGAGAAATATGCCTGGAGGGTGATCAAGCAGGATAGGAGAGGGGAACAGAGCTCAGATCTTGCAGGCCTCGGAAGTTTGGATTCTGCACATCGTGTTGGGAGAAGCCACGGGATATAACACAGTGCTAAGTCCCCAGTGAACACTAAATGACTCCCACATCTCTATAACTGGGTGCCTGTCTGCACACCAAGCTACCTGGAACCACTGAGCACTGTCTCCGGGGTGCCCCATTACCCCCAAAATTGCCGTTCTAGTAGGGTGCCGGGGGCAACCTCATGGGCCTGGAGTCAGATGGTCTGAGTTTCAATCCCTACTCTTCTGCTCACACGTTGAATGACTTTAGGCAAATTATTGAACCTAAGCTTCAGTTTTCTGGCCTGAAAAAAGTACATCATAAAGGACATATCCCAGATTGCTGTGAGGGTTAAAAGAGCTGATAGGTACCACATGCTCAGTAATTCTTACGTTGTGGTGGTGATGTTTATTAATCATGCTAGGAGTTCAGCCCTGAAGTGTAAACACTTCCTAGCAGAACGTGCTGTAATCTCTGGCATCAGCGATACTGTTTTCTGGGCTGAGGGCAACAGATCAGAGAAAAGGGTCTGAAAAGAAGGAAAAAAAAAAAGGTATGATACAAAACGTCTACTATTTCCCAAATAACATGACCTCTACTTTCTATTTTTTATGCAACACGCTGGAAAGTTCTAATGAATTCAAAATCCCTCTCCAAGCTCTCTCTGGTTTCTTATTAGCATATGTCCAGAGACAACATCAGCTGTGCCACCCTCTGAGGAGAATCGATGACTGAAAATGTAGGGCGCCATGACTAGAAAGTCAATTCCAGGCCAGATGAAAAGAGAAGCCCATTTAACCCAAGGAATGCCAAGACCAGGGTTTCTGTTCAGGTTTCCTGAGAAACAAGAGTTACATGGAAACCCCAAGACGGAGGCCTCCATGCCCCCGCCGAGCGTGTCTTGTCTTGGGTGCTCCAAGGATCCCATTAAGAACCAAGCCCTGGCGCCATCTCCTGGCAGTCTCGAAAACTGAAAAGCAGACGTTTAACGCTAGGGACCCCTCCCTCTCCTTGACAGAAATTAAGTTCGGGGGAAAAAACTGGTAATTTCATGGGAACTTCTGTGTTTTCAACCTTCCGTTAAATATTTGAATCAAGAAGAGCAGATGGTAGCAGTCTCAGCCATTTACAGTCCCTACAAGGGACTGTCCCTGCTATACCGCCGCTTCCTTTGTTTCTGTAGGAGCTTGTCACTCAACAGAGGTACTAGAGATCAGAGCCAGCACATTTATCTGCAGTAGCTGGTGCTTGGCCCCACTCCCACCAGTGCACCCAGCATTACCTGAGGATAGTCCTCTGCCCAAATTAACATCTTCAAATACATCTACTTTCTCAAAATACTTCACACAAAGCATGCATGAAATCTGCCTTCAAAGAGTTGGGCTCCAAGCTCACTGCAGAGCTGCAAGCATAAGTTCACCTCAGTACCCAGAATCTCATGACAAGGATCAGTTTGGGGTCTTGCTCTCCCTAGGGAAAGACCAGGTGGCACCTTTGCCTTCACAACCACTTTCACTTTCCAAGGCTTTGGTGGGAGCAGGTTGCCACCTGGCCCGGTGAGCTTCTGCAGTTTGCGTTCAGCTTCGTACTCACCATAAAGCCAGGTAACTTGGCATCATTAGACACAGAGTCTGAAATGACTAGAAAAAATAAATCTGCGGGGTTGCTGACCAAGGAGTGAACCAAAATCCCCAGGAATTTGGTCTTATTCCTCTGGAAGGACAAGCAGGGTGGTTTTGCAAACAGGGAAGTCATTGGCTGGACTGGTTCCTCCATGCTTTACTCAGGGATATATATTGACTTATTTAAAATGCATTGAGCCCTTTCTGCTTGGCAGGTAATGTGAAAAGTACTTTACCAGCAGTTCTTTATTTACTCTCAACAACAATCCATACAACTGGTATCATTTTTATTTCCATTTAACAGATAGAAAACAGACTCAGAGACAGCTTTACATAACTTGCCCAAGATCTTACAGCAAATAAATGGTACAGGCAGGATTCAAGTTTATGCATCCTGATTCCTCTTACCCCCATAAGAAAGTATCTCTCAGAGACCCAAGACTTGTGATTTTCATAGGCACTGCTGAAAACACAGCTATTCCTCATATTTGTAAGATGAATGAAATGGGATAATTTTCCCTAAATAAAAAAGGTGCACTCCATGGCCCTTTGAATGTGTGTGTTTGATGGGGGAGGAGGAGATGCAATAGCATCTGGCTGCAAATTTTAGTCCTTCTTGAACAGCATATACCCAATGTAAATTATTTCCCCTAAGTCTTCACACACTTGATCCAGTTACTGAACCATAGTCCTCATCCCCAGCCCATATTTTAGGACCTTGTCTGTAATTTTCTCATACCACTCATGCCTGATGAATGATTTCTCATGGTTATTTGCAAAAGCACAAATACAAATGCTATTAACTGGTAATAAAACTAGCCAGCCGTTTCTAAAACTCAGTGCCAGCAACTGCTTAGTGGTCTTTGGGGACCCTGGGTTTGTCAGATCCCACTAAAGCAAACATTACTTTTGATACAAAAATGCCAAGGGTGGCAAATGCCACATATGAAGTGATTTGAGACTAAGACAAGGCAGTACACAGTCAGGTATGGGGTGACGGGGTATGGATAGTGAGTTCTAGTCATGCTCAGAAATAGAAATGGTTGGCATGGTGGGAGCAGTTAGAGGGGAAACCACTGCTCCTGCCACTCACTGCCCCTGCTCTCCTTATACCTCGCCTGACCTCAGTATCTGATGTGTAAAATGACAGAGCTCAGCTGATCACTCAACAAATCCCTTTTGAGCACCGACCATAATTCAGGTACTTTGTGGTCCTGGTGATACAGTGTTGAAGACAATGATTTTATCCTAATGGATTTTATAGTGTGGTGGGGAAGAAAGGGAAGGCAGACAATAAACAGATAAATAAATAGATATGTTATATGGTAGGTAGTGACAAAGGCTGCAAATAAAAGTAAGTCAAGGTAAAAGGATAGTGAGTAGCTGTGGGGGTGCCAGAAAGGGAGGCTAGGGGGATCTCTCTGATGAAATAACATTAGAGTAGGGGTGTGGATGAAGTGAGGGAGCAACCCAAACTCAAACCTGTGAGAAGAGCATTCCTGGAAGAAGGAGCAGGGAGGAAAAGGCCCTGAGATAGGAACGCCGCAATGTGTCCAGTGAGCAGCAAGGAGACCAGTGTGGCTGGGTCACCAGGACAGTTGGGGAGTGGTGGGAAATGAGGAGCACACAGGAGCCAGAGCATGGAGTGCCTGGCAGGCCATGGGAAGGAGCTCAGATGGGAAGCCCCTGAAGGCTTTAGAGGGTGTGCCAGGCCAGGCATAGTGGCTCACGCCTGTAATCCCAGCACTTTGGGAGGCTGAGGCAAGTGGATTGTTTGAGCTCAGTTCAAGACCACCCTGGGTAACATGGCAAAACCTCATCTCCACAAAAAATACAAAGAAAAAAATAGCTGGGCACGGTGGTAAGTGCCTGTAGTCCCAGCTACTGGGGGGCTGAGGTGGGAGAATCGCTTTAGCCCAGGAGGTTGAGGCTGCAGTGAAATGAGATTGCACAACGGCACTCCAGCCTGGGTGACAAAGTGAGAACGTGTCTTAAAAAAAAAAGGGGGGGTGTGTGCCAGAGTATCTTGAACCCTCTCTGAATCTAAGCCTTGAGACTTGAGCAGGACCATCCTAAATAAGTAGGACCTAGATTGATGGAATACAAATGCTAAGTATTCACATTTAAGATGGTATGGGCTCCTTTGCAGTTAGATAGTCACTTAGTTAGGGAGGTAACCAAAGCAAGCAGAAAAAATACCAGAGTTAGAGGTTCAGAGACAAAAGAGAGTCCCAAACATTTCATGAGCAAATTGGGAAATACATGGTACCACTGACCTCTTGAGGCAGCCAGTCCCTTATACTGTCTCTTCTGGCCAAAGACTCTTCATATGGTGCCCTGTTAGGGCCATGCAAGGCCCTGTCCTCCTAAATACCAACCTGCCATTTGAAACTTATTCCTCCTGTGTTTCTTTGCCACTGTTACCTGTACTATAGATTACAGGTAGTTGCTTATGTAAAATAAATCCAAGCTAACTTGGTACTTTCCAAATTTCCTAGGAGTCTACTAAGGTAGAAGAGAGAAAATTATGGCCCCAGAGCATCTGGAAGTTGTAAGGTAAGAAGCAGTCTGTTGCAAGCAGGAAACTTAATTGAAGATTCATGTTTTGTCATAAAATTCACGTGAATGTTGCATTCTATTCCAGGTCTATTTGTAAGAACTTAACAGCAATGTTTTATATTATTCAATGACCAAATATTATCTACCAAGAAAGTATGTCACATACATTTTCCTGTGATTTGCCACACACCTGGCACACTCTACTATGTCCCTATGACTGGGAAAATGCAACTTTTTCTGGTTGAAAAGCATTAAGTTGATAACTAAACTTAACCCAATTAAAGCACTCTTTGCTCCAGAAAGATCGTAAGTCATTGCTAATCTTTGTGATTTCGAAGATCAGCGCTCACCATTGGAAGGAATATATGAGGCAGAGGGCTCCTAAAGCAGATCTGGGTGTCTTCTTAAATAAAGACCCTAATGCCAGGCCAGATTCCACAGTTGTTTATCTTAGGAAAGCCCAAGCCATTTCAACTATGGGTTGAGCCACCAATACAGGTTGGAAATATTCTGCATCTTAGCCATCTCTGAACATCAGCCAGCATCAATGAGAATAGCGTGCACAATATGGCAGCTTCATAGCCATTACACAAGTGTGAGTGCATTCCTTCAGTGTCGCATGCCTTAGAAAGTAATGTTGCAGTGAATATGAAAAGCATTCACAAACTTAACGTTTCTGTTTACCTAAGTGGTAGTTAGCAGCATCTCTGAGTGGCGATGTTTCTCATATTGTTTAATATCTGACAATATCTTGACTCATGTTCTAGTGGATTTGATATAAGATGGTTACTTGTACATACACAGTTGTCTGTAGAGATAGAAGAATGTACTTATTTTGGGGGGAAAAGGAAATTAGAAGGATATATACATTCATGATACATGCGTCAATATCACTGTGACTATACAATGCTGTATTTGGAGGGACTTACTCTAAATACCATCCTTATTTCCATCACATAATGCACATAATCACAGGCTTTCTGGCTCCTAGAAAAGGAAAGAATGCCATGTTGAATGCTGTGGATACTAGCGGATTGAGCAGGCTGCTGCTGCCATACAGTGGGGACTGCTGAAATGGCAGCCACAGGAAGTGTCACCTGCTTCCAAAGAGAAGATGTAATATATTTACTGTCTATGCAATTCTTATTTTCAGTTCTCTCAAATGAACAACAATTATTTATTATTAAATAGCACACACAGAATGCTTTATATAATTGCAAATGCATTGTGCAGCACAAAATGTACTGAAGATATAGTAAATATGTAATTTCATTCTGTTATTTTACCTTATTTATTAAATATCTAGTTTTGCTTGTATTTACAGTAAGACTACTTTTTAAATTCAGGTCTGATATGTGTTTTTACAGTTAATTTTTAAAATAGTATACTAAATCCAAGTAAGTAGCAGTTTTGCTTTAGGGTGCAAAAATATCTCAGTCTGTGATGACAATTTTTGTTCTATGAGAGCTCCCCTTTTTGTTTAAGCTAAGCGTTGTTTTTAGGTAGAATATTCCTACCCCCAAAATTTAAGAATTCTTATAAAATAAATAGAATTCTTTGTTTAACTTATAAGCTAGTTCTTAAACTGGATACTGAAAGAATACTCTAACGGTTGACTTCCCAAATTGATAGAGGCAGATGCAGAGATGGGTTATTTGGGCAGCTTTCCAGGGCACCAATCAACCAGGAGAACTGAAACAGCAAGGAAAACATAATGAAATGAATTTATGAAATCTCTGTTTCAGACAGACTATTATATCTAATCTGAAGGAACATTTGTGATAAGCTTTTTGCATTTGGGAGGCAAACCCCCAAGTAGAAAGATAAAACTGACTGTAAGAAGAGTTTGAAACACTTAGCCAACTAGGAATAGAGGGGACATTTCCTTTTTTTATTTTATAATTTCAACTTTTATTTTAGATTCAGGGGGTACATGTGCAGATTTGTTTCATGGGTGTATTGTGACCCTGGGGTTGGGGTACGAATGACTCCATCATCCAGGTACTCAGCAAAGACCCAACAGGCAGTTTTTCAGCCCTTGTCACTCTCCCTCTCTCCCTTCCCCATGAGGGAACTTTCTTAATCTGAAAGGGTCTTTACCAAAAATCATCAGCAATTATCATATTAAATGGTTAATTATTAAGAGCAATGCAGTAATAGCTTGTAATAGTGAAAAAAGTGGAAAACTTTAATATCCGTCAATCAGAGTAGATAAATTGTGTGCAGTGTTATTGCACAATGGAATACTAAATAGCAGTTAAAATTAATTAGCCACTTGGATCTACATGGGTAAAACTTGAAAACATGTTTAGAGAAAACAGCCAGTTACAGAGTATTGAGTGAAACGTACTGTAATTCATGTAAACTTCAAAAACACACAGCAGCATTGCATATTGTTCACAGATTCATACAAGTATAAATGTATGGATGCTCAAATTCTTGATAGTGTTGCCACTGGGGAATGTGGGAAATATATAGGCCTTCACTTTCATATGATACTTTACTTTTTTAAGAAAGAAAAAAAACAAGAAGAGGAAGAAGAGAGGGAATATAAAAATTAAGTCCAAATATTAAACACTTTTATAATTTTGTGTGGTGGTTACCTAAGTGTTTTTCATATTATCGTTCCCTTTTTCCACTGAAAAGCAAAAGAGGCTGATCTGATTCATTGCAGAATCTTTGCTGTGCCAAGTATAATTTGCAAGTCTGGGGCCAGATCTAAACAAACCAAGGGCAGAATGATCAGCATTCCTTCTCAATAAATTTGGTTAAACATCTCAAGAACACTGGTTTGAAGGTACATCGGATCATTCTTCTGCCCAGGACACCTCTATGTCTCTTCCAGCCCTTGAATTGACACATTCAGTCTTAAAACTTAATGTAGACATAACCATCAGATTTTTGTGTGTGGAGCAGCCCTCTTGGTATCCTGAAACTCACAGTTAACAACTGAAAGAAATTTATATGATAAACTTTTAGAGACAAAATAAAGAATAAAATTGCAGGCCAAATATTTTCAGCTAAACCGTGTACATGTCCTTCTAGTTTCATGCAAATACACACACACACACACACACACACACACACACTCCTGTGTAAGTAAAACAGATACCATGAGAATTTGAAAGGGAAGAAAAAGAACTTGTCCTTTACCTTCCTTAGGCATATAACCATTTGTCTGAAATTCATTAAATCCAAAACTCTCACTCTGACTTCAATATCTGATCAAAGAAAAAGGAATAGGAAAAAAATCATTGAAAATCTTAACAGCAGCAAGAGAATAGGACAAGATGGGATCCTCATAGATTTTTATTTTTGTTTGGATTATCACTGTGCATTTTAGCAAATAGAAAAATGTCTATTTTTTGCTCTTTTTCTAACTCAATAGAGATACAACAACACAAACAGTCTTATAGACTCCTGTCACTCTCCAACACAGCAGACATTAGGAACAGAAAGTTGGCAGACACAAATAAAAGAAATTTTAATTTAATTTACTACCATAAACAGCATAAATGTGATCATGCATTAGGAGCTCCCTGGAGGGAATATATCTTCAGAAATAAAATATGATTTGGGAGACTTGTATTTTAGGTGATTATTTATCTGTGTAAGGAAACTAAAGCTTGCTCTAAGATAAATTTTGCAGTCTAGACTGCGGTCTACAGAGAAGTGAGACTATAATCTATTTGTTCCTTTTGCTTTCACAATAGAGCCACTCACAGTTGTGAAGAGAATCATCCCAAATTATAAGGCATAAAAGTTGGCATCGCCTCACATATTATTAGTCTATTTGCAGATGGCACTACAATGTGCAACCCAGCTGTAGTACAAGAAATGCTGATTCCACAGATACTCTGCCTGTGGGCAAAAGGGAGCTGTTAGAAATCACAGCAGAGCCATACTCTGTAAGCTTTGCAAAATGTACATTAAAGAAGTTCTCGAAAGTTATAGGAAATAACCCTACCTTCTTCAATCCATTGCAAATCTTTAGACCAAATGTGGATATAAACTAATAAATGTTTTCGTTACTCTCTAATGTAATCACAAACAATTAAGCATAATTATTTCATACAGTGGGAACTTAAAAGGACCTAATGTGTTGAACAACTAGCAAAATATATCCAGCAAAACTTCGCAAAACTTTACTTCATTAAGATTCCTCCAATATAAAATTAAAAATATTGACTATAGAGCTGCCAAATACTAAAATAGGCAACAGCAAAAAAAGTTATTGGCATATATTAGAAAATTAATCTCAAAGATTGAGGATTCTAATTCTCAGGGATTTTTTTGCTGATATTTTACTTATAAGCTGCCCAAAGTCTACAAGTTTAGTGTGAAAGCTAAAGTAACCAGTCAACTCCTTATATTTATATTTAATATTTGAACAGATGGAAATTCAAATCATCCTCACAAAGCTGTTATCTTCAACTCAGCAAACAACTACAGAGGACCTGCTGTTTGCACAATGCTCAGAATGGTAACAAGTATGTCTGGATAAATCTTACCACAATTTTATCACCTCCTCCAGAAAGCCTTCCCAGATGTACTCTTCTACCTTGACTGATTCATAAACTGGAGTTTATTTTATCATTATTTGAAAATATATGCTCATCACAAGAAATTTGAAAAATACAGAGAAATAGAATAAGGAGGGAAAGTCATCCATAGTCTCACTAGGTAGAAGTAATTATTAAAATCTTTATGTTTCCTCACAATATTTCACTGAGAATTTTTATATAATTGCAATTATGTAATATATCCAAGATTGTACACGCCAACATTTCAAAGTAATATACAACATCAGGCCAGGCACAGTGGCTCAAGCCTGTAATCCCAGTACTTTAGGAGGCCAAGGCGGGCGGATCACCTGAGGTCACGAGTTTGAGAACAGCCTGGCCAAATGGCAAAAACCCCATCTCTACTAAAAATACAAAAATTAGCCGAGTGTGGTGGCACACGCCTGTAATCCCAGCTACTTGGAAGGCTGAAGTGGGAGAGTCGCTTAAACCAGGGAGGCGGAGATCGCACTATTGCACTCCAGCCTGGGTGACAGAGTGAGCCTCCATCTCAAAAATAACAATAATAATAATAATAAATAAATAATAAAAAATTTGAAAAAGGAATATGCAACGTCATAAACCAACTAGATCTACCAGAACAATTTACCCATCAACAGCAAATAATTTCAAATGCGCATGAAAAATTCTCCGGAATAGACCATATGTTAAGCCATAAGATGAGCCTCAATAAATTTACAAGATTAAAAATAGACGGAATATGTTCCCGAACCACAGTGGAATGAAATTAGAAATAATGACTCAAAGACACTTGGGAAATATACAACTGTAAAAATTAAAGAACATGCTTTTTTTTTTTAACTTTTAGGTTCTGGGGTACATGTGCAGGTTTGTTATATAGGGGGTTCTGGGGTACATGTGGGGGTTTGTTATACAGATTATTTCGCCACCAAGGTACTGAGCCTAGTACCCAAAAGTTATTTTTTCTGATCCCGTCCCTCCTCCCATCCTCCACCCTCAAGTAGGCCCCAGTGTCTGTTGTTCCCCTCCTTGTGTCCATGAGTTCTCATTATTTAGCTCCCACTTGTACATGAGAACATGCAGTATTTGATTTTCTGTTCCTGCATTAGTTTGCTAAGGATAATGGCCTCCAGCTCCAACCATATTCCCACAATAGATTCCCATGATCTCATTCTTTTTTATGGCTGTATGGTATTCCATGGTGTATATATACCACATTTTATTTCTCCAATCTGCCACTGATGGGCACTTAGGTCGATTCCATGTCTTTGCTATTGTGAATAGTACTGCATTGAACATGTGCATGCATGTGTCTTTGTGGTAGGGTGATTTATATTCCTTTGGGTATATACCCAGTAATGGGATTGCTGGGTCAGATGGTAGTTCTGTTTTTAGCTCTTTGAGGACTCACACACTGCTTTCCACAATTTGAACTAATTTACAATCCCACCAACAGTATATAAGCATCCCCTTTTCTCTGCAACCTCGCCAGCATCTGTTATTTTTTTGACTTTTTAATAATAGCCATTCTGACTGGTGTGAGATGGTGTCTCATTGTGGTTTTGATTTGCCTTTCTCTAATGATCAGTGATGTTGAGCTTTTTCTCATAAGCTTGTTGGCCGCATGTATGTCTTCTTTTGAAAAATGTCTGTTCATGTCCTTTACCCACTTTTTAATGGGGTTGTTTGTTTCTTGTAAATTTGTTTAAGTTCTTTATAGATGCTGGATATTAGACCTTTGCCAGAGGCATAGTTTGCAGATATTTTCTCCCATTCTGTAGGTCATTTACTCTGCTGATAATTTCTTTTGCTGTGCAGAAGCTCTAAGTTTAATTAGATCCCATTTGTCATTTTTGGCTTTTGTTGGAATTGCTTTTGGCATTTTGTCGCAATTGCTTTTGGCATTTTGTCATGGCTTCCCTTCACCTTCCATCATGATTGTAAGCTTCCTGAGCACCTCAGCAGAAACGGATGCCAGCACTAGCTTCATGTACAGCCTGCAGAACTGCAAGCCAAACAAACCTCTTTTCTTTATAAATTACCCAATCTCAAGTATGACTTTACAGCAATGCAAAATAGACTAACACAATATAAACGCAAAAATACTCAAGAAAATGCTAACAAACTGACTCCAGCAACACACAAAAAGATTATACACCATGACCAAGTGGAATTTATCACAAGAACGCAACATTGGTTTAACATCTGATAATCAATCATTGTAAACACAATATTAATAGAATAAAGAACAAACTCCATATGATTACTTCAATAGATACAGAAAAAGAATTGATGAACTACAACACTGTTTCATGATAAAAGTATTGAACAAAGTAGGAATAGAAGAGAACTTTCTCAGTCCAATAAAGAGCATCTTTTAAAAAATCTACAATTAACATAATACTTAATAGGGAAAGACTGAATGCTTTCCCCCCTACCATTAAAAACAAGAAAAATACTCACTTTTACCACTCTATTCGATGTTGTACTGAACACAAATTTGCCTGGGCAAGAGAAATAGATAATATCCAGTTGAAAGGAAAAAGTAGAACCATCTCTGCTCAGAGATAACTTGATCTTGTATATAGAAAATCCTGGCCGGGCGCAGTGGCTCAAGTCTGTAATCCCAGCACTTTGGGAGGCTGAGACGTGAGGTTGGGAGTTTGAGACCAGCCTGACCAGCATGGAGAAACCCCGTCTCTACTAAAAATACAAAAACTAGCCGGGCGAGGTGGCGGGCGCCTGTAGTCCCAGCTACTCGGGAGGCTGAGGCAGGAGAATGGCGTAAACCCAGGAGGCGGAGCTTGCAGTGAGCTGAGATCTGGCCACTGCACTCCAGTCCGGGCGACAGAGCGAGACTCCGCCTCAAAAAAAAAAAAAAGAAAAGAAAAAAAAAAGAAAATCCTAAGGAACACAAAGAAACTATAAAAACTAATTAAAGTGTTCAGCAAGTTTCAAGACACAAGATCAATATACAAAAAGCAGCTATATTTCTATACACCAGCAATGAACAACATGAAACTGCAATTAAGAAAACTGTTTTAGTCACAATAACATCAAAAAGAATAAAATACTTAGGGATAAATTTAACAAAAGAAGTGCAAGACTTGAATACTGAAATTTAAGTTATAAATAAATAGAAAGACATCCCCTGTTTATGGATTGGAAGGCTTAATATTGTTAAGATGGCAATACTTCCCAAATTGTTCTACAGATTCAATGTGATCTCTATAAAAATTCACCTGGCTTCTTTGCAGAAATTGGCAAGCTGATCCTAAAATTTATATGAAAATGCAAAAAATCAATAACAGCCAAAACAAGATTTAAAAAGAAGAACAAAATTGAGAGAATTCACACTTCCCAATTACAACACTTACTACTAAGCAACAGTAATAAAGAAAGTGTGGTGCAGTCGTAAAGATAGACAAACATATCAATAGAATTAATTGAAAGTCCAGAAATAAGCCTGGATGCCTATCATCAACTGATTTTTGACAAGGGTGTCAAGACACTTGAATATGGACAGAATAGTTTTTTTTTTTTTTAAATAAATGGTGCTGGGACAACAGAATATCTACATGCCAAAAAAAAAAAAAAGGTTTGACCCCTACTTCACACCATATATAAAAGTTAACTCAGAAACAGTGACATGTATCTGTAGTCCCTGCTGCTCAGGAGGCTGAGAGGCAGGAGGATCCCTGATCTCAAGCTCAGGAGTTCAAGACCTGCCTGGGCAACATAGCAAGACACCATCTCAAAAAGACAAAAATGAACTCAGGACCATAGGCCTACATGTAAAAGCTGAAACTGTTGCCTAATCCAAACTGTTGTCTTCATGAAGACAAAGCATGAAAAGACAAGAAATAGATAAATTGGACTTACATCAAAATTTAAAATTTCTGTGTTTCAAGTGATACTCTCAAGAAAATGAAAAAACCCACAGAATGGGAGAAAATATTTACAAATCAAATAGCTGCCGAGGGACTTCTATACAGAGCAAAGGACTCTTACAACTCAACAATAAGAAGAAGACAAAGAGCTCAACTGCTTTTAAATGGGCAAAGAATTTGACAAGACAATTATTTGGAGAAGAAATACAAACAACCAAAAGAACATTTAAAATGTTCAATGGCATATCATTGGGAAAAGAAAATCAAAACCATTTCATACCCATCAGGATAACCACAATTAAAAAAAACAGAAAATAACAAGTGTTGGCAAGGATATGAAGACATTTTAACCCTCATACTTTCCTTGTGGTATTACAAAATGGCACAGCTGATTTGGAAAACAATTTGGTGGTTTTCAAAAAATGTTAAACATGGAGCTAACATGATCCAGCAATTTCACTCCTAGGTATATACAAAAAAAAATTTAAAACATGTGTCCACACAAAAACTTGTCTGCAAATGTTCATAACAGTCATATTCAAAATAGACAAAATATGGAAACAATTTAAATGTCAATCAGCTGATGAATGGATAAACAAAATGTAATATGCCACTATGATGGAATATTATTCATCTATAAAAGGAATGAAATGGCCAGGCACGGTGGCTCACGCCTGTAATCCCAGCACTTTGGGAGGTTGCGGCAGGCGGATCAAGAGGTCAGGAGTTCGAGACCAGCCTGACCAACAAATTGAAACCCTGTCTCTACTAAAAATACAAAAAAAAAAAGATTAGTCAGTGTGGTGGCGGGCGCCTGTAATCCCAGCTACTCAGGAGGCTGAGGTAGGTGAATCGCTTGAATCCAGGAGGCAGGGGTTGCAGTGACCAGAGATCAAGCCACTGCGCTGCAGCCTGGGTGACAGAGGGAGACTCCATCTCAAAAAAAAAACACGAATGAAATACTGACACATGCTACTACATGAATAAACCTTGAAAACATTATGCTAAGTCAAACAAGCTAGACACAAAAGGCAACATATTGTAGGATCATTTATATGAAGTTCCATACTAGGCAAATCCATACACAAGGAAGTAGATTAGGGGTTGCCCAGGGCTGGATGAGTGGAAGGGCAGAGAATGAAGAACGACTGCTAATGGGTGGAGGATTTCTCTTTGGGGTGATGAAACTGTTCTGTAATTAGATGGTGGCGATGGTTGCAGGTTGCACAATTCCAAGTATAGTAAAAATCACCAAACTGCACACATACAAAAGGTGGATTATGAGATATATAAATGATCAAGTACAGAACAATTAATATACAGTAATTTTTAAGCAGAGTAGAACTCTCACAAATCATAGATAGAAAATGATCTGCAAAGGAATTTCACATCACTTCTGTCCCTGGCTTGTGTATTTAACTTTCACAATAAAAAAAATACTGAAGTCATTCAAGATAAATTACCTTTATTATCTAGTCTATCAGATTTCTTTCAAACTGAAAAAACAATACATGCTTGTATTGCCACTTATTTCCCAAGAAAAAAAATCCCGAGTATCAAAGAAAAACCCAACAACACTCGCCTTTCCTGTGACTCTCACTCCTGCTATTATCCCTTCCTGAAAACAAGAAATGTTAACTTAGTGTTCACATTTTTCTACATTCATATGAATGCACACACTGAAAATATTCACACCAATAAAAGGCTTTTCTGATTTTACAAAAATACAATCATTTATATACATTTCTCTGCAATGTACTTTGCTGGTGGCCTTTCCTATCAGTCATTGCATATAAATCTAACTCCTCCTTATTAGTAGCTACATAATATTCCAGAAATATGGACATGCCAGTTGATTCAGTTACTCCCTGTTGATGGCATTCAGTTGTTTTACTTTGCTTCATCACATTCAATGTGTATCTTTATACATATCCTTATAAGCTAATTCTTATTTTTTTTTTATTTTTGTAGGATAAAATCCTTCAATATAAGTTTTAAGGACACAGAAAATCATTACTTGGCTTGGCAATTAAAAAGTCCATTATGTTGCATTAAGCACCCTGCTGGGTGGAATCAGGGGAAAATGTATTTATTTCTCAGCACTGAATCATCACCCAGTGTATAGATTAGCTTTTGTTTGCAAATACATAAACAAAATACAAATTACATGTGTTCACCAAACAAAGCTTTGAATTCTAGCTGCACCAGGGAGCAAAGGATGTATGGTGAGAAACACATTTCCTGGTACGGGAAATGAGCAGCAGTGCAAGGAAGCAGCTTGAGGAAGCACTGCTGGACCAGGCTTCACCTTTGCCTGCAAAATCCCCCTGAAAATAAACACTGCACAGGCATCCTGAGTGCAGGGTTACAGTTAAGTTTGGGATTAGGCTTAGGTGAGAACCACAAGTCCTTTCAGACCATGCTTGTCCTTATTTAGCTCTCTAGTTTGCTTCTCTTGGTTGACTGGAGCAGTTTTTTCTAGAAGGTAGTGTGGATGGCATGATTCCTGTGCCCATACAAGTCTAAGAATAACTTTCTATTGCCATCACACACAAAAGACAACTTTGCTTATGTTAAACTTTACTTGTCTCCCTCCAAATTCTGTAGATACTGAAGTATTTTAAGCCTTCTAGCATATAGTGATTGTGAAGACAACCCAACTTTTGTTTATTTGCTGGTGTCATTAGAAGATATTTAAAAATACTCCCATTCCAGCAGGTGTAGCTAAAAAGAGAAAAGAAAAAAAAGAAGGTATTTTCAAACCTCCATAATTGTGTGCTCTGCTCCTGCATTTTTCACAGGAGTATATGTAAAGGGGTGTCCGTGTGTGTGTGTGTGTGTGTGTAGAATATAAATACAGTAAATTAAAAAATAAACTCTCTGACTGGGTGCAGTGGCTCACACCTGTAATCCTAGCACTTTGGGAGGCCAAGGCAGGTGGATCATCTGAGGTCAAGAGTTTGACACCAGCCTGGCCAACATGGTGAAACCCTGTCTCTACCAAAAATACAAAAATTAGCCAGGTGCAGTGGCACACCCCTGTAATTCCAGCTACTTGGGAGGCTGAGGCATGAGAATTGCTTGAACCTGGGAGGCAGAAGTTGCAGTGAGCTGAGATCATGCCACTGCACTCCAGCCTGGGTGACAGAGCAAGACTGTCTCCAAAAACAAAAAACAAAAAACTGTCATTAAAATGGCCAACAGCGAAACCATCTGGTCTAATGCACTCACAGCTTATCTAAAGTAGTAAAATAAGGAAGGAAAGTCATGTGAAATATGCCCACAGCAACATGATTATATCAGTAATTGTGAGTCTTGAAGACCCAAACAGAAAGGCCACAGAAAATTAGCCTGATGTGATAATTTAGAGATCTGATTTTACTATTCTCTTGCTTTATGTTATTAAATGCCACCAGAAGTAGCCATCCTACCCTGTTGTTCCAGGATGTTTAAATTATTTTTTGCCATCAGCTACTCAGATTTTCAGAGCACCACCTTCTGGCGCACATAGAGGGAACATAACAGTTGTTTTACACTGTTGGGATACTAACCCGCAATATGAAAGTGAATTTTCCCCCTTTTCCGCATTCTGGCCAGTTCCCCGCTCCTCAAAAATCTACCTTTCTCTTAGGGTATCTTGCCAACTGGAGCAAAAGTGGAAGTTATAAGTGGAATATAGGGGAACTCAGAACCTAGAAAAGGTAACCCAACAGGTTTAAAAAAGAAACAAGGGCCAATCCTGGAATTTGTAAGAAGTGATGAAAGACATTATGGCGTTGAAACTAGGATGAATGAGCAGACGCAACTATATTCTGTCATTTTATTGCTCTGCTAATGTTTCAGTTCCAGAGAGACACTCCTGTTAGTCTCAGGTTGCATTCCTATTTCTTGGAAGGAAAGAACAAAATATCTTGACTTATGGTTCCATTGTAATGACTCAAGTAAAGAGGAGTGAGTTTCCCAAAATTGCATCAGAGTGCTTTTAGGAAAAAAAAAAACTGCTCAATCATTCCTGCAATTGACAGATAGATTGTCTTTTCTGAATAGATTTATAGGACTTTTTAAAAATCTGTATAATTCAAAATTTTTCTTTGGATACATGTAGATGTGGATCTCTTCTGTTTTCATCTGAAATGCAATGAGCCCCTGCAGCCTGCAAACTTAGGTTTTATTTCATCTTTTATGATTGCTTCTATTCCATGTGTTGTGCTATCTTCCCAAGAAACATAAAGTAATCATACGTTAGAGCTTTTATTTTCTCTCTTTCCTTCTGCTTGTGCATTTTCTTCTGCATGCTAGAAAAGCTTCTCAAATTTGTTCAGTACATAACTGATTCTGATTTACAATTAGGTACTGATCATGTTATTGTGCTCTTGGTTTACTTGAAAGCCTTCCGTATCTCAGCATGCTGTCTTCTTTCAGCCTATTGTCTCTTCACGGTGTTATGTTCCTGTTTCACAACACAATGCCTCATTGAATTCTATTATTGCAGATTCTAAACAATCTCCTGTAGTTTTCTTCTGGTTCCTATAGGCTCTCCAGAGATAGAATCTTTCTATGAGGTTCCAGAGTACTGTCCTTTATCCATTGTTCTGCAGTATTTTTAACTGGGCTCATGTTTTGCTGATGTTTACTCATTCTCAAATGAGGCAAGATCTATCCACACTGGTTGAAAGCTAACAGGTAGGTGGTAGTTGCCCTTGACTCCATTCTCTACCTGCTTCAATATGAATCAAAGAATCCACTCAGGTCTTTAAGGGATAGACCAATGTATGCAGTTCACAGTTGATTTCCCAGATAGTCATCTTGAGAAACAACCTACTGGTGAAGTAGCATCTTTCCCTACCTCCATGGTCCAGTTCTTCATGATAAGCTTCACTGTGACTTAAAAAATCACACTGCTTGGCAGTATCACCTGACTTAAAATCACACTGCTTGGCAGTATCACCTGGTACCTGGACCTTGAGTTTTTAGAAAGCCCCATTCTGGCATTTTTTTGGATTATGTCTTTCTCTACCACAAGAGGAACCTGCAAGACCAAGGGCATGTGCCCACCCAGAGTTCTTCTAGACCACATCCTAGAAGCTCAAGAGCCTGGAATTCTCTGCCCAAACAACCCCAAGCCTGCTTGCAGGACCTGTAGAGGCCTTGTCCATAGGTACATCCTCCCAGGGTTAAACCACACCACTGGTATTTCCACTCCCAGGCCCGAAGAATGGCCAGGGCAGCTATTTGCAGAGGCTCTAGACATTCCAGTTGGGGCATCCACACACGTACTCAAAGCTGCTTGCAATGAAGGAGACAGTGATGGAAAGGGAAGGGGGCCCAGGTGGGGACCAATGAGCTTGGGCCCAGCCTTTTTCTAGCCACCACATTTCATCATGAAACTCCAAGGAATTTGAAAATTCAAAATTTGAACCTGGCCTTCCAGACTATTTTGAAAGCATATTTGTCAAAGTAAAGTGATAGAACTTATTTTATCTAACCTTGAATGCTCTGTCCCAGGTCCTGTAAATATTAGGGGTGGCCTAAGGAGCGACTTCTAAGACTCATACTGCCTCCTCCCACTCATAAAGAAGCAGCTACTTAGTTCCAGAGGCTCTTCATAAGTGTGTGTGTCAGTAAGTAAAACATAATCAAGAAGGGTCCAAGCTTGCAGTCCCTGGATGGATTGCCATCACACTCATGTGTGAGCAGGGCTCCCAACGCTTTAAAACTGGCTGTGCTGTTCTCTTTGCTTTACCTACACTCTATCAGGCATCTTCTAAAATTAAACTGTTGCATCCACATTGAAAATCTCCTCAGGCAGGTGTCATCCACACCACCTCCCTCTCACCCCCTCGATGATCTCCAACAGTATTCTACAGAATTTTTAGCAACCATGATGTCAACCACCTTGGTGTTCCAACCAGAACTCCTGGGATCTGTGTGTGGTGTGTGCGCGCTCCTTCAGCTTCTGTGTGTCTTTACTTCTAGCAGCCCACACCTGTGACTTTTTTAGAGGACTGCCATCAAGCTATAAGGCCACTTTTCCCCAACAGACAGAAAACAAGGAACACTTGGGAATTTACATCTCCTTGTTTGGCCCTTAGACAACAATCAACTTGTATTGGAATATGAAACCCAGCTCCCTGGCCTGAGTCTGGTCAAACTCTCAGGGTAACTTCCCCACCAGAATTCCTCAAATACATCAAGCCACAGTTACTTCCGCCGAGGCTTTACCTGAAATCACACGCTTCCGCTTCCCTGTCCTGCTTCCCCTGCTCCTCATCAGTTTCTCATGGGAACTTCAGTATCCGTACCTGGGAAAGCCAGCCTAAGACCCGTGGTCTTCCTTCTCCCCACCTCAGGACTTAATTTAATGTTAGGCAGATTCCAATGAGGCTTGGGTCCTTGGAACCATCCAAGACATGCAGAGTTTGCAACAATATTTGCTGCAGCAGCCCCTCTGCCATGTTTAATCTATAATCTCTCAGACCAACTCCTAGCCCTATCTGAAGTTAGCAATAGGTCAATAGGCATCTGGTGTTGATGCTGATCCTACGGCCATTGTTAGGGGATCTTAATGACTTTTTTTCTTTTTCTTGGGAAACATGGGGAATTAGAACATTGTGATTTTTATTTATTGTTCTTGAGTGCCCATCTTTCAGAAAATAAATTATACTAAACTGAACAAGAGATGAGATCATTTTATGTTTGCCAAATTCCAGTGAGAAATCTCAGTCCAGAAATTATGCTTTCTTACTGATTTAATGAATGTATTTTAAAAATAAAGAGGAAAAGAATTTCCCATTAAATCCACCTCAAAGGAGGTAAAAATTACACTTAGATGCCCCAAATGCCACTAGGGCCAATAATTTCTTCCCAGGGAAGTAAGAGAAGAGGACGGAGCCCCTCCCATTCTGAGGGAATCACTTGGTTGTATCCACCCCATAAAACATATAAGCAGAGTTCATAAGTATGCCAACGTCCAGAAAAAAATTATCTCACCATAAGAGCCAAAAAACAGTACAATAGCATCTAGGTGTGATTTGCCATTGTCCGGTGCAGAGAACAAGAAGTATATTAGAAAATCCAGCGGCATGTGGCAGCCAGCTCAAGCTGGCTTTGGAGCCTATTACACATCTTTTCCCAGCTCCAAGCTTAGTGAGGTCAGGCTCATTGTTTGAAATCAGCCGTGCTGGGAGTATTTACACAATAGAAATTGGCAAATGTTACAAATCAGAGATTTTTTTTTTTCCTTTGAGGGCCTAATTACCAACATATCTTATTATAAGGAATTTTTTAAAGAACCTACTCCAGAGAAGCACATCAGTCTTGATATTGACAATATTCTAAAACGACAGCTCATACAATTTTCTAATTCATCTGTGACTCTTACTCATTTCCTGTTCATTATGGTCAATTGCATAAGCACAGCACTTTATACATTTTGCATGACTGACTTTGTTCATGAGGAGCAGTCTCTTATTGAAAAATTTATTTCATATTTACATGTAGAATTTGTCATTTTATCATCATTTTGAATTTGTAAAATTATCTTGATTTTCATTTTCATCATAATCATCAGCCTTTTCTCACTAGCACATGTAATATTTTGCTTTTGTACTTTCAGACATGATTGTATTAAAAATTATGTATTAAAAATTTTACAAAACATCACTACACTCAGCAAACAGAGTCTATAGGCTAATATATTTCAGAATAGTGAAAGCTAAAATGCCTGCTCAAAACTGCTTCCATTTTCTGTTGGTGACTGGAAATATTGACATGGTTTTGTTTGTGTCTATTAAAAAATTGTCATATAGCAGGGTAGTAGTTAATTCATTCTATAATTTGGATTTAATGAGGAAATCTAATGTATTTCTTTTGTCTATAATTAATCTGATCTTCCTACTTCAATTTCTTACCACGGTTTAGCAGAGGAAAATTAACTAAATGTTCAGTACAATTTAAAGTTTATTTCAAACCAATCATTTATGTTGTTTTATACATTTATATCTTTATCCCTTGGTTCATACACTGTTATCTCTTAACTCCCTGTCATGTGAGGGAAAGATATTAGCAGCCCCACCCTTCTTCTTCTCCTGGAACATTCTACTTCCTAGCTTCTGCCAACTGTCTTGTTGTTAAAAGGATAATTACATCCAAAATGCATGATTTTTGATTGTGCATTTATACTTAATGGAAGACCAGATGACCATCCAGAGTTTTTCCTGCTGTTCTATCCCACCACCAAGATGGCTGACTGGATGCTCCGTGTGTGTCTGTGGAGTTTGACTAGCAGACTTCACTACAGGGGAGACAGTTGGGGCACTAGACCTGGGCCCCCAAGTGACATATTGGCACTAAGATTGTAAATGTTTCCATTATTATAGTAATAAAACCAATGATGACAGATAAAGCATCATGAGGTAGACTAACAGTACTTGAAACCCCTCTTTCCAATTTCTCATAAGATATCCAACAAAATGGAAAGGACTCTATATTGGTAATAATAGTGTAACTACGATAAGAAAAGACCATTCCCCAAAGTCTAGGCTGCACCATCAGTAGGGATGGCCTGAGAAGCAAAGTGCTGGACTTTTGCAGACTGACACAGTCCCTCACGGAAAATAGAAAGAGGTCTGCCCCCACAAGGAGCATAGGAAGATTCCAGACCATGAAATAAGTGGACATTACACTACTGCACACAAACTGTCTGTTGAACTGCCAAGTGCAAGGTCCTTCCACCCCTCCTTCGGCCATTTACACTGTCACACCTGTTGATGAGCAGTAGCCACTGTCAAGATATAGGGAAGGTAGCATTTAGACCCAAGCTAAGTCAAGTTAGGTGACTGGCACCATTACACTATGTCACTAGAACACATCACATGACCCATATGAACTCGGGTGGTCCTGAAACATCTTCCTGTGTGCAAAGAGTTAGGGAAGAAGGTGGCAAATAACAACAGAGATCCAGTTGCCACAGATATGATACTTCTTCTTCTGAAATGTTTAATGAAGTTATTTCTTAATCAGTTCAGGCTGCATAACAAATTACCATAGACTGGTTGGTTTATAACCATGGTTATAAACATGATGTGCAATAGATCTCTTGAGCTTATTTCTCATAGTGCTGGAGGCTTGAAGTCTGAGATCAGGGTGCCAGTATGGCCAGATTCTGGTAAGGGCCCTCTTCCAAGTTGCAGATGGCTGACCTCTTGCTGTATCCTCACACAGTGCAAAGAAAAAGAGAGATCACTGACCTCTTCTTATAAGGACACTAATCCAATTAATGGGGTCTCCGCAAACTAATTACCTCCCAAAGTCCCCTCCTCCTAATACATTGGGATTAGGGTTTCAACATATGAATTTGAAAGTGACACAAACATTCAGTACATTGCAATGATCATGCATAACATGCAAAATAAATCAAAATACTAGAATTAGAGAAAGCAAAGAGATTCCTAATAACAAAAATCACCAAACAACTCAATACTAAACAAACAAATAACCAAATTTAAAGATGGGCAAAGGAACTGAAAAGACATTTCTCAAAAAAAAAAAAAAAAAGACATACAAATGGCCAACAGGTATATTTTACAATGCTCAACTTCACTCATTAATCATCAGAGAAAGGCAAATCAAACCCACAATGAGATACCATCTCACATCTGTTAGAATGTTTATTATCAAATATATGAAATATAACAAGTGTTGGTAAGAATGTGGTGAAATGGGAACCATTGTACATTGTTGGTTAGAATGTAAAATTAGTATAACCATCATAGAAAACAGTATTGAGCTTCCTCAAAAATTAAAAATAGAACTACCACATGATCCCACAATCCCACTACTGGGTGTACATCCAAAGGAAGTGAAATCAGTATGCCTCAGAGACATCTGCATTTCCATATTTGTTGCAGCACTATTTACAATAGCCAAGATCACTTGGACTCGGGAAGGGGAACATCACACACCGGGGCCTATTATGGGGAGGGGGGAGGGGGGAGGGATTGCATTGGGAGTTATACCTGATGTAAATGACGAGTTGATGGGTACTGACGAGTTGATGGGTGCAGCACACCAACATGGCACAAGTATACATATGTAACAAACATGCACGTTATGCACATGTACCCTAGAAATTAAAGTAAAAAAAAAAAATAGCCAAAATAGGGAATCAACCTCAGTGTTCACCAATGGATGAATGGGTGAAGAAAATGTGGTATATCTACACACAATAGAATACAATTCCGCTTTTGAAAGAAGAAAATATTGTCGTTTGTAACAACGTGGATCAACCTGGAAAACATTATGCTAAGTGGAATAAGCCAGACCCAGAAAGACTACTGCATGAGAGGTTCCACTTATATGTGGAATCTCAAAAGCAGAACTCATGGAGGTAGAGAGTAGAATGGTGGTTGCCAGGAGCTGAAGGGCAGGGAAGCCGGGGTCTGTTTGGGGACACACAAAGTTTCAGTTAGATATGAGAAATAAGCTCAAGAGATCTATTGCACATCATGTTGACTATAGTTAATAACAATATTTTGTATATTTGAAATTTGCTAAGAGAGTAGAGTTTAAGTTTTCAGCACAAAAAAATGCTAAGTATGTGAGGTACTGCATACGTTAATCTGCTTGATTCAGCTATACCATAATGTTTACATATATCAAGGCATCGTGTTATACACAATAAATATGAGTAATAAAAAAATTTATTAGTCAATTTAGAAAATAAAAAAGAAATCACAGCTGAAACACCTGTATGGCTTGGGTAGATCCTGTCCCTCACTGCGGTGTCCTCTTTCTACTGCAGAGGGCAGTGGAGGACCGGTCTCTTCGGTGTCTGGCGTCAGCATTTTAGAGCAGGACTATTCCAAACCAGCCACTGTGTCAAGGCCAGCGTTCAAAGTGACAACTCTTTCTTCCACAGCAGGTTCATCGTGAGGTTAAAGACTCCATGATCCCAGAGACTTGGACTGTTTCCCCGCTCTTCCCGTATGAATCAGACATTAAAGTAAGAGCTGTTAAAATAAAAATGATTAAGCCCTGCCAAGTCTGTGATTCTGGAAGTGGTGAATATGACATCTCTTAGGGGTGGGGGTTCTGGGGATACGTCTACAAGTCAGTTCTCTTCTTGTCTGTGGCACAGCCTCCTTCACACCCAAGAGGGGCACCTTTATTCCTTTCCACACACACAAGATTTTAACCGTAGTTGCTTTCCACAGAATAACACCCTCTCATCCTTCATGCCTCTCATGCTAAACAGATTCATCACTGTCATTGTCTCACTTTCCAGCTGAGAACTGGTGGCCCTGCATCCAGAGCAGGCACATGGCTCCAGAACAGCTCTGGACACTGCTGTGGATCCAAGCACCAAGGACACTCTTGCTGTTGTTATTAGTTGATACTTTGCAGAAATGGCATCAGACTCCTCCTATGGATCTTGACTTTCCTGTTGTTCAGTCAGTAGTGGGTTGCAGACATTTTTCATGCAGCTTTACGAACCTGTGGATCTGCCTCATCCTCTGTACCTGTTGTACCCATTCCCTACATGCTCACATTAAAGTGTTCTCCTGCCAATGAATATTTGGGCTGTTTCTATTCTGGGTCATTTTTTATTTTTAATTTTTGTAGGTACATAGTAGGTGTATATATTTATGGGGTACATGAGATATTTTGATACAGGCATGCAATGCGTAATAATCACATCACGGTAAATAAGGTATCCATCTCCTCAAACATTTGTCCAATGTGTTACAAACAACCCAATTACACATTTTTAGTTATTTTAATGTAGAATTAAATTATTTTTTATATAGTCACTCTGTTGTGCTAGCAAATACTAGGTCTCATTCATTCTTTCTATTTTTTGTTCCCATTAACCCTCCTCACTTCCTCCACCTCCCCCTACTACTCTTCCCAGTCTCTGGTAACCATCCTACTCCCTAGCTCCATGAGTTCAATTGTTTTAATTTTTACACCCACAAATAAATAAGAATATGCAAAACTTGTCTTTCTGTGCCTGGCTTGTGGTTGTTTCCTTTTTTTTTTT
>NW_012118376.1:8283160-8304098 GCF_000951035.1 Colobus angolensis palliatus
GAGTCTCATTCTGTCACCCAGGCTGGAGTGCAGTGGCATGATCTCAGCTCACCGCAACCTCTGCCTCCTAGGTTCAAGCGATTCTCTTGCCTCAGCCTCCTGAGTAGCTGGGATTACAGGTGAGCATCACCATGCCTGGATAATTTTTGTATTTTTAGTAGAGACAGGGTTTCACCATGTTGGCCAGGCTGGTCTCAAACTCTTGGCCTCAAGTGATCTGCCTACCTCAGCCTCCCAAAGAGCTGGGATTACAGGCATGAGCCACCACGCCCAGCCATTTGTTTCTAGTTTCTATTATCATAAATAATGACGCAGTGAATAGCTGCACACATCTGTAAATATTTTGTCACAGTACATTTTAAGAAGTAAAATTGCTGGACATAAGATAGAGACCTTTAAAATTGCAATATGATTTTAAGCTTCTCTCCACCTGACCTTGGGCATGATGAGTAGAAGGAAAAAGGTCCACAGAGCCCAGCAGCAACAGGTCTAGGATGCCTCCACCTGCATAGGAGCAGAGTCTGTTCCCTTAAGAGTTTCTGAAGTGGGCTCCACAACAGCTTTTTGAAAACCCTCAGTGGACAAAAGACTACTCATGCTGCTTTGGTAGAATTGGACATAGCCAGGGAGCTCATCAGAAAAGGAGCTGCTAGTCACAGGCAGCAACAAACCCACCCCCACACGGGGATCCACTGTGGGGCTGCAATAACTGCTCCTTCTCAGAGTGGTACAGGACGTTCTGAGGAAGTAGATGTGATGCGATCCAGATCCTACAGAAGACATAGGAGCAAAAATGTTCTGTCGTTCACTCAAGAAGTGGCTGGCAGACGGGCAGCATGTAACGACACAAGCTCAGTGAGTACAAGCTGAGACATGATGGGAGTCTACGGGCCTCATCTACACAGCTTGATGCAGCTCTTCCAATTAATGGCCAGCGTCTGGCTGAACTATTACAGGTGATAAAACAGGCCACCATAAAACTAATTAAACTGCCAAGATGAGGCATAAGAATGAAGCTGCACACACAATGAAATGATGTTTAGTCCTGATGTTGGTCCTTAAAGAGATCCTGTTTAGCCATAGCCTGAGTCCCTGACTCCACTGCACACTTGAGCCAGGATGGAAAGGGCTCCACTCACCAATCATTATTTCTCCCATATGCATGCCCTCTGCAGCTACCACTGTGTTCCACCCACAAGAGAATGACAGTGAGCAAGTGCAAACTGACTGGAACTGACAAACTGTGGAATGACATCCTGTTCACACAAAGGTGCACGATTTGCTGGGCAAAAGGCACAGCTTCATATGAGCGCAACAGTAATCTTCACCAGAGATCAATGAGCTGGTGAGTGTGGTAATTTAACCGTGACCAGGAGCCCATAGTTAAGGGAAAGGGCATCCCTGGCCATTGCCTGTATGATGAAGACTACAGGTGTGGGCTCAGGGATGTCCCCACAGTCACCAGCATGAAGGACAGCAAACACAAATGACTCTCAGCTCCTCTATATCTACTGGGCATACCTGCATATTGCTGAATTATCGCTAGTAAGGTTAGAAAAGATTCATCCTGCACAGATTGACCACATGTAAACCTAGAAGCTGAATGCTAGCGCCATGAAGACTTTCCGTTCTTTCCTGTTTAATTGTATCACCTGAAAGATTGCCAAAAGTTCCAAAATAGTTCCAAAGAACAATTGGTTTGAATTTCTCAGGTGAAACCCTAGAGCTTGCATTCCACCCTTTTCATAATAGTCGGCTTATTATTAAACGAGTGAGACAGCATCTTCAGCAGCCTGGTTATGCTGTGCAGAGTTTCTTATAAATGTAGAACCTCAGTATATTTACATATGTCTGGAGCTCACCTCTAGCCTGAATCATCGGCGTGCTTCCTGGTTACCATAAGAAAAAAATCTAGAGGAAGCCGCTTTTTTATTAGAGACAGGGTCTTGCTATGTTGCACAAGCTGGCCTCGTACTCCCGGCCTCAAGCAGTCCTCCCACCTCTGCCTCCGCCTCCAAAGTGAGGAAGATTACTATAACAACCAAGAACATAACATTTATTTGGTTGAGTAAAATAACCTCTCTATGAACTTGCTCAGGACAAGGAAGCTGCATAAGCTGTTGAAATTTAGGGAGATATAACTCTTGACACAATTCTTCCTCTCTAAAAATAAGAATGGCAGCTTGAGGCTACAGTTTTGTTCCAAATGTATGAGGCTAAGCTGCCTTTCAGATGAATTGACTAGCTCTCTCTTCAGAATGGAGTCAGTGACTTAGAATGAGACCACTGGTCTTACACTTCATTGGTTATTTTCAGCATGACCCTGGCTGTGGATAGAGGCAGAATGCCTCGAGGATGGGCCTGTGTTGGAACAGAGATCATGACTTTATCCTGATGGTGACTGGCCAGCTATTTGGCTGCCAGATCTGGGACATGCCTAGAGCCTTATGAATGGGCTGCCTCAGGTGCCACCATCAGCTGTCCTGGTTTGATACTGACCTATAAATTATCCATAGGAGTGACAATACAAATGGATTTGGGGACTAATTCAAAGAAAAGAATGTACAAAAATGGGCCATAAGATGAAGTTTTTTAAAACCTAATCTTTGTTTAACAAAATGAAAGATGTAGAATATTTGTAAAGTAACTCATTTTGCTTGCTCAGAAGTGGTCCTTTAATGTCTTCTTTGGAATAATGGTTAGTTATTTAAGTTACAATAAATAGTGCACCAGCAATTTCTAATTTTTAAGAAGTGTAATAAGGGCTTGGTGAACTAAGGCCTGCAGGCCAAATCCAGCCCACTGCCTGATTTTGTATGGGCCCTGAGCAAGAAGAGTTTTTACATTTTTTTAACATTTGAGCAAAAAATCAAAAGAAGAATGGCATATCATACATATGAAAATTATATGAAATTCAGTTTCTAGTACCTGTAAATAAGGTTGTATTGGAATACCACTTTGCTCATTAGCTGACATATTATCTGGGACTGCTTTCGTGTTTCAACGGCAGAAGTGAGCAGCTGCAACCAAAACTGCATAGACCACCGAGGCTGAAATGTTTGAAATCTGGTCTTTCACAGAAAAAGTTTGCTGAGTTCCATTGCAGAACACTAATTCTAACTTTATTCTAAAAAGTCTAACATTGTGTGGGCTCCTTAAGTAAAATTGACAAACCAAAGGGTTCCAATTATTTTCCTTTTTTATATGCTTAAAATAAGCAAGTGGATCTATTTCATGGCTTTGGTCAAACACTACCTAAAATATTTCTGGGTGAGGGTTAATAAGAGATGTCATTCAGAATCTTACACTGGACAGTTTTACCAGCTGTTGATCCCAAGATGCTCAGGAGAAAATGGATTTACCAAAATGATTCCAAATCAAGATAAAATTTTAAGTTGATAAAAAGTTAAATATATACTGAGAAAAATCTTAATATATACTGATAAATTGCCCTCCAGAATATAGTACAATCCTAAATTGTGCTATATTACAATCCCACCAGTAACATATATATATCCTTATTTCTCTCCATTTCCCCATATCCTTGCCAACAACTGATCTAGTGAAAAATGATGCCTTCAAATTTATAGTTTCCTGCTTATATGTGACAATAAGCATGTTTTCATGTTTATTGGTAATTTTTCATTTCATATTCTGTGAATTGCCTGTGTATATCCTTTGCCAGATTTTTTACTGAGTTGCTTTTCTTATTAATATTTAATTTTGTAAGATTTACTATTGTTTAGGGGTCTCAAAGTGCAGTCAGTTTTCAGAAAGCAAACACAATCTGATACCACAATCCTAATTAAACTTGTCCAAGTTAGTGCTGGGGTTAGCATATTGCCCCTAGTGTGTGTTGTACACCTAGAAGAAAGCGCAGAAAATTGCCAGATGATACATTAGTTATCTTGTCTAGCAAAAGCCACATACCTCTTCTTTCCTCCTCTAAATAAGCAGTTCAAACAAAGAAGGAAATTGATCATCAAAAATAGCTGCTGATTTTATCAGCAGGACTCAACAATAGTCAAAATCAGTTTTGGGCTCTGACAGCAACAGCAAGTATTAAACATCCTCGTGTGTGCAGTAATGATGGTGATTTTTTTAGAAGATAGCAAAGGAATGTCCAGATCCTCCTGCAGAGGAAAGCGGCTAAGCAAGACCAAATCAGTTCACCTGGGGGAAAGATTGGAGATGGAAGGAAGCTGAAGCCTTTGGAGTGTGTCATGATCAGTCAAGGCGAGGTGGATCAGCTGACAAGTTCAAAGGGCAGGGCCAGGACCAAAGACAGGAGGCAGCCTATCGTTTAGGGCATGGATAGATCTGGAAAGATAGAGAGGTGGAGAGTGAAGCAAGGCAAGCCCTGGGAACTTGCTGTTCCAGAGAGGGAGGTCCCGACCTGCGATAACAGCCTTGGGACACATGTACGTGGGTGCCCAGGCTGAGGGGTTTAAGCACAGGTTCTTCACTCTCACTGTGAAACCTCTGGATGCCAGGGACCCTCCCAGAGAAATGGATTCATTTGGTCCAGGGTGAAGTCCAGGCATCAGTATTTTCTAAAACCTCCCGAGTTAGCCTTCCTTGAGAACCATAGCCCTTAAGAGTCAAATCAGAAAGAGTAGATGGAAGAGGTGAGGCTGCAGCCCTGTGCAGGTGTGTAACTGCTGTGCTCGGAATGACTACCCTCAGCCGTAGTGGAAAGCTACTCTGGGCTGCCCAAAGTCAGATTTGAGAGGTCAATAAATCCCAAAGTACTACACCATGCTTATGGTGTACTACACCAAAGGCTTATGCTAGAGGAACTATGTGCCATAAATTAATCTAGGAAACATGGCAGAAGTGGCTGGTCTGAGTAGAACATAATGTGTTTTGTGTGAGACTCCTGTGGGTGTGTGGATCAACTACATGTCAGAATGTTCCAGTTAGAAATATAGATGAATCACTCAGGATAGAATGCTGAGCTAAGGATGTGCATTAGGAACTCACTAAAAAGAGCTGCTACCTAAGGAATCGTGACCCCCAAAAATTCCTGTGTTGAGGCCCTAACCCCCAGTGGGATTGTATTTGGAGACGGGGCCTTTAGGAGATAATTAGGTTTAGATAAGCCCATGAGGGTGGAGTCCTCATATGAGATTAGTGCCCTTATAAGAAGGGATACCAGAGAGCTTGCTGGCTCTCCCCAACCCCCAAAGCCCCTACCATGTGAGGACACAGTCAGCAGGTGGCCTACAAGCCAGGAAGAGGGCCATGACCAGAAATTGACTGTGCTGACACCTCAGTCTTAGACTTCAGCCTCCAGAACTGTGAGAAAATAAGTATCTGTTGTTTAAACCACCCAGTTTATGATATTTGGTTATGTCAGCCTAAACTGACTAATACAAGAACCATGGGAAGGGACCAGATTACACAAGGAGAGGCAGAGAGGGAGGTGAGACCACGCACCTATAACTGAACCTCAGGACCCTATACTTACGGCAGGGCAGAGCAAAGAGATCCAGAGACGATGCAAACAAACGACCAGAGAAACAGAAATAAAACTAGGAACGTGCCAAGAGAGAAGAGATTTGAAGAAGGCAGGGGTGCTCTGCAGAGTAATTGGAGAGAAGATCACAGTGCAGTGAAGGGAGAGAAGCCTTTCACATCCTCCACAATGAGGCAGCCTTAGAGAGACAATTTCACATGATGGAGAGAGGCAGGCAACACATTGCAGAGAAGGAGTTCTTTTTCTTCTGCCCCTGGTAGGGCTTTCAGCCCAGACTGGTTAGTCCAGCTGTGGGCCATAAGGCTTTGGGCTGGAAAGAACATTCAGAACTCCTCCTCCAAGATGAGAGGATCACTTGAGGCCAGGAGTTCATGAACAGCCTAGGCAATGTAGCAATACCCAGTCTCTACAAAATATTTAAAAATTAGCCAAGTGTGGTGGTGCATGCCTGTAATCCTGTTTACTCAGGGGGCTGAGACAGGAGGATCACTTGAGCCCAGGAGTTCGAGGCTGCAGTTGAGCTATGATCACATTGTCCTCTAGCCTGTGCCAACCTGGGCAATAGAACGAGATCTTAAGGAAGAAGAAGGAGGAGGAGGAGAAGGAGGAGGAGGAGGAGGAGGAGGAGAAGGAGGAGGAGGAGAAGAAGAAGAAGAAGAAGAAGAAAGAAAAGAAGAAGAAAGAAGAAGAAGGAGAAGGAGAAGGAGGGGGAGAAGGAGAAGGAGGGGGGATGGGGAAGAAAAGGAAGAACTCCTCCTAAACCAGCTGGTCCACCAGGAATGGTTGCTGCCTGTGTCTGGAGCCCACAAAAAAAGCAAACAGTGCTTACCTCATCCCCAAGACACACAGTCAGATTACTTCATAGGCCTTTTCCTCATGTCCCCAGTTCCTAGCTGTAACTTCATTGAATCTAGGGCCCAGCCCCTTGCCCACCAGCCACAGGAACTGGGGGCTTGGACTCTCTCAGTTACCCACTGCCAGCTCCCTTTCTTGGGGCTGGTCCCTGCTTCCTTACATTAGCTTAGGCAAATCTCTGATTTGTACCTTGGACACTTAGCTACGACCAAGAACTGCAGCCATCTCCTGGAAGCCCTGACTTCTGGCTACCTCAGGCGTGGCTGACGGCAAGACCAAGCATGTCAGTACTCCTCCACCTTGCATTAGGAACTTGCTGCTGCCAGTCATTGGTCCCTGCTCATCCCCTTCCCCATCCCACCACTGCCCTATGCCAGCTTAGTCTGTTCCCTGCCCTCTGCCCCTCTGCCTTGAGAGCCCCAAGCATGCCAAGAGGTTGGGGCCACAGCACTAATAACACATCCTCATACTTTGCTCAGAAGCACTGTCCCAATTGGCCCTGCTGAGTGCCTCAATGCCTCTGCCAATATGGGAGTCCATCACTTTTTAAAAATAATGTGACTGGACATCTCAACCCATTTGTCTCAATTACAAGTCAACAGAGAAAATTCAAAACACTTAACAGGGTAAACATGAGAGCTGTCTCCAGGCCACAATAGTCTTCTTGCTGGAATTCAGTCATGACAAACCTTCTCTCACCTTCCTCCCTCCATATCCTCCCCATAGAGCCTGCCTGTAGCTCCTCAGACCCAGATGATCCCACCAATGAATAGACAATAGGCTTGAAGCAAGTTTCCAGGACCAAGCCAAACCCATGCTGCCTGTGGCCCAATCTATAATGAATGATTGGGGATCTTGGGAAATGCTGTGTGTCATATATCACCCAAGGAACAATTTCTTGTTGTCAACTTTTTAAAAGTGATTTCCAAGAGGACTTGGAAAAAAAAAAAAAGTCCCCAAGACAACATCACACTCCTTGAGCTTTGTAGAAGCTTTTGATGTGCTCAGATGAAAGAAATGGTCCCGTGTAATTAATGTAAGCCTGTGGACAATCCCCTAAAGTCTGATAGATGTTGGACCAAGCCTGGCGGATGCAGAGGAGGCAGCAGGAGGTATTCCAGCCCCGTTGGCAGCTTCAAGAAAAGTTAGATGAGCCCTAAGTCTGTTATCACCATTTCCCCATAAGTGAGGCACAAATGAAACCCAAACCAGAGCCTCTGCTGAGAACCCGGATATACAGAAAAGTTATGATCATCTTTGGCCCTGGAAAAGCTACTAAACTGTCTCAGTTTCTCCACTGGAACTGAAGATGGATGCAGCTTGGACCAAACTCAATACATGTCTATACTGATACCATTCCCTATAGGTATGCGCCCTTGCTCACTCCCCAGCCCCTCTCTCCTGCCCTTAGTCACTCCATAGATAGGACTGGAGAGCCCATCAACCCAAATATCTGTATCTCTAAGGAACGGTGGTGGCCTCCTTCCTCAAGAGCTGCATGTTGCTAAGTACCCTCAATGGTCAGATTCTATCTGCCTCTTCAGATCCTGGGTATGGATCTTTTATTGCTATATCCATTTTCTTGGCCTGTCCCATAATCCTCAGGCAGGCAAAAGATATAATATTATACAGAAATATAGATAACATGGCCCAAGTGGCCTACCTTACAAAATCATGCTAAGTTAGTTATAAACACATATATCTCCTCTTACCATCTTAACAAGTCCAGCATCAGGACCAAAGCCATGCCAATTACTTTTTCGAGTTACTTGGGCCAGAGGCTATTAGTGGGAAGAATGATTCAAGTGAGGGCGGAGAACATGCCGCCTACTCAGGTAAACAGCTGCCAAGCATCAGAACAGTCCAGGCACAGGCCGTGGGAACACTGAGTCCCAACACTGATTTTGTCCCAAGGTCACTCTGGACTTTGTTTTCTGTCTGCCTCACCTTCTTCCTTTGTGGATGAGAACACTGGCTGCCTGCCAGAAAGGGCCAGGCTGAGGAGTCCCTAATGAGAGACCTGGCAGCACTTTATGGGTGCCCTGTGTAGAACAGCACGTCCTCGTTAGCCCACATCCGCCGCCTCTCCTCAGAGACATCAGCAGCTCCCCCAGGCAGCTCAGAGGATGCAGACACCCACAGGCCTGTCAGCGCTGTGGCCCCCCCAGGGGGTCTGAAGGCCGTTCGGTTGAATCGTCACTGATCATAACCAAATAATGCTGTGCTTCTATTTCTGCCAATCAGTAATTGACTTAGGATGCTTAATAAGAGCCAGACATCATCACCTCATTGACAGCCCACCAAACACAGTGGTGTTCATTTCATTAATACTGCTGAGGTTTTATATGGAGTTTGTTTTTGATGCAGGGGACAATGGAGAGGCTCATGGCCAATGGAAGTGGTCGGTGAAGACTACTGCCCACCCAAATGGTGGGGAAACTTCAGCTTTAGGCCAGTCTTATTTTATTTTATTTTATTTTATTTTATGTTATTTTATTTTATTTTATTTTATTTTATTTTATTTTATTTTATTTTATTTTAGCTCTGTCACCAGGCTGGAGTGTAGGGGCACAATGTTGGCTCACTGCAACCTCCGACTCCCAGGTTCAAGCGATTCTCCTGCCTCAGCCTCCCGAGTAGCTGGGACTACAGGCACACGCCGCCACGCCTGGCTAATTTTTGTATTTTTACTAGAGACAGGGTTTCACCATGTTGGCCAGGATTATCTCCGTGTCTTGACCTGGTGATCCGCCCGCCTTGGCCTCCCAAAGTGCTGGGATTACAGGCGTGAGCCACCATGCCTGGCCTAGGCCTATGTTTTAACTTGCATCTCTCCATTTGTCATCTAGTTTTGAGTCACTTAAGATAAGTTGGTCCTCTCTTAGGTGAAATTGTACCATCCTTGGATCACATAAAAATATTCCTGAGGGTAACCTACCGAACGTGTGTCCGGCATTCAGTAATGAACCACATTCTAATTATAAGGGCCTCACCTTTGGCAGTTCACAATATCTTTCCCTCTTTCCTTCTCTATTCCTTCTCCTTCAGAAGCAGCAGCAGCAGCCAGTCAGTGCTGGGAACCATAACTGCATGAGTTCTTACGTCACCATGATTATTGGAAAGAAGAGCGTGGTTGCATTCAACTCTATCTGTGGTCATATGATCAGAGACCCAGGAATGACAAATTCTGCCCTGTCATCACATTTGCTCCCTACAGCAAGATTCCAGGAAGATATACGCAAGGTGCAATAGCAATATGAGAATAAAATATCATTTTAATTAATTGCTCTCAAATGCCAATGTTTTGAAAAGAGCTCTGTTAAAAATACTGAGTTGGCCAGGCACAGTGGCTCACACCTGTAATCCCATCACTTTGGGAGGCCAAGGTGGGTGGATCACCTGGGGTCAGGAGTTCAAGACCAGCCTGGCCACCATCTCTATAAACACAAAAATAAGCCAGGTATGGTGGAGGGCACCTGTAGTCCCAGCTACTAGGAAGGCTGAGGGAGGAGAATTGATTGAACCTAGGGGTCGGAGATTGCAGTGAGCCAAGACCATGCCTTTGCACTCCAGCCTGGGTAACAAGAGCGAGACTCTGTCTCAAAAAAAAAAAACACTGAGTTATGGCCGGGTGCAGTGGTTCACACCTCTAATTCCAGTACTTTGAGAGGCAGAGGAGGGAGAATCACTTGAGGCCAGGAGTTTGAGGCCAGCCTGGATAACACAGCAAGACCCTATCTCTGCACAAAATAATAAATAAATAAATAGTGAATTAGAACAAGTCGATTCTGCTTGAGACCTTAGCAGGACTTATTACCTCCCTGCCAAACCTAAATCTAGGGATTATCAAGCTCAGATGTGCTTTCAGAGGGCTATAAAGAGATGGATGAACTTTCAGGGCCACCTAGCATGCTATCATCCAATTTCTTGGACTCAGCATGAAAGAGAAAGAAGTGCATACAGAATAAAATGAAAACAAGAGAGCAGTGGTGGAACCAAAGATGGCACCCTTCAAGGCACATTGCCCCACCTCCCAGTAATTGTCTGGAACTCTGTTCTATTATCAGATTAACAAGTTCTCTCCCTTTGGAGAGATACATAGAGGTAGATACTCACAGGTGGCATGAAAAAGGAGCAGTGTTCCTTCCCTTACAACTGACAACATCATTATCACTATCATGAAGCCGAAACAAATGTTCCTGTGTCTATGCAGTCATCCAAGGGAACCATCGCTTATTTTCTGTGCTTCTCCTACGTAATAGGCATGGTGCAAGGCATCCACAACACCTCAGAGCTCTCTCTACTGATTATAGCTTAAGACAACACTATGAACTCAGATGTTATATTTCAGAATGCAACTAGGAATGAGACATTGACATTGGCTAGAGAAGCCCCCAAAATAGGCCTAGGCCTTGGCAATAGAGCTTCTTGCATGGTAGAGCAGGCACTTAGCTTCAGGTCATGGGGGGAACTCCAGCTAGGAAATTAATTCTGGCACATAAAAGGTAAGTAACTGAGATGTCATCTAATAGTCCAGTCAAAGGTAACAATAGGGGTGTCCTGCCAAGCAGACAGATGGGCAAAGCCCACCAAAGTTGAAGGGAGGTGGTGAAATGGGAAGGAAGAGGACAAGATGGGTAAGAGAATGATACAATCTGAGGGTGACTATGAGTAACTGTTATCCAAGTTGGCAGTGGGTAGGCAGTTGACCAGGGAAAGATTGTTTCAGGCAGATGTAGCAGTGTATGCACAGGTCCAGAGAGAAGAGTTGGCAGATTGTATGTACCAGTTAAGTATTGCAAAATAGGGAAAGTAACAGACACCTGGGAAAAAAAGAGGTAAGTTTATTTTTGTCTTAAGTGAAAGTCCAAAAGTGGGCATTTCTTAGTTGATATGTTAGCCCTACCAAGTCTTCACTGACCTGGACTTACTTATCTCTTGCTGTTTCATCACATTACCAGAATTACTGCCTCATGATCTCATGATCATGGCTGCTTAAGCTCCATGCTTGACATCTGCATTAAGGAAAAAGAAATAATCAGATTTGCTATTTTGGAGGATGACTGTTCCTACATTGTGAAGAATGACTTGGAGGAGACAATACCTGTTACCAGGCTATTTAAGTAATTCAGGAAAAAGATCATTGCAATCTGGATCGCTTGAGCTCAAGAGTTCGAGACTAGCCTGGACAAAATGATGAAACTCCATCTCTACAAAAAATACAAACAGTCAGCCAGGTGCCTTGGCATGTGCCTGTAGTCCCAGCAACTTAAAAGGCTAAGGCAGGAGAATCGCTTGAGCCCAGGAGGCAGCAGAGGTTGCAGTGAGCCAAGATCACACCATTGCACTCCAACCTTGGCAACAGGAGTGAAACCCTGTCTCAAAAAGAAAAGAATACTAAAAATTCCAAAACTGATGATAAACATGAATCCAAAAATCCAGGAAACACAACATATCCCAAAAAGAAAAAAGAAATCCACACCTAGAGATACTGTGGTGAAAGAAAACCAAAAGAACAGGAGAGGATTTTGAAAAGTAGCCAGAGAAAATTGATAGATTATTTTTCATGTAGTTACAGTTTGACTGAAAGCAAATTTCTCAACAGCAACAATGGGTATTTAGAAAAGAAAGAGAAATAACTATCAACTTAGGGCTATGTGCTCAAAAGCAACTATCATTCAAGAATACCAGTTGGTCCTGATTCCAGACAATTTAGGGTGAGTACATTTTGTTACTGGCAGCAAATCCTTAGGGGTCTGCGGCAACCTCAGTTCTTGACTCCTCAGAAGAAAGAATTCAACCGAAGGACATCAGGCAGAGTGAGAGACTGAGGAAAGTTTTAGAGCAGGAGTGAAAGGTTATTTAAAAATTTAGAGCAGGAACAAAAGGAAGTAAAGTACACTTGGAAGAGGGCCAAGCAGGCGACTGGAGAGAGTCAGTGCCCTGTTCGACCTTTGACTTGGGGTTTCTTGTGTTGGCTCTCTTTCTGCATTACTTCTCCCCTGCTGTTCTTCCCTTGGGATGGGCTGCAGGCATGTGCGTTGGCATTCCAGCACTTGGGAGGGGCCACATGCACAGCGTGTTTACTGGAGTCATACGCATGCTCATTTGAGGCATATTCTTCCCTTACCAGCGGAATGTTCCTAGAAGGTCATGTACCAGTTAAACGCTGCCATTTTGCCTCTTAGTGCGCATGCTTGAACCCACTTGCCTAACTACTGAGATCTTATCAGGAAGCTGTTGATCACCAGTTTCAGGTGTTTCTATCTGTTAGGAGACTGCCTTTCCTTGGCACAGGCTGCAGCCAATTATTATCTTAGAGAAACAGTGTAACAACTGCCTGACCATTACCTGATGGTCACCTGACATTCCTGGTTGGGGGTGGCAGGAGCCCTGCCCTGCCCTGCTCATGTCTGACTAGCTACCTACTGTAACAATTTGACTCTGTCGCTCTCATTTAACACAACTAAAACAATGGGCAAAATTCATGAGCAGTTGTCTCAGGAATATGGAAAGTAAATAATAGATAACAGAAAGATTGAGGATGGATGCCAAAATTTTAAGAATTGATCTGGTAGTGAGTTTCCCTTTTTTTTTTTTTTTTTCCTTTCAAATATCTCCTGGCCTAGATTCAAAAGCAACACAAAACTGGGTGAGGAAAGGAAGACCTCCAAGAGGAGCCCTCTCCTTCTGGTCTAGGAGTGGGAAAGGAGATTTCTAAAGGTCAGAGAAAGTAAGAGAGAAATCCATGTTCTTTTTTTCTTTTTTCCATTTTTTTCTTACCCATAGCAGCAGCAACAATGGTAGCAGGCACTTACAGTCTGAAAGAGAGGAATCCTTCTCTCTGACCAGAGTAATTGTGATTCCAAGAGCATGGAATGAATTCCTGTTTCTCTCTCTCTTTCTCTCTCTCTCTCTGTCTCTCTTGCTTTCTCTCTCTCTCTCCCCGCCCTCCTCCCATTGCTTGTCCTTGGATCCTTGGACAGAGATGCAATAAAAGGAAGTATAGAACAGAAGAAGGAAATGAAGACTCCACATTTCTAGCCCGAAGACTAAGAATGGAGGCCCTAGTCAGCTGGAAAATGTTACAGAGATCATGGAGAAGAAAGAACTCAAGAGAGTACACAGAAAGTGTGTGTAAAACTCCAGGCTCAACTCCAAGCTGTGTTTGCATGGATCTGACCTTAAGCAGTAAATTAAAAGCTTTGAGATCTGCACTATAAGGCAGACCACTTCCTCGGTCCCAGATGGGCTAATGTATATGCTGGACAGATCCAAATAGTACTACATAGGCTTTGAAAACAGAACTGATACAGGAACCACAGTGCACAGAAAGTAGGCCAAAACTTGAGACCTGAACCTAACAAGGTCATTGTCTCTTTTAAAATAAATCAACATTGTCTTTAAAATCTAAATAAGACCTAAAGTTTCATAATGGAGGAAGTTTACCACACAAAAACACTCACTTTAAAAAAATTATACAGAGCAAACATTGGAAAGAATGACTTTTTTCTGTGAAGACAGACTAGGATACAAAAATGAAAGATAAGCAAATACAATCATAAATATATTCTTTCATTGTTTACAAATATATATTTGTAAATATATTTACAATCTACATTTAAAACAAAACAAAATAAAACTCTGTCATGTAGCAAAAGCAATATTTAGATGGAAACATATAACTGTGAATTCTCCATGAATAGCTCATGTTTCTGCACAGCCTGAGTCCTCTGAGTGAAGGCATTTATAGCCAATGCTTGCATAAGGAAACACTTCAGGGTAATAAAGCTTAGAGACATCTCACTCCCTAGAAATAGCCCAAGGTAACAAAGATAAAGACCTCTTTCTCCTTTCCTGGAAGAGATTTACTTACATTTCAGGACGAGTAATTGCTCTTTCTGAAGTGGAGAAGAGACAGATCCCAGAAGTTTTACACAAGTTTAGAGTCTTTTAATTTCAAAGTTTTCTTTTGAATGCTCCCCGTTGCATTACAGGCACCATGATACCCTCATTGTTCCACCCCACAGGATTAAGGCTTATGAAAACAGCACTATGAAGTTACTCTAGCTGGTAAGTATTTAACATAAGATATTAGAAAATAATCATGAAATGAATCCAAGTAGAAAGAAGAAGATATATTTCATTCAACTGAAGACACTATTGATTTTATGCATTGCTTTTTGTATATCAAGAGCAGAAGAGGAAAATTTTAGATATTTTTAAAACTTATTTTAGGCTTGTTTGGGTACAGTTTTATCAGCATAGTATCATTCAATTGTTTTTCAACTTCAAGTTGTCAGTGTCTGTGGCTTTTTTACATAATATTATTTTCTGTGCTGTTGAGAAAACGAGTGATGCAACATTTCTTAAAAGAGTGTGCCATGATTGTCTCAGGGATTTTGTTCCATTCTACAGGTTTTGATGCTGCAAACGGTCAGAACATGCTATTCCAAAATACGCCACTTTGATGTATTTTGAGCTGAAGTCACTTGAGGAACAGCAGATTCAAGAAGCGCTCTCTGACCACCTCCTTTCTACCTAAAAGCAGGTCATAAAATTTCCCATGAGAAAGGTACCCTTCCTGTGCCAACAAGTTGTATTCTCATCACCAGAGATGGAGCACTGATACCAAGTTTAATCTGTACAAAGAAACCTACTGAAATAACCCTTATCTTGCATTAGTTTCACCGACATATTTCCTAGTCACTTTCCCAAAATTTACCATCCCTAGCCCAAACTCCTTTTTCCTTTGTCTTGTCACAGCTCCACAATTTATTCTTCTTTGTTGAAATGGTATATAAGATCTCAGGTCTATCCGATTCTTTGGGTCATCATTTCTTTTCTATGGAAACTCCAATGCCATGTAAAGAAAGTGAAAAGTGAAAAGACAGGCCATAACCTGGAAGAACATATTTTCAACACATATTACCAGCCAAGGATTAGTATCCAGAATATAGTTTTAATACTTCTTCAAATCAATAAGAAAGACAAAAAATCCAATAGGAAAATGGACAAATCACATGAATAGCCATTTCACAAAAGAGAAAACACAAGTGATAACTGGACATATTTTTGAATGCTCAAGATAATTAAAAACTAGTAAAATGCAGATTAAAACACAATGAGATAGCATTTTATACCTATGAGATTAGCAAAACCTAGGAAATACAACAATTCTCGGTGTTAAGAGAAGAATATAAAGTTTATCAGTGTACAGGAACTCTCATGCAATGATGGTGAAAGTGTAAATTGATGCAACCATTTGAAAAACTTGTTAGCATTATAAGTCAGCATTTACATTTTTGAGTAGCCACATTAAACAAGTAAAAAGAAACAAATGAAAGTAATTGTAATAATATGTTACACTTTACTATATCTAAAATAATATTATTTTAGTAATATATTAAAATATTAATATTATTAACATGGAATCAATATTAAAAGAATTATTAATGAGATTTTTTTCATAATAAGTCTTCAAAATATCCAGGATGCATTTTACACATTCAGAGGCTGAATTATCACTGGAAATCTTTGATCTCTATTTAGATTTTATAAAATTGACAGTTGAAAAAGTCATGTACATGCTAAAATTGTTCCAAGCATACTTAAAAATTTTTTTTTTTTTTTTTTTTTTGAAACGGAGTCTCGCTCTGTCGCCAGGGCTGGAGTGCAGTGGCCGGATCTCAGCTCACTGCAAGCTCCGCCTCCCGGGTTTACGCCATTCTCCTGCCTCAGCCTCCCAAGTAGCTGGGACTACAGGTGCCCGCCACCTCGCCCGGCTAGTTTTTTTGTATTTTTTAGTAGAGATGGGGTTTCACAGTGTTAGCCAGGATGGTCTCGATCTCCTGACCTCGTGATCCGCCCGTCTCGGCCTCCCAAAGTGCTGGGATTACAGGCTTGCGCCACCGTGCCCGGCCAAAAATTTTACAATAACTACATTTCAGTATTTAAATTAAAATTAATTAGAATTAAATTAAATATTCAGTTCATCATTAATGATAGCTGCATTTCAAGCGCTCAGTAGCTACCTGTGGCTACAGTATTGAACAGCCATAGTCTTATAAGTCGGACATGTATATACCCTTTGCTATGGTTTGAATATGCCCCTCAAATTTTATGTATGCGGAACTTAGTCCCCAAATTCATATGTCGATTGGAGGTGGGGCCTTTGAGAGATAATTAGGATTAGAGAAGGTCATCAGGGTGGGACCCTCATGATGGACTGATGGCCTTGTAAGAAGAGGAAAGACCTGAGCTAACAGGCATATGCTTCCCTCTCACCACAGGCTGCCCTCCGCCATGTTATGACACAGCAAAAGGTTCTCACCAAATGCCAGTGCCATGCTCTCTGACTTCCCAGCCTCTAGAATCATGAACTGAATAAACTTTTCTTTGTAAATTACCCAGCCAGTGATATTCTGTTATACCAACATATAATGAACTAAGACACCCTTCTGACCCATTAATTCCACTCCCAAACAAAGTCCCAATATCAGTAGTTGTCTGCAAACATCAAAATATCTGGAGGGCTGGTTAAGACACAGATTTCTGTATCCCACCTCAGAGTTTCTGATTCAATGGGTTTGGTATGAGGTCTAAATATTTGCATTTCTAACCGTTTCCCACGTGATACCGAAACTGCCCTAAATGATGTGTATGAGAAAGTCTATCGCAGACTCTGTGATAGTGAAAGAATGGACTCTAATAGCAGAAGAATGGACTTTTGTAAAGGATGGTATAAACACACAATAGAATACTATACAAAATTGGAAATGATGTGTTGTCACACAAAACAATAGGGATAAAACTTAGAAGTATAATATTGATGTTTTTAATAAAGTAATTTCAAGAAGACTGCAGACAGTATGTTGTTCCTTTTATAAAACTCAGAAACAAATGATATATTATAGGGACTTTTTTTAAAGAAACCTCTTTTATTTTACAAAACAAAGTAATAAAAAACCCAAAATTGGGAATAGTGGTTGCCTCCAGGGATAGAGGGATGACATAAAGGTTAGACTAGATTCACAGATGTTCATTCTATTATTATGCTTTATAACTTACATACATGTCATGTTATTTTGAAGCATCATATATAACAACGAAAGAAAGTAAAATAGAAAAATTAAAATTATACTATATATCACAGAATTTCAAATACATTTTAAAAATTCATGCATTTATAGATGCAAAGAAAAAATCTGGAAAACATAGAAGAATGTTAACAGTGGTTATTTCTGGGTTGTAGAGTTTGGATATGTTTTTCTTTCTCTATAAAATATGTTTTCTACAATAAACATGCAGTGCTTTATAATTAGACAAGTTTGTTTCTTTTTATCTTCACCACATATGGAATTCAACTTGCTATTCTCAGTTATTCCCCAAACCCTCTGTACTTTTCTGTACCACCTCAGTACCAAACCTCAAAAATAACCCACTTCTATTATTTACAACATATGTCTTGGAGGCCTTTTTGTGTTTTTATTAATGATAATAGTAACAATGATAGCTGACTTTTATTGAGTGCCTACTATGTGTTCTTGTGTTCTAAGTTTTTAATGAATAAACTTGGTTAATTCTTACCAAAAAATGCTAGGTAGAATTATTATTCTCGTTTTGCAAGTGTAGAAAAGGAGGTATGATGCTTACTTAGGCAGCTTGATTAAGTTGCTCCTCCCAGGCCATACCACTAAAAAGGTGGCTTCCTATCAATGGTATCAGTGAAGAGGAAAGCAAGAGTTTTCATTTCATATCTAAGTCCTGTTTTGTGGCACATTTTCCCAGAAATAACTTGGAGATATTTTCTACATACCAACAAAACGTGGGGAAAGGACTCATGGGAAATTTATTAGATTTCCTGATCTGATAAATTAAAACAAGCAATTGTAATTACTGCCAATGACTGAACTTCCTGACCAAAATCAATATCTGTCTCAATGAGTAGTGTTTGGCTATTCTCAGCCTAATCAAGACAAGCAGAAACCTGGATGACGTCAGCAGTGGTCGGGGTCAAAAAAGCCCTCAGCTTCCTCAGGCCCCAGAGACTCCTACAATTTGGTTCACCTTTCAAAGAAAACAGCCCAAAATCCATTAGCTGTGTTATTAACTGCTAGAGAAAGTTCTGTGACTGTTTCTCTCATTTTCCATGTGCATAGATATTTCATCTTTGATGCTGAGATAATCAATCATCAAAGTTGCAAAATACAATGGGAAATAGAAACTGATTTTTTAAAAGCAGCATCATGCTGGGATACTGAGGCCCCCTCAGTTCACAGGTTTTGCTTTTCAACCAAAAGTGGCCTGAGTCATCACCAAGCAATTTATCTAGTTTTATTTTAATAAAATCCTCAAATATATCATCTCCTCTACCCAAGCCAGCACCAAGGCCCTTTGGGAGCTTCATGTTTCTCTCTTCTTTTCTTTCTTTCTCCTTTCTTATGCCTTAGTGATAACTTCGAGACTTTAGAAGCTCCAACTCCTTTCAAAAAATAAATAAATAAATAAAGTCTACTTAATTTCATGTCAAGGAAGTAAGCACCTCCAAAAAACAAAATCGTAAATCCATAATGACAGAAAACTTGGGTGTATTTGTGGGAGCCAGCCTGAGCAGTGGGGTTTGGGTCTGATCAGATTCAGAGTGAGCACGGAGGCCGTTGAGAGTTGTGTTAGACCAAGCTGGTGGCTTGGCTCAGCTATCTGGAAGGGCAGAGACACACCCCGGTCCAGTAGGTAAGGACAGGGGATTCGTCTAGGCAGAGAAACCAACACACAAACAACCCTTCTCATTAGAAGAAAATCTATAACTTAGAATGATGAATCACTTACAGTCCTCACAGTTGGTTTGAGAGAGCAGTTTCCTCTCTAAGTAAAGCCTACAGTTTGCCAGATTTAAATACAAAGGAACTCAAAGAAAAAAAAAAAAAATCTTCAGGTGGAAGGAGCAGTAGAGTGCAGTAGTTATAGTCGCAAGTTTTGGTTCAAATCCCCTTCAGTCACTCACCAGGTATGTGAGACTTTAGGTTCACTCACTGAACTCTTTCAGCCCCAGTTCCTTCATCTGTAAATACAAAGAAAGGATCTATGCCATACATTTTTTGCGAGGATTAAATATGACCATGCATACGAAGTGCCTAGTTCATAAGAACTCTATAAATAGTAGTTGCAAGGGTCAGCTGAACAAGGACTTCCTGTGTTGTACAACTTTAGAGCATACCATTCATACAGAATTCAGTGAGAACAGTACTCTGTGGAGTAGTGCAATATGGCAACCTTGCAGCTAAAGCTGAGCTCTTAATCCTTTGCTGATACCCTCAGCCCTCATACTCTATTCTCCACCAACTTTCCTTTAAAATGTTGGCCCATGAAAGACATTTGTTTCTTCCTTTTCCATGGCACAGCTGAAAAACATTGAAATTTTCCAAAGAAATATTACTAAAGACCAATGAACAATCCAAGTATGAAATTAACTGTGCCATTTGGCCAGGCGTGGTGGCTCACACTTGTAATCCCAACACTCTGGGAGGCCGAGGCAGGCAGATCACCTGATGTCAGGAGTTTGAGACCAGCCTGGCTGACATGGTAAAATCCTGTCTCTATTAAAAATACAAAAATTAGCTGGGTGTGGTGGTACACACCTATAATCCCAGTTACTCGGGAGATTGAGGTAGCAGAATCACTTGAACTCGGGAGGCAGAAGTTGCAGTGAGCCAAGATCGCACCACTGCACTCTAGCCTGGGTGACGGAGCAAGACTCCATCTCAAAAAAAAAAAAGAAAGAAAGAAAAGAAAAGAAAAGAAAACTGTGTCATTTGCAGTACTTTCAAAAATTATAAAGTACTTAGAAATAAATTTAAAGAGATGCAAACCTTGTACTCTTAAGAATTACACAATATTATTGAAATAAATTAAGGAAGCCCTCAAGAAGTGGAAAAACAATCTACATTTATGGGCCAGAAGACACTGTTAAGATGGTAATGCTCCTGAAATTTATCTACAAATTCAGTGTAGTTGCAATCAAAATTCTAGCTGCTCTTTTTGTAGAAATTAACAAGATGATCTAAAATTCATATGGACATGCAAAGGGTTCATAATAGCTAAAACAATCTTGAAAAGAAGAACAGAGTTGGAGGGCTCACACTTCCTAATTTCAAAATGTCCTACAAAGCTACAGTAGTGAAGACAGTGTGACACTGGCATAAGTATATACATATAGATCAACTGAATAGAATTGAGAATTCAGAAATAAGCACTCACTGGCCAGGCGCAGTGGCTCATGCCTGTAATCCCAACATATTGGAAGGCCAAGGCAGGCCTTGCTTGAGCCCAGGAGTTCGACACTAGCCTGGGCAACATGGCAAGACCTCATTTCTACAAAAAATACAAAAACTAGCTAGGCATGGTGGTGTGTGCCTGCAATCCCAGCTACTCTGGAGGCTGACGTAGGAGGATCACTTGAGCCTGGGAAGTGGAGGTTGCAGTGAGCCAAGATCATACCACTGCACTCTGGCCTGGGTGACAGAGCAAGAAGTTATCTCAAAAATTTAAAGAGAAGAAGGAAGGAAGGAAGGAAGGAAGGAAGGAAGGAAGGAAGGAAGGAAG
>NW_012118376.1:8304283-8338866 GCF_000951035.1 Colobus angolensis palliatus
AGAAAGAAAGAAAGAAAGAAAGAAAGAAAGAAAGAAAGAAAAAGAAGGGAAAGAGGAAAGGAAGGAAGGAAGAAAGGAAAGAAGGAAGGAAGGAAAGAAGGAAAGAAGGAAGGAAGGAAAGAAGGGAGGAGAAAGAGAAAGAAAGGAAGGAAGGGAGAGAAAGAAAGAAAAGATTTACATTTTCAGTCAATTGATTTTCAACAAGGATACCAAGACAATTCTGTGTGTAAAGAGTAGTCATGTTGCTGGGACAACTTAGATATCCATCTGTAAAAGAATAAAGTTGGACCCCTACCCCACACCTTACATAAAATTTAACTCAAGATAGGTCGTAGACTATATCATAGACTATAGTAGGTAGAACAATACCTCCCCTAAAACATGTCCTAATCCCCAGAACTTATAAAATACTGAGTAACATATCTGGAAACAGAAGTGACTTCAACTTGGATGCTAATCTGCCATGTTGACTTCTGATTAACCCTAGCTTCATGAATACCTCCTGATTCCTAGTTTATTTATTGCCCTTAGTGTGAGAAAATGTATTTACCATCGATTCTACTCCAGATCAAAACAATCTTAATGTTATCACACAAATTATAGGCTACAGCACACATAGCATTCTTGCCTATTCTGGAGGGCCGCCTTCAATTGTCTAATTGCATGTAGAGCATGCACACTCCTTCCTGTGGTATACTTCCCTGGATCTGAGGAGTAACAGATGTGATCTATCTGTCTTGCAGCCACCCGAGACCACACTTCCATCTGTAAGTTCCCCCCATAAAACATTGTTTACTGACACACTGAATTTGTCTGCCATGTTCTTTGGTTTTTTGGCTCTTTCTGTATTTATGGACTGCTATGCATGTATGGCCCTTTCATGGAATACATGGCAAAAGCGAATTAAGGTTACAGATGGAATTAAGGTTGGTAATCAGATGACCTTAAGATAGGGAAAGTATCCTTGATTTCCAAGTGGGCTCGATGTAATTACAAGGGTTGTTAAAAATGGAAGAGGAAGTTGGAAGAGTGAGCTAGAAAAATGGCAGCATGAGACAGATTTAGCCTGGTGTTTTTGACTTTAAAGATGGAGGAAGGAACCATGAGCCAGAGTGAGTGGCATCCAGAAGCTAGAGAAGGTAAGGAAACACATTCTCTCCCAAAGCCTCTAGAAGAAAAACAGATCTGCCAACACCTTGCTTTTAAGCGAGTGAGACCCATTTCAGACTTCTAACATTCAGAACTGTAAGATAATACATTTGTATTAAGTCAGTAAGTTTGTGGTAATTTGTTACAGCAGCAATAGATAATATAGATACCCGAATGTAAGCTTTAAAAATAGAAACGTCTAGAAGAAAACATAGGAGTAGTTATTTGTGAACATAGATTAGGCAATGGTTTCATAAATATAACACCAAAAGCACAAACAATTAAGAAAAAATGGATATATCGGATTAAATCAAAATGTATAGCTTTGATGCTGCAAAGCACACAGTTAAGAAAGTGAAAATACAACCCAGATAACAGGAGAAAAATATTTGCAAATTACATGTGTAAGAGTCTAGTATCCAGAATGCATAAAGAACTCTTACAACTCAACAATAAAAAGACAAAAAATCTAATTTTTAAGGGGGCAAAGGATCTTAAGAGGCATTTCTCAAAAAATATGTGTATATATACAAATGGCCAATAAGTATATAAAAAGATGCTCAACATCATTAGTAATTAAGGAAATAAAAATCAAGACCACAATGAGGATGGCTATAATTAAAAAAAAAAAAAAAATAGACAATAGTAAGTTTTGGCAAGAACGTGGAGAAATTGGAAACCCACATATTTCTGATGGGGTTATAAAGTGATGCAGCCATGTTAGAAAACTGTTTGACAGTTCCTCGAAAAGGTTAAACATACATATGATCCAGCAATTCCACTCTAGGCATATATTCAAGAGAAATACAAAGATATGTCCATAGAAAAACTTGCATGTGAATGTTCATAGCAGCACTTTCCACAGTAGCGAAAATAGAATCTAAAGTGTTTATCAACTGATGAACAGATGAATTAAATGTGTCCTATCCATATGATGGGTTATTCAGCAATTAAAAGGAATAAAGTACTGATACATGCTACAACATGGATGAACCTTGAAAACATTAAGTGAAAGAAACCAGACACAAAGGGCTACATGTTGAATGATTCCATTTATATGTGAAATATTCAGAATAGGCAAATCTATAGAGGGAGAGAGGAGATTAGTGGTTGCCTAAGGCTGGGGGAGTGGGGAATGGGAAGTAACTGCTAATGACCACAGGGTTTCTTTTAGGGATTTAAAAATATTTATTTGGGGGGTAACAAAGTTTGATTGTAGTGATAGTTGCACAACTCTGTGAATATACTAAAAACCATTTCTCACTTTAAATTTGTGAATTGCATGATGCTATGGTCTGAATGTGTCCCCCAAAATTCATGTGTTGAAACTTAATCACCAATGTGGTAGTACTGAGGTGGGAACTTCAGGAGATGATTGTCAGGAGAGCTCAGCCCTCATGAATGGGATTAGCAATCTTGTTGAAAGGGCTGGAAGGCCCTAGCTAGGCCCTTTTTTGTTTCCACCTTTTCACCATGTGAGGACACAGCAATCACTCCCTCCAAAAGACACAGCAACCAGGCACCATCTTGGAAGCAAAGACCAGGTCCTCACCAGACACCAAACTTGCTGGTACCTTGATCTTGTACTTCCCAGCTTCCACAACCATGAGAAATAACTTTCTAATGTTTATAAATTACCCAGTCTCAACACAGATGAACTAAGGCACCAATTAAACTGCTAAGAAAGGTTTCTCTCCCCACCCACTTTCTTCTAATTTAGCCCAGTCACTGCCAAATGGCCATCAGGAGCTTGGTTCTTTCTGTAGCAGCCACGGCCTGGGATGTCTTTCAAAATGTAGCTCACTTGGCTCTGCCGAAGCTAGGTTGCTTCAAACCTAAGCCTCACTTACATGTAATTTTTCCTAAGTTTCCAAGAACAATCAGATTGAGCCTGACATATAGGATTTGGCAAAGGAGGTAATTCATGAACCAACTCAATCACTACTCAGCTTAAAACCTAAGGATCTATTTTCCGGTATAATGTTTCCAGCAACCATTTAATGCTGCTGTCTAGAGGATAGACTCATGTTGCTGTTATTATGGGCCAGAATAGAGATATAGTGTTATCTAGGGGAAGATTGTAGAAAAATAAAGTGAGGACTGGGGTAAGTAGGAAATCAGAAGTAATTATTTTTTATCGTTACTAGGATATCACTTAATTCATGTCTGTTGTAGAGAGTCCAGTGGGTACAATCCAAAAGCTCCCTTGGAAGACATAGCTGACAAAAGTTTGTGACACTAAGTTTCCTATGTCCTGGGGGTGGAGAGATCTGCTCCTCTGTAGAGGCATCCCAACCAGCCCAATGGAAATGTACAGCAGGGCACAGTGGCTAACATCTGTAATCCCAGCATCTGGGGAGGCCGAGTTGGGAGGATCCCTTGAGCCCAGGAGTTCACGACCAGCCTGGACAATATAGTGAGACCACATCTCTACAAACACAATTTAAAAATATTAGCTGGGTGTTGTGGCGCACACTGGTGGTCCCAGCTACTTGAAGGCTGAGATAGGAGGATCACTTGAGCCTTGGAGGTCGAGGTTGCAGTGAACTGTGATCATGCTACTGTACTCCAGCCTGGGCAACTGGGTGAGACCCTGTCAAAAAACAAGTATACTAGTGATGCCTCCATGCCTGAAGGCCACTTCTTTCCTTTATGCTCATCCCATTTATTTAAAATCTCCAGTTTCGTTTTCATTTTCCCTTTAACCTTGATTTTTCTGAATTGATTGGAAACATAATTCGCGTTCTCCTGTGAGCCATGCACACAGCCCCTCATAACAATCATCCCTCACAATTCCATTTCCTGTGCTTTTTCTGTGTCTCTATTTCTCCAAAAGAGCAGAACACAAGGTCTTGCTGCAGCTGTAGGTACGTGACAAGCCTGTCTCTCAGAAAGTCAGAAACACAACATAGCCTTGGCCATGTGCTTAACTCCAAAACCCTGCACTTCCTCAACTGTTTTATTCTCCTGACTTTAAAGAACCTTGAACCATTAAAAAGTATCCTCTCATACAACAATATTTATTGTACTTATATTTTGTTCCAGACATTGTGCTTATCTCTAGGGATCTGGGGTAAGCAAAATAGACATTGTCCTTATCCCTGGGAAGTTATTGAGGGAAAGAGTAGTAAACCATCACTAAAAAATAAAACCAAATACTTAAAAAAGCACTGTTTTAAGTACTTAACATGCGTTAATATTTTACTTTCCCAACAATCCTAAATGTCATTATTTATATACCCATTTTATATATGAGGAAAAAGAAGCTCGGAGGGGTTAAATAACTTGCCCAAGATTGTCTATCTAAATAGTAATGAAACTAGTACTCAAATCCAGACTGTCAGGGTCCAAATTTTGTGCTATCTGTCCTTTTTGATTTCAATAATTTTGTTTGTTTGTCTGTTTGTTTGTTGAGACAAGGTCTTGCTCTGTTGCCCAGGCTGAAGTGTGTGGCATGATTATAGCTCACTGTAACCTCAAATTCCTGGGCTCAAGAGATCCTCCCACCTCAGCCTCTTGAGCAGCTGGGACTGCAGGTGTGCACCATCATGCCTGGCTAATTTTTTCTTTTTTCTACAGATGGGGTCTAGCTAGGTTGCCCAGGCTGGTCTCAAACCCCTGGCCTCCAGTGATCCTCCCACCTTGGTCTTCCAAAATGCTGGGATTACAGGTGTGAGCCACTGTATCTGGCCTTATCAGTCTTTTCAATGTATTAGCTCTTTGTGACACTATGAATGTACGTATTCCCTTTGTGATGCATCTCTTTTTTGCAGAAACATCTATTTTATCTAGCGTGACAGACCAAGAAGAAGATTACTGAAAACAGGTTGAGAAACAGGGCAAAGAAAAAAATAATCTGTCAAACATCTGGTACCAAGCCAAGGAGTCCAGTCTAGTTTGAGGGGAGCCTGTTGCAGTTCTAGAAATGAGCAGCAGCACTGGATCCCACTAACTAGAGGCAGCCATCAGAACCCTCTACCATTTGCAATGGCCTTGCCAAAGAAAGTGAGACCACCCTGCCAGTTACAGTTTGATATAAGCCTACTGTGGCCCCAGAATGGATCTCTGGCTTCATAAAAACCAGATTCCAGATTCTACCTAGGGCAAGAGAGCTCTGATCTCTACCTAAGCCTTCAAGGAAACATAACTTCACTGACAGTCTGAGATCAGTAAGAAACCTGCCCTCACCCAGAAACTGCTTCCTCTCCTCTCAAAACTCAAATATGACCAGCTCGGTAGTGTGCACTGCCCAACAGCTTCCAGCTGCAGGCATGGTTTGAAGTGTCCCTGAAAGGTCTCTTCCAATGCAGGAGCCCTGCTCTTTGTGTAGAGCTTTCCCTGAGGATATGCCCAGGTCACTCTTCTGAATATACCAGATGTAAGTCAAGTGATTAAGAAAGAAAGAAATAGAAAAAAGTGAATGAGATCCCTAAACTCTCTAGTACCTGCCTGCTAAGGTTTGAGCAGGCCTTAGAGCCCCAACCAGGATCCTATTAGAGAAATGGACAGAGATGATAAAGTCAGAGCAGTATCACCAAGTATCGCCTTGCCTTCAACCTTCTCTGCAGAAACCTGGATTGGTAAACTGAATTGTATTTCAGAAGGTCACGCTTTGGCTGGTCTAGTTTGACTTGAGTAACCTTATCAAAATGATTTGAGTGACCTCCTAATTCCACTGCCTCTAGGCTCACACTCTCTCTTAGTTCTTTGCGATTTCACCAGTGGTGAGAAGAGAAAAGGAAAGATAAGCCTGTGGGGAAATGTAATAAAGAAAAGGGGAATCTTTCTCCCTAAGGTCTTCAGTATCAGCCTAAAGTTACCTCCCCTAAAGCCTTCCAAGGGCCATGAGGAAGAGGAAGGCTCCCAGGGGACAAAAGGCTCCCAACCCATCTCATAGTATTGAGGAAGGGAAGCATTCTAAAGGGGTCAGCTCTAGCAAGAACACATGCAGGGGGATTCCAACTGATATTTGTATTACAATATTCTTCTCAGCATATTCACAACAGCCAAGAGGTGGAAACAACCCAGTGCCTATAAACAGATGAGTGGATAACCAAAACGTGGTGTATACATACAAGGGAATATTATTCTTCCATAAAAACAAATGACAGTTTAATACATACTACAAAATGGATGGACCTTTAAAACACGTTTAGGTAACTAAGCCAAACACAGAAGAACAAATATTGTATGATTCCACTTACATGAGTTACCTAGAATAGGCATATTTATAGAAACATAAAGTAAAATAGAGGTTACCAGGAGCTAGGGAGAGGGTTATTGTTTAATGAGTACAGAGTTTTGTTGGGGGTGATGAAAAAGTTTTGAGTATAGATAATGGTGTTGATTACATAACAATGTGAATGTGTTTAATACCAATGAATTGTACAACTATGAATGATTAAAATGACAAACATTATGTTTTGTATATTTTGCTATAATTTTTTTGAGATAGGGTCTCACTCTGTCACCCAGACTGGAGTACCGTGGCATAATCTCAGCTCACTGCAGCCTCCATCTCCCAATTTCAGGTGATCCTCCTACCTCAGCCTCCCAAGTAGCTGGAACTACAGGTGCATGCCACCACAGTCAGCTAATTTTGTGTATTTTTTGTAGGGACAGGGTTTTGCCATGTTACCCAGGCTGGTCTCGAATTCCTGGGCTCAGTCTCCCAAACTACTGGGATTACAGGTGTGAGCCACCACACCTGGCCTATAATTTTTTAAAAGGGCAAGAAAAAAAAAAAAAAACCACTCACAGAGAATAGCAAGATTCAGCCTCATAAGGAAGATTCAGGAAGGAAAAGAGCCCCCAAAGTCTTCAAAAATGAACAGGAGTGATGATTTTCTCCTTATTTTCTCTTTTATTCAATTTTTGTGAAAACAGCAATAAAGTTAGGAATAAAAAACTAAAAAAGAAAAATTCTCACCATGAATTGAGTAACATGCTTGTTATTCAAAGAGTTATTGGATGAATGCATGGTCTCCTCTCACTACTCAATAAAATTTTCAGAATTCCAGAACAAGTTAAGGATTCTACAATAACTAACTACCCACTACAGCCAAAGGGCTGCTAAAACTTTTAGAGCATTTAGCTTCAAGCTCCCTAAGTCTGTCTTGATCTAGACATCCCACTTGAAAGTCTACTCTGTGTCTATCTGCTCCTTCTTACTAAGAGGACAGGAGTGACCAAACTATTGCTCAGATTCAATAGGGAAACCCCATCATTATGTCCCACCATGTCTACAAGAGACGCCATGGAACAAACCCTATAGACATCACTCACAAACTCAGAGAGCCCAGGAAATGTTGCAGAACTTAGCTTTATTCTTTGGAATAGCTAACCCTTATTGAGTCCTTATAGTGTTCAGGTACTGTTCATATATGTTAACTCATTTAGTCCTCCTTGACTGTACAAGGTGAGATTAAATGGGGAGAAATGTCTTCTTAAATTGCAAATGTAGTGATTTAAACAGGGTATCAGTGGTTTTACCCATCCATGACTTCACGATTTTGTTTTAGAGGACTGTATCCAGTTCCTTTTGCTACATTTTAAGAAAGTCTTTCCTTTACTGAGAAAGGCATATCAGTAAAGGTGACACCGCCTCCTAGCTGAAAGAACAGACAGGCTAAACACCTGGTTTATTTAATCCTATTACGCCCACTTCCACCTCCTCTGTCTCTGTGAGGGAAGAGTTCAAAGGAATTCAAGGCAAAACATCCATGCCTGATTTATTTATGAAAGATGGTCTGTCTCTACACAGCCTACATTGGAGGTAGAATTATTATTTTTTGCTTTTCCTGAGGGACATCATTAGCATAGTGATAATTAATGAAAAGCAGCAGCCAGAGTTGGGTAAATTACTAATGGTTTCAATTATCCAGAGAGCAGACAGCCCTTGGTGCAGTTGTCCTTGGTGACAGCGTAGAAGTGCTCTGGGGAAACAGGGACGGTAGGCAGAGAAGCAAGGCCATGTGTATGTAGCTCTGCCTTCTGGAGTCTGCACACATAGGTTTGGCTGTTCTCATCCAAATAGACTGGGTTTTCATGCAGAAGTGTTCGTGAATTAAAACTGGGGGCGGGCCCCTCTTGTAGATGGTGGATACTATCAGATTCTCCCTACAGAATGGCTATGTGGGAATTAGGACTGGTTCCAGGGACCTGTTGGAAAGTTAAGGGTAGGGGGTGGTCTCTTACAGCAACCACAGAAATTGGAAACCAGGGGCCAAAATTGAGAACTGCACTAGATCAGTGCTGAAGAGTACCTGGAGGGTGTATCCAAAATGGGTTGTCAGAACCAAAGGGATGGAAACCAATATCAGGAGCTGAGATACACAAACCGAAGGGATCCAGACAACCTAGGAAAAGGAAAGTGAGGAGTATTGTGTGGGAACAAGCAAGAGAAGAGAGGAACAGGACAAATTCCCAGCGAAGAGGAATTCAATGCCACAGTAGGAATCTGTCTCCCTCCATAGGTTCACCTTTACGGGTCCCTCCTAAACAGAGCCTTCTCATTGTGTAACATCATAAGCTCCTTGAAGGTGGCAGTCTTTATTGTTTTCTTCTCTGCTGCATCTCTGGAGCCTACTACAGTGCCTGACGCAGAAAAGATGCTTTAAAATGTCTGTTGAATAACAAATAAAGGGGTGAATGAATGAATGAATGAATGAATGAATGAATGAATATATCTATCTTGCTATACTGGATTTTGGTCAAAGGAAATAAATGTGATAAGCCACTTTTTACTTTTTTTTTTTTTTGATACAGATTACAACTCTGTCACCCAGGCTAGAATGCAGTGGCACAACCACGACTCACTGCAGTCTCAAGCGCCTCAGGCTCAGGTGGTCCTCTCATTCAGCCTCCTGAGTAGCTGGACTACAGGCATGTGACACCACCCCTCACTCATTTTGTATTTTTTGTAGAGATGAGGTTTCACCATGTTGCACGGGCTGGTCTCAAACTCCTAGGTTCAAGCAATCTGCCCATCTTGGCCTCCCAAAGTGCTGGGATTAAAGGCGTAAGCCACTGCATCTGGCTTAGCATTCTTTTCAATAAAACCACATTAATTGTTACTTGAAGTAACAAAGAATTCACTGAAAAACTGATTGGAGAACAGGAAAAGAGGTTTCCAATATACATTACACAGCAAATCACTTAATAAATGTTCGTTCGATATTTATGTTTTTCCCCAAATTCCTTCTCCAGATGTCTTCTCTCCTTCAACCCTTCCCCAACTCAGAACACAGGATTTTATTACTGCTTACATAAAAAAATCCACTGCTCTTATAATCATAACGTGATTTAGAGAACAAGACGTACCATTCCTACGTCCCATCTCAGTGCTCATCGTACCCTTTCTCCCTTTGAGGGCATATGCTAGCCTTTGAGATCTCCAGCCATGGACATGTGTTAACAAAATGTGATAAATCTGGTCCCAATGTCTCCCTACAGAGCCCTGGTAGCTCAACTTCTCTGCAGTCACCGAAAAAGAGGCTGTGGAAAACCCACCCCCTGGGAAGTCTGAGTGAGTGGTCTGTGCCTTGCAGGAGTATTTGCTTTTTACACCAGAACTATATAGAGAAAAGGGAGTCTGGGAAAATGATTGTAGGGACTTATCCAGTAGATGGTAGATTATTTGCAGAATAAAACCAAATCTATTCGTTAGAGAACAGTCTCAAGATTTATTCCCCCAGGACTCAGAGGACAAACACCAAGAAGAAAAGGAGAAAAGAAGATGCAATTCACATAAACATGGATATGAAAGAGCCTATACTTATGTAAAAGGAATCCCAGAAAGACACTGAGCACACAACAGAGAAATAGTAAGCAAAGAAATGAGAGAAATACCTTTCACTCACCCAAAGCAAATCTTGAATGTTTCCCTCGAAAGAGCTCAACAAGACTCAGACAAGATAGAGACAGACCTATATCAAGATGCCCTGAGTGACATACATGAAGCTCAAATATAGGAAAAAACACCTACTCAGAGACTGAAAGAGACAAGATACCTGGGAAAAAGGCAACTACAGTGAAAGATTTCCCTTATCCCAATACTAGGAAACAATGGATTAATCGCATGGGAAGAAGTTTCGATACCTCTGTTATAAAAAAAAGAAAAAAAAGTTCCTTGCAAGAGCAAAGTAAACCCAAACTCAAGAATGCGAAGATTCAGAAACATAGTACCCAAGTACCCATCCTCAAAAAGTTACTTGAAGAAAGACTCCAATTAATTGAAATAAAGAACTCAAGAATTGAGATGATTTTATAAAAGAATGAATGATGAACAATAAAACTTAGAATTTGGTAAAGAAAATTGTTGCTCTGTGGTTGCAAAGCTTAAGGCAAATGTTAACAAATCACTCCTAAAGTGAAGTATATGAAAATTTAAATATTAAAAATCTGGACATGAAATATCAGATTACTTTAAAAGAGGCTAGAAAGCAGAAGGAGGTCTCAACTCAAAGACTTCTACTACACATCCAAATAAAGATGCCATGAGGCCAGGTATGGTGGCTCATACCTGTAATCCCAGCACTTTGGAAGGCCAAAGTGGGGGGATCAAGAGGTCAGGAGATCGAGACCATCCTGACTAACATGATGAAACCCTGTATCTACTAAAATACAAAAAAATTAGCCGGGCGTGGTGGTATGTGCCTGTAGTCTCAGCTATTCAGGAGGCTGAGGCCAGGGAATCGCTTGAACCCAGGAGGCAGAGGTTTCAGTGAGCCGAGGTTGCACCACTGCACTCCAGCCTGGGCAACAGAATGAGACTCTGTCTCAAAAAAATAAAATAAAATAAAATAAAATAAATTGTATATATATATATAATATATATACACACATCCCAAAATGAGAAATCTAGACTCCCTCAGTCGTTGTTGGAGGAGATTCACATGAGGAACCCCACAACCCAGTGTCAGAATCTGACTTGGGTCTAGTATTGGAGTAATTGGTTACAATGGCTAGTATCACTTATCCTAGCACACATCAGAAGTGATACTTCAGGGCCAGGTGCAATGTCTCCCACCACTAATCTCAGCACTTTGGGAGGCCAAGGCAGGAGGATTGCTTGAGGCCAGGAGTTCAAAACTAGCCTGGGCAACATAGCGAGACCCAATCTCTACCCAAAAAAATTCAAAATTAGCCAGGTATGGTGATATGCACCTGTAGTTCTAGGTAATCTGGAGGCTAAGGCAGGAGAATCACTTGAATCCAGGAGTTCGAGGTTGTAGTAAGTCATAATAACATCACTACACTAAAGAATTGCTACTTCAAAGCAAATTTACAACTTTAAAAATATGTAGTAAAACTCCAAACTATTGGGAATAAATTAATTTTCAAGGAACTAGAAAGTAAAGCCTAAGAAAATAGAAAGAAACAAAGAAAATACGAGAAATCAGTAAGCTAGAAAATAAAGCAACTATAGAGGATTAATAACACTAAGACCAATAAATACACAAATCCCCTCCCCCAAAAAAGAGAAAGAGTATTTAAGCAATGTTAGAAATGAAAGTGGGACAAAATTATACTTACAGAATAGATTTGAATCTAATGCCAATGATTTTCATCACTTAAATGAAAAAGACAATTTTCCAGAAAAATATAGGACCTTTAAGATGGACTCAGAAAAACAGAATAAACCAATAGTTATCTATGTGAGTGGTTTGGTTGGTTGGTTTTATATCTCTGATAGTAGTTTTTATGCACAGCAAAGATTAATCAAGTGCTATCTTGGGTTTTAAAGTTATCCTTCAATTTATAAATGCAAAAACTTAGTTCTTCCTTATTCTATTCTTAGATCTTTTTTAACATCCTTCCTAACTAGATTTAAATTAAGTCCAATTGAAGTGTGCAAATCTCTCATGTCTCATCTATCCCCAGTCATAGTTCTAAGGTCATTTAAAAAATCGTTAAAGAAATTGACTCAGTAATCAAAGTCTTCCGCCCACAAAAGAATTTAACCAAACAGTCGCAGACAATCTCTCTTTACAAACTATTTCAAAAGACAAGGAAAGAGAAGGGGAAAACAAACTTCCTAATTCATTTTATGAAGCTGTTACAGTCTAACACTGAAACTAAGCAATGACAGTATAAGAAAAAAACATTACAAATCAATTTTTCTTAGGAGCATAGATTTAAAGGTTCTAGAATATATACCAACAAATAGAAGCCAATAATGTGTTATAAAATTTTTCATAACTAAGTGGAGTTTATCCCATGCATGGAAAAACGTCGTTATAAAATTTATCGGTAAAATGTACCACTATCAAGCAGACAAGGTGAATGACCAGGCAGCACATATAGCCTGTCTACAACATCATTTAAGGGGACGCGGGGACTCATTATGGGGACAAGAGCAGGAGCAGGTGTGTGGTTTTCCACTGCCTCTTGCATGCTGAGCAATGCCCAGGATGTAGGGGGATTAGATGTTAACCTCTGAGAAAGGAACCTGGCCCTTGGGTTATGGGATGTATGGGCCACTCACCCCGTGGGATCAGCAGCTATGGCTGTATGACAGGGCAGAACCTTGGACTCCAGCTCTGGTCTTCTACCCCAACACTCACCAAGAATGATCATTCCAATATTGATAAAATGGAAAGGCAAAGTTACTTTTAACAAGCCATTGAAGATAAAGTGCTGCTATCATTAGTGCAGAACATGTTAGCACTATTCACTGAAAAATCTGGGCCCCCAGACAAAATTTTTGGGGAAAAAAAAAAAAAGCCTCTTCATACAGAGCCCACAGATTCCTCATTCCAATTTCCCATAGCCACTTGTCTGTATCCCTTAGTCTTATCAAACAAGAAAGGAGGGATGACAGAGTAGAGGTAGGGGTGAGGGGAACAAGCTAAAAAGGTTTAGAGTCAAGTTCGTATTCCTTTCTTTGAACTCCAAATTCCTCCAGCATCTCTTGCTTTTGGGGAAACACACCAGGCTAAAAGGGAAAGCAGTTCTGGCCAGGTGTGGTGGCTCACACCTGTAATCTCAGTGTTTTGGAAGGCAGAGGCAGGAGGATCGTCTGAGCCCAGAAGGTCAAGACCTAGCCTGGGCAATAAAGCAAGATCCCATCTCTACAAAATATAATTTTTAAAAATCAGCCAGTTGTGGTGGTGTGCACCTATAGTCCTAGTTATTTGGGAAGCTGAGGTGGGAGGATTCCTTAAGCCCAGGAATTTGAGTCTGTAGTGAGCTAGGATGGCACCATTTCACTCCAGACTAGGCAACAGAGTGAGACCTTGTCTCTAAAAAAGTAATAATAATAAGGAGAGAAGGCAGTTCTGTATGTTATCCCTGATGGTCCTGCCTGTTCACCAAAGCAATTTCCTGATCTGATTTATTTAGGAATGATACAGAGAGGAATAGTTAAGGGGCTCAAGAATTTTCTAACTGAAATGATTTCTGGAAAAGTAGCAGACTGTGAAACTATTAAATAACTATTTGCACTTATTAAAGGTTAAAACATACCACATTCTGCCTGGGCGGCGTGGGTCGCACCTGTAATCCCAGCACTTTGGGAGGCCAAGGCAGGCCGATCGCTTGAACCCAGGAGTTTGAGACTGGCCTGGACAACAAGGCAAAGCTCCATCTCTACTAAAAATACAAACGTTAGCCACGTATGGTGGTGCATGCTTGTGGTCCCAGCTACTTAGAAGGCTGAGGTGGAAGGATCACTTGAGCCTGGGAGATCAAAGCTGCAGTGAGCCATAATCATGCCACTGCATTTTAGCCTGGGTGACAGAGTGAGACCCTGTCTCAAAAAAACCAAAACAAGCAAACAAACAAAGAAAAACATCACATTCTAATCACATATAGCCTTGTGTAAGGGAATTCAAGTGGAAGTGCAATTCCAAAAAATACACCTTGGCCCCCAGTGAGCAATTTTTATTAAAGAAAGATACGTTTTCTGGGGAATTCAAAGCCTAGTCTGTTGATTGCCTGAAGTGACATGGAGAAAAAGGACAAATTTTTGGAGTCAAAGGGATTAAAGCTAAAATTATTATTTAGGATTGTATGATGTAAGCAAATTCCGTAATTCTCTTGCCTTCTGTTTTCTACTCTGAAAAATAGTAATAATATCTATCCTGCAAGATTAGCCATGCTAATAGTAATAATCACACTGCAAATGGTAACTGTGTATAAGAATATTTTCTATCAGAAAACTCCCTATGAATCAGTGGAGGGGCTTTATTTTAAAAATCTGCTATTATGCAAGTGCCTCTTGAGTTTGGATTAGGAAGCTGTTAACATTTGTTTCTCTCGTGATACTGCTACTTAGATGTTACTTAGTCTGGTTTAAACCCTTGGAAATGTGACCTCAAATAAGCACTCAGAAACATTTAAAGGCTACTTAACTTTACATTTAATATGTTTTAATTTCTTGAGTTGAATTCTCACCTCCCCCAATTTTTATTTGTTCCCCTTAAAACTATTTTCTGAAATGACTGTTTCTCCTGGAATAGAGAATTTTCCAAGAGTGTGAATTTACTTGTGGGAAGGAATGGGTCTCATAACCTTAGAGCCTTTAGGCAAATAACAACCCTAAACATCCCATATCTTTAAATCAATGTATATTTTCTAATAAGGGAATTGTCAAAACAAAAGTTCTAATTTTTCAAATTGCTTTTAATGTGACTAAAACATGAAACAGTGTATATTTTATGGTCTCACTGTTTAAAGGGTCTGGCTAAAGGTTTTAATAAGCAAAATCATATCACCTCAATTCCAACCATCTCCATCTCATTCATCTCTCTCTCTCTCTCTCTCCTCTCTCTCTCTCTCCTTCTCTCTCTCTCTCTCTCTCTCTCTCACACACACACACACACACATCCCACATCACTGCAATCAAAGAAAAATAGAGTATACTAAAACTGGCTTGGCAAACTCCTAATTAACAGTCAAAACTCCTTGGAGCTGAGGTGCCACTCTCCCAATAGGCTGCTATTTTTAAAATATTTCTCTTTGAAAACAACAGCATGATTAATCTCACTATTTCCACTTAAATTACTTACATGGAAAAAACAATGCACTATGGGCAATTATTAAAAACACTTTATTATGTATAATTTGTACATGCTTCAATTTGTGTCACTTAGGGTGATTTATTTTCCAGGTTGCAATGACATCTACCAAGATTAGCTAGCTCTAATTTTCATTCTGCCATGCCACATACAAAAATACAATTTTCAAAGCAAAGCTTCCCTTCTTTACACAAAGGTACACAAGAGTTTGTCAGACAAATAAAATAAGAATACTTCACACACGTATCAACACCACACAAGGCATTATCCTTCGCACAGTAACATCTAATGTGTTCTTTTATTTTTGAAACAGCAGGAAAAGAGCCCTTTCCCTTCAGAGGAAAATAAAAACTTTATCTGTTGCTAAAGCCAAACTCCAGGGATGAAGGTATGGTCCTCTGGGGAAAGCAGAGGGATGGGGATGTATGGAGGAGAATGGACGCCCCTTCATAAGCACTTCAGTAGGAAGGAATTGCAGGAAGTTCCTCGGGGACAGTCACACAGTTTCCCGATCCTTGCCCCTTTCCTTACTGCACACTGCTCACCGGCGTCACACTGCAAACAGCAAAATATGTGGTCATTGAGTGTGAAAAAACCCAGGCTCCCAACAGACAAGTCTCACAGTCAACGCAATCTCTGTTTCTTGAAAGGAGCAATTGGGCCCCATCACCATCACAGGAAGTCTATGTACAGTCAGGTCTGAAACGGGGAGCCTTGTGCTTATAACTTCAGTGAGAGTACATTTTTTAAAGAAACTTACATTATTAGTTTTATCCTAGTTTCTTCCACTTTTAGGTGGCGAGGGGTGGGGGGTGGGGGAAGGGGAGCATCACATTTCCTGGCTCCTTTTCTTGCCCATTCAGAGGGGAAAAAATCAGACCTTTTTCCTGAGCAACAAACAATAGACTTACACTTTCTTGTAACCCCTGTTCCTGTTATCCCATTTCCTCACCCGGCAAGGAAGAAGAAGCCCACAGAATCCTGCAAGTCCATTACCTAAGTTATTTAGCCACATCCTAGGGAGAAGATTGTGTGTACCATTCGAGGCGGTGTAATTTCTCCTGGAAAAACACGGGAAGGGAGTGACCACAAACCTTACCATGGGGACTTGGCCATACTTCTTCTCATAGATGGGAATACGTTTACTCTTGAGCTTCTTCAAGACTTCTTGCAGCGCTTCGATCTGCAACATAACGCCCCGGAGCCTGAAGTTGCCGCCTTGGCTGCGAGCCCAGCCCAGGTGTGCACTTTCAGCCCTAGTTATAAGGAGCCCCGGACCCACACTGTCTCTGCGGTGGGACTCCGCGGACACAGGAAATGGTCTAAGGGTAGAAACTTAGCGGGCGCTGTCCCAGGTACTGACTGCGGGTCTCTGAGCCGCTGAGGCTCCTGTTGCTCGGAGGGGCCGGAATGAGGGATTCGCTCAACAGACCGCCAGGAGCCCGTGGGCTCAAGACGCTCTTCGGATGGCAGTGGGTGCCTGGGCGTTGCGTTCAGCTCCCCGCGCCCTGACTCTGGGAATAGGAGTGGGGGTGGGGGGAGGAGGGAGGCTTGCAAAGGAAGGGACAGCGCGACAGCTCAAGGGGATTGGGAGCAAGGGAAATACCGACCAGCTCCTTTTCGTGGGAGGCATCCTCCATGGCAGAGTAGATGTCCAGGGCTCGGGGCTGGAGCTCGGCGTCCTCCTGGGCACGGGTACCCAACAGAGGTAGCATCAGCAGCAGGGCGGCGCCCAGGAGGGGCAGCAGCCGTACGCGGGAGCTCTCCATGGTGCTGAAACTCTTCGTTGCTGGGGCACCCCGCGCTCCCACCTTTTATAGTGAGCCCAAGCCCCCGTGCAGGAAAGAGGGAGGAGGCGAAGAAGGAAGGGGGTGTGGAGGAGGGCCCGGGTCAACCTTCTGTAGGCAGCGCTCTGCCGGCGCTTGACGTCAATGCCCGCCGGGCTCCAGGCGCCTGGGAACGAGGCTCTGCGCACAGATGGGCTAGAGCGCAGAGAACAGGACCCTGCGCCCCCAAATGCTGTCAGCCCCTCGGCAAGGGATGCTCCCCGAGGGGCCTGAGCTGAAGCCGAGGGGCTAGAGGTGAGGGATGGGAAGCGGGAGGACCCTAGGAAATGGAAAATGCCTTCGGGGCAACGCACGGGCAGGAGAGTCGCTTCCCATCACCTAGCAGTGGAGGCAGCCGCACCATCCACCTTGCCAGCCCTGCCTTGCCTCGCACCCCAACCCCAAGTGTGGCGGTGAGAAGCGGGTGTTGCCTGCAGACAGCCACGTTTGCTGAGCACCTTACTCTGTGGGGCAGGGTAAGAAAACGTAGTATACAAAAGAAGGAGAAATAGTGGCCCTCCCCATGATGGGTTCTATGATGGAATCTGTGTGACGATAGTTAAAAGAAGAGAAGGAAAACAGACCAACCTGGATTCAGCAGTGGTGCGGGAAGTGCGGAGAGCCAGGCTCTGGTTCCCGTCCTGGCTACACCACGTACAAGTTGTATGACTTTGAGCAAAATGAAGGACCTCCCCAAGACTCAGCTTTCTCTTTTGTAGATCTAGGATTAAAAAGATATGCTTCACAAAGTCATCAGTAGGATGAAATGAGAGATTAAGTATATCAAACTCCTGGTTCTTAGCTAAGCTTCTCTCTCCCTCCTTTTTGAACTCTGAGGCTGCCCAGGCAAATTTAACCATCCCCAGAACCAACCACCCACCCACCCATCACCAACCCCTGGTATCCAAGAAGGCTGTCTAGAAAGAGAGTGAAAGAGTGAAAAGAAAGGCAGCTCCTTGATTATGAAAATGTCTCCAGAGATCAGAAGTCAACGGTGAACCAGCTCCCCAACAACTTGTGAGAACACTATGACCTTTTTAAAAGTTGAGGTCCTTACAGCCTGAATGCACATGAAAAGCAATGCTTTCACACTTGGACCTAGAGACCAATCCCATCTGCTTGCTCACCTGGCTTCCTTCACCACATCATCTTTCCCTCAACTGTTCCTAAATTCATCCATCTTCTCCATCCCAATTACTTCAATCCAGTCCTAGACAGCTGCCCTAGCCAACTTAATGTCTACCACTTAATTCCTAACCTATCTTCTCTTACCTTCCTCTACTCCATAATTCACCACCAGCCACAGTATTTTCCCCCTTAAAATACACTAATGACTTCTAGTCTTACTAAGCATTGAATCTAAATTCCTCATCCTGACTTGCAAAGCATTATATGATCTGCATCCCTCTCCACCTCATGTTCTACCACTTTGCCCCAGACTCCTCCACTCCAGCCTCACATAGCCTTCTTTCTGGTCCTCTAGCAGGCCAATCTCATTTCTACTTTGATGTCTTTGCACTTTCCCCACCTTGAAAGTTCTTCCTGTATTTCCAAATGGTTCACTACTTCTGTCATTTAAATCTAGTGTAAATGTCTATGACTACTCAATCCAAACCATCTACCAATTCTTTTCTCCCACAGATGTATTGCTTAGCAGATTATGTGGGTCATTAAGATAGTTAATACACAATATGTGCCTGGTTACTTCAACTATCAAGTATTTAATTGGTACTCAGATACACAATGGGAAGCAATTCAAGAAGTGATATCTCTTCTAATGAATAGCATACATATTAACAGCATCAAAATATTTTGCTGTGGGGTAAACCCAACTTGAAAATGTATCTAACACCTCCCTCAGCTCTGCCTTCCACACATACCTTTTGATTCTGTACAAAAAAACTTCAGTGGCAGCACATTTCACTGTTAAAACCTTACAGAGACATATTGGCACTCACCGCAAAAACCATCTCCAGTGATCTTTAAACTAAGTTTCAGAAGAAAAATAATCCCAAATAAGATTTTAGCCTATTCTTTCTGAAGAGTGTAGATATTGCCAATGCAATACTTTCTCTCTAATTTTGTTCCACCCAGACACAAGTAATAATTTTCCTTTTGTGCTACTTCCATTTGAAAAATAACCCGGAAGTTTAAAACTTGCTGAACTTAAGTTGGTGCTATCATTTTCTTATAAAGAGGGCACATTTAATCAAGGGGTTAGGGAAAGGACCCTTGGACAATCCTGTGAAACAAGCCAGGGGCATCTTTGTCACTTACATACCGCATGCTTTTTTCATCTTGAACAGAATGACTTTATAAACTGCCTTTAGCTAGCATGGTATAGTAAAGTCTAGGCTATCTTCTTCCCAAAGAAAACTTATGTAAGTTAAAACTCAACAAGAAACAAAAGTATGAGATGTTCCACAGTCTTCATATTATACCCTGTTGGGAGAATTTGTATATTCTTACTACTTTGTAATGACTCCATTAGGGGAAAAAAGCCCATCTTGGATGCACCCAAGCAATTAAAATCATACTGGAATTTAATTACTACTTCTCATCCCAGATGTAGAAAAGGGGGGGCAGGTCATCTAATGAAAGAGAAGCAATGGCCAGGATGTGTCTTTGGAGATTTAACGTGGACAAATCTCTCTTAACTTTCTTTTCTGAGATAGAGTAGGCCTCCAGTCCTGCTCTTTGAAGTAGTTCAGGTAGAGAAATATCATAAACAGACAGCCAAGAAACCAGTGTCAGTAAGGTCTACTTACAACATACTGCTATCTGAGAACATTTTAAAAATCTCTTCTTATACATGCCTAACTCTTGAAGTCCTGAAATTTTCACTATAAAAATAATCCATTAATTGATTTGTGACTTGGCAAGAAAACAATGTCTGTATTGTTCTCGGAAAAAAGAAAACACACAACACACACACACACACCTTAAAACATAGGTGTTTGATATTACTAAATTAGAACTTCTAGAGCCCTAAGATGTTAGGTAATAAGAAGGTCGTGGCAGAATTTGACACCACAATGATGTTTTTTCCCAAGCTTTCGTATTTCTCTCTCCCTTCCTTTCTCCTTCAATTGTGAATAATTTCTGTTCCTATGTAACTCAGAATAACACTGGCCTCTTAGGTTGTCATAGTTCTCAAATATCAGACTACTTTGCTGTCCGTTAGCCCTCCTCCCATCCCTCACCCCAACCAAGTCTTGTTCAACAGTAAAACGTCCTCAATTTCAGCAAGGAGCAGTGGCTTATGCCTGTAATCCTAGCACTTTGGAAGGCCAAGGCAAGAGGATTATTTGAGCTCAAAAGTTCAAGATCAGTCTGGTCTGGCTGAACGCAATGGCTCATGCCTGTAATCCCAGCACTTTGGGAGACCAAGGCAGGTGGATCACCTGAGATCGGGAGTTTGAGACCAGCCTGGCCAACATGGCGAAACCCCATCTCTACTAAAAATACACAAATTAACCGGACGTGATGGCATGCATCTGTAATCCCAGCCACTTGGGAGGCTTAGACAGGAGAATCACTTGAACCCAGAAGGACAGAAGTTGCAGTGAGCTGAGATCACACCACTACACTCCAGCCTGGGCAACAAAGCAAGGCTCTGTCTCAAAAAAAACAAACAAACAAACAAACGAAAACCACATCTGGTCAACATGGTGAAACCGCATCTCTACAAAAGAAAAAAAAACTTAGTCAGAAGTGGTGGCACACACCTGTAGTCCCAGCTACTCGGGAGGCTGAGGTAGGAGGATTGATTGGGCTCAAGAACTTGAGGTTGCAATGAGCCATGATCACACCACTGCACTCCAGCTTGGGTGACAAAGCGAGCCCCTGTGACAAAAGTAAAATAAAAATTAAAAATTTAAATTTAAATTTAAATTTTTTAAGTCCTCAGTTTTATTGACTTCCTAAATATTTGTATTTAAGACTATTTCTCCTTACTTGTGTTAGTTGCACTTTCCTCCAAGTTAAACATCACTCTGTTCTCTTTGGTACACATTTGCAGTCTCTTGGGTGACATTTTTTTCGTTCCTACATTGTCTGCTCTCCACTTTTCCTCCCTGCAGAAGAGAGATTCCCACTGACATTTGTGTTCTGTTTATTTCCAAGCCATAGCCTTCCAAAGGAACTGCTATTCACTGTGTTCTAACTAAACATCTTTATCACTATCTGAAAGAAAATCATCTGAAAGTAAAGGACACTTGGAATCGGTACTAAATTGGGAGGTGGTAGAGACGTAGTAGAAAAGAACATGTGCTTTACAGACTGCTTCTGAAGGAGTAAAGCAGGGGAAATTAAACAAAGCTTTTCAGGCAATTTTTTAAGCTTCCAATTGAAAAGCTTTCCATTTCAAGACGTAATTTCAAAATCTGGGTGCCCGATATTCTCACAGCTCTGCTAAGTATTTTGAAGACTGCTGAGATAATTCAGACAGTTCTTGCCCTTGAGGGTCTTTGGGTCTAGTCATTTGTGCCCATGTCCACAAACTCCTAAAATACAATGACTTAGTGAGATGAGGGTCCTACTAGAGAAAGAGGATCCCAGAGAAGTCAGAGATTCATTGCCACGAGAGGGAATCTTCGTGAAAAAGTGGCATCCTTTGAATGAGTTGCTGAGTCCTAGGGGATGGGTAGAATTCCAACAATAACAAACAGCCCACTCTGGGGCCTTGGAGGCAGGCAGGAAGCAAAGTCAAGTCACCGAGGCAGGAGATCTGGGGAGCACTGAGTGCTCTGGGTTGCTGGAGAGCAGGGTGCATGGAAATGTGAAAGACGGGGCAGCGTAATTGGAAACAAACCTGAAAAGGAACATTGGAGCACAAATAGAAAATCCAGAGTGGCAATAGATAGCTCCAAATTTGGGTCCAATAAACAGGAGGTAGGAGCACAGGTGAACCCAAAAGATTTCATTTTTCAAAAACTAATACTAAAAACAATCTTTTGACCTAAATGCCTAGCCTGAGAAAAGTAGCCCTTTTCAGATATAGGGACATAGCACTATATCTGTAGGAGATAGATTGTTTCCTAGGGCGAGGAAACATTTCTCTGGATCCCAGCACAGCACACCTTGTTGGAGTGTAGCAGGGGTGGCATGCCTAACCCACATTTCGCATGCCACCGCTAACCCCATCTTCTCTAACTTTTCCAGACCCAGATCTCCTAAGCTTATAGAAAGTGTAAAACTAGCAGCTGATTAGAATACCCAAGAGATCAACTATACGACTTCATAGGGAGCAATTTTGAATCATTCAATGATTGCTCATTGTCTATAGGTTCAAGGCAACTTCTTAGCATAGTGTCGAAGTTTCTTATAATATGGTTCTGGTCGTATTTCTAATCTCATTTTTCTGTACTCCCAACCAGTTCCATCAAATATATTTTACTTTGTAGGTACGTCATCCTTATTTCTTAATTTTGCACCAAATTTACTAGGTTATGCTGCTATAACAAACAACTCCCAAATCTTGTTGACTTAAAAAATACACAGCTATATTTCTCACTCATGTCCCATATGCATCAAGAATTGATGGAGGGACCCAGACTGACAGATCATCCACCATCTCTAAAGTGGCCGATTTTGTTCCAAATGGAAAAAAGTGTTCTGGACAGTCTTTGATGAACAACTAAAAACTTTGGCTCATAAGTGATACTTCACTTTTCCTTCCAACTCATTAGCCTGAACTAATCACACAGCTCCACCAAAGTCAAAAGGACTAAAAATTACAGTGTTACCAAGTGCCTAGAATGCAAACATTATGGAAGAGCACTAATGACTACACATGCCTCTGCCTTTGTTTATGCCCCTTCCTAGTCCTCGAATGTCTTTACCATACCTTGAACATCTAGAAAACTCATGCTTCCTGTCAGCAGAATTTATTTCCTTGTGGATGTATTATTAAAAGCCCCCACCTCTTGCTAGCTGTTGACTGCAGGCCACCCTCAGGTTTTTAAGAGGCAACTCACAATTTTTAGAGGCCACCCTTCATTCTTCACCATCTGGGTTCCCTCAATATGGCCACTTCATTAAGGACAAAAATGTAAGTCTCTAAGTGCAGTCTGCTAAGATGGAGCTTTATGTAAATTAGTTCAACGATTATGGAAGACAGTGTGGTAACTCCTCATGGATCTAGAACCAGAAATACCATTCGACCCAGCAATCCCATTACTGGGTATATACCCAAAGGATTATAAATTACTCTACTATAAAGACACATGCACATATATGTTTACTGCAGCACTATTCACAATAGCAATTACTTGGAACTAACCCAAATGCTTTTCAATGATAGACTGGATAAAGAAAATGTGGCATATATACACCATGGAATACTATGCAGCCATAAAAAGGAATGAGTTTGGGCCAGGCGCAGTGGCTCACACCTGTAATCCCAGCACTTTGGGAGGCTGAGGTGGGTGGATCACCTGAGGTCAGGAGTTCGAGGCCAGCCTGGCCAACATAGTGAAACCCTGTCTCTACTAAAATACCAAAAATTAGCTGGGCATAGTGGTGGGCGCCTGCAATCCCAGCTACTCAGGAGGCTGAGACAGGAGAATCGCTTGAACCTGGGAGGCAGAGGCTGTGGTGAGCCGAGATCGCGCCATTGCACTCCTGCTGGGCAACAAGAGCAAAATTCCATCTCAAAAAAAAAAAAAAAAAAGGTGGGGGAGGAGTTTATGTCCTTTGCAGGGACCTGGATGAAGCTAGAAACCATCATTCTCAGCAAACTAACACAGGAACAGAAAACCAAACACCGCATGTTCTCACTCATAAGTGGGAGTTGAACAATGAGAACCCATGGACACAGCGAGGGGAACATCACATCGGGGCCTGTCGGGGCGTAGGGGGCTAGCGGAGGGATAGCATTAAGAGAAATACCTAATGTAGATGATGGGTTGATGGGTGCAGCAAACCACCATGGCATGTGTATACCTATGTAACAAACCTGCACTTTCTGCACATGTGTCCCAGAATTTAAAGTATAATAATAACTAAAAAAAGATGGAGTTTTAAATAATGTAATGTAGTTGCAGAAGTAACAGTCAATCACTTTTGCTATATTGTATTGGTTAGAAGCAATTCAGTTCCTATCCATACTCAAGGAAAGGGGATCACACGAAGGGGTGAATACAAGAGGCAGAGATCACTGACGTCACCTTAGTTTTTGTCTGCCACAGATATACACTGTGAAACCATCACTACAATAAAGACAAGTGTTTCAATCACCTTCAGAAGTTTCTTTCTGCCCCTTAGCAATCCATCCTTCCTCCATCCTGTCCCCAGACAACCACCTACTCACTTCCCTATCATCACAGATTAGTTTGCATTCTCTAGAATTTTGCATAATTGAAGTCATACAGTACACACTCTTTTTGTCTGGCTTCTTTAACTCAGCATAATTATTGTGAGACTCAAACATGTCGTTGTGTGTATCAACAATTCATTTCTTTCCGTAGCTAAGCAGCATTCCATTGTGTGAATATATCACAGTTGTTTATCCGTTCATCTGTTGATGGACATTGGAGTTGTTTCCGTTTTTGATATAGCAAATAAAGCTGTTATGAACATTTATGTACAAGTTTTTGTATGAATGTATGTATTCACTTCACTTGAGTAAGTGCTTAGGAGTGAAATGGCTAGTTCCTTTGGTAGATGCATGTGTAATTTTTTAACAAACTGCTTTGGTAGTCATTGTATCATTTTATATTTCCACCAGTAGGCTAGGGGAGTTCTATGTCTTTGCCCACACTGACATGATTGGTCTATAATTTTACCTAAACAAGAGAGTGTGAAATGGTATGTCTTTGTGGATTTACTTTGCCTTTCTCTGATGACTAGTGATGTTGAGCATCTTTTCATATGTTTATTGGCCATTAATATATCTTCTTTTGTGAACTATCTGTTCAAAAAAAAAATCATGCTTTGAGACACATTCTATCTGAAGTCTTCCTGACCATGGCTCCATCACACCGTGAGATCTGCCTTGTCTTTGTTTCTATAGATATTTATTAATATGTCTAATGTATTCCATTATATTATCATATTATCATATATATTATCATTAATATGTCTAATGTATTCCATTATATTATCATATATCTATCTCACTTACTAGAAAAGGAGATCCTTGAGGGCAGGGAATGTATCTAATCACTCTTATATTCCCAGTATTTATTATAGTGCCTGATACCCAGACGTATAGGGGAAAGTTAATTGCTATGAAATGAAAGATAACCTGTAGACACTAACAAGTTGGCCATTCAGGAAAGTACATAATCTGTGATTCACCAAGCACATTAGAAGCACTGCCAATTTACTGTCTAGAAACATTATTATCATCCTCATGCCAGGAAAAAAAACGTACCAGAGAGGAATAAATTCTTCAACAGCTAGTCAGTCTCAGAAGCAGGATATCTGAAGTATAGACTACGACCTCTCTCAACAGTTCCTCTGACAACTACGTGCATTTCAATTGCAAGATGGAACAATTTTTCTAAATGCAAAACTGGAAGAGGTATAGTCTCCACACTCATGCCACAGACTTCTACTGCAATGCTTTCCCCTCACACTCTATGGTGCAATGTGAAGGGGAAAATCTTGGGCAGGATCATATCCTAAAGAATCCTGAATCCTGGGGAATTTAAATTTTGTCCCTGATCACCAATTTCCAGTGTGTTTTTGATAGCTTAGATGATGGACTTGGAGAAAATTCTTCCTATGCTGGAAAGGAGTTTGTCTTTAAAGGCATCTAAGGTCACTTTTTAAACCACAATTCTGGGACTCTTCTATGCTTCCTTCAGAACTCATCTAAGTGAGGTCTATTTCTTTTGACATAAATTATAACCTCAGGAAAAACAGAATATCATCTGGCATGATCCAGAGAGGCAGGGCCTGGGGGTTAAAGTATATTTTATGGGAAGAAGGATCATCAACCAGTCTCTCCTTTATTTTTTAGGGGACCTCTGGTCCTGACATTTATCTGTTGTGTGTCAGCAGAAGTTTAATCTGGTTCTGGTTTTAGCAATAGATTCATCATGTTGGCTTGGCTTACCAGCTAAGTCAGGGTCTGACTTCTCCTGCAAGCTTCTCTGCAAGCTAGATGTATTACCATTCAGATCTCAACACTTCCCATGAAGTTGCTTTTCTAAAGCCAGCCTGGTGAGGTCTCTGAGGTAGATGGGTTAGCAATCACTCCTTAAGCTCTTCCAACACTTGCAGAAAGCCCACAGGGACTGTGCTTACTCAGGAAGGTGAGATTAAAGTGAGACTTTACTTATTACCCAGGAAGGTGAGATTAGAGTGAGACTTTGAGAAGACTGAAGCCCATAGGATGGCAGACTTGCCCAGGGTAACGTGTCAGGTTTCCTCTCCCATTAATTGACTGCCGCAAGACAGTTGTTTGAAAACACAGTTTAACTTTATGAACAGGATTATTCATAAAGTTATAAAGACAAGGGAGGTGCTTATATTTCTATACAGAGAAAACTTAGAGAACTTAGGGAAGACAATCTAACCAATCAGAAGAAGGGTGGTAGGGGACAGGTCTTGAAGCTGCATTGGTCACAGAGAGTTCACTGGTTGTCGGGGATCTAAGGGAAGTGACAATGGAGATTATGGGACTGGTAAAAACTTTCAACTTCCCTTACTGTTTCACATTCCCTTAATTTTTCACTCTTCTCTAGGAAAGATAGCTCTTCAATCATAGCTTTGTCTCTTAGACAAGACTTGGGCTTCCTATACACATCCATTTGTGGATGTAAGCTGTTCCTTCTCTTTTCTGTACATCATGGCACTGCATGGCTACCACTCCCTCTGACCATGTACCATTTACACTGTGTCACTGTTCACAAATATGTAGCGCCTCTTCTTGGAGGAGGATTATACTTTGGGGCCCTGTTGAACTGATATGTGACTATGTGACTAGCATTGTTCCATGAAATACAAGTAGATATATGATGTAACCTTCCCATTGGGAACCTGTAAAAACCAATGCACACTTTGCCCTGCTCTCTTTTTCCTCTTCCAGGATGATTTGCAATGTTCCAGATAGAGGGAGCTCTGTCGGCCTGAGTTCTGGAGGGTTCTGAAGGGAAGAAAATGTTAACCATAGTTACAGCCAACCTTCAATGGACATATAATGTGAGTAAGGAATAAACTTTTGTGGGTGTAAGCTACTGAGATTTTTGGTCATTTGTTACTGCAGCATAATTTAGCCTAATATGATCAACACAGGTAGATAGCACTAGTTATCTACTGCTGCATAACAAACTTCTCAAAAACTTACTGGCTTAAAACAACACACATTTAGTATCTCACCATTGCTGTGGGCATGGCTGTGGGCAGAAACTCAGGCATGGCTTAGCGGGGGTTCTCTGCTTTAAAATCTGTCATGAGGCTACAATCAAGGTGTTAGCCTAGGGTCTCTCACAAGACTACAATCACAAGGTGCTAACTAGAGCTCAGTTATCTCAAAGTTCAATTGGGACCAGATCCACTTCCATGATAACTCAGTGGTTGTTAGTAAGATTCAGTTCTTCACAGGCTGTTGAACTAAGTTACTTGCTGACTCTTGACCAGAAACCACTCCCAATTCCTTTTCAAGTGGCCCTCTTCACTGGAGCAAGCATGTGAGAAGATACTAACAAAACAGGAGTCACAGTCTCTTCCAAACTAATTACAGACTTGACATCCCATCACTTTTACTGTATTCAATTCACTGAGTCCAGCCCACACTTAAGGGCAGGGGATTACACAGGATGTGAATAGGAGGAGTCAGGGATTATGGGGAACCATGTTAGAAACTGCCTACTACAATGACTCTGACAACAAAATAAAACAAATCAACAAGAATCATGTAAGAAACTAAGCTTGAATGGTAAGGTAAGAAACAGAATTATGGAGTTTTATAACTGGGGCTCTGAAGCCCAGAAAGGTTACATATCTTTCTTAGGATACACAGTTTGATGTAAAGCCAAAACTAAAATTCAGATCACTGCCATTTCCACTAGACAGAGATAAATGAAAAAATTAAATAGCATTCTGAGACAAATTGCATTCAACTGAAACAGAATCTAGGACATCAATCGCTAATTAAATAGTTAAATAAATCATCAATCATAAACAACAATGAGTGAATTAAAAGTGCAGAAAAGGCAAGCTATTTAGGCTGGGGCAATCAAAAAAGTAGGTTATTACATGAACTAGGCTTCAAAGGGTGGAATTGTTTGAGCAGAGAAGAAAGGAAAGGTGTTCTTGGCAAGGGACTGGCCAAGACGAGGCTTATGAAGGGCTACCCAGGCACCACACAAGAGTGTCAATGTCACTCCTCTTCTTTCTTTAATCTAAATTCATCAGATGACATTCTTTGTCCATTCCTGAATTCTTAGCACTTTGGGATGCTGAGACAAGAGGATCTCTTGAGTCCAGTTCAAGACCAGCCCTTGTAAAATATGAACGGTTCCATAGCTAAGCCAGTATAAATGGATAAAGTCAAGTCATTCTCATTTCAGCAGAGATTTCCACTGTCCTCTCATTTAAGTGGTCATGAACACACTCCAAGAGGCTTCCCAAGAGTTCCTGGCATGCAGAGATAAGCCCCCCAAATAGTAAGTCATCAGACCTTGATGAAAGACTTATTTATCCTTACCTCAGCAGATATTCTGCTCCCAGTTTTTCAGGTGATAAAACTGATTATTTAAGTAACTGTATGTAGGTCCCCAGGTAAGTGGGAAGGAGGTTGAATCCAGATTCTCTGAAAACCTTGTGTTTTTATTTACATTGCCCTTCTACTTTGTTACCAATTTTATCATTTTTTTAAAAAAGGAGATAGAAAAGGGAGCAAAAGAGAAAATAAAGCTTGAATTCTAAAAATAAAAATCTTTAAATATTGTAAAAGAGATTCTCTAGTGGTTAGAGAATTACTTGTTCTTTAAAAACAAAGTTGTTTTCCATGGGAAGCTGGAAATAAATGTCAGGATGAGTCTCCAAGTGCAAGCGTTGACTTTCCAAATGTGAAACAGGACTGGCCACTTTTTTATGACAAAGACCTTGAACTTTGGGCTGAGACCTATCTTGGTGTCCCAGCAAATATCTTCCCTCTGAATAAACAGAGGAGGCCCTGGAAGCCTTTTGGCTGATGGAAGAGCAAAGGTCTCACCCTGAGTGAACACAAAACCCACCATGCCTGAGTGATAAGGAAGACCCTGAGGAGCCACAGCTGTGAACATTTATGATACTTTTTGCGCAGACGCAAATGTCATTTTCTGTCATTTGCACTCTTGACCAGGGTAGCCCTGGATGAAGACATCACTGATGGACATGGCCTTTGCCCAGCACCCTGCAGTGGGGGTTGGTTGGAATGGATATAATTGTAGCTTCGCCTACAGCGGCCGTCACACACTCACAGAGACCAAGCTCTCCCAATGCTTGCTGATGAAAATCTGTCCTCAGGAGATGAAAAAGACTTCAAAGAAAGCCGTCATGTTTGTTTTATTTTTTATTATGTGTCTTACTTCTGAAGCAAGGATGCACCTAAAAGACCAAGTCGTTTCGAAATGTCATTACTTGTTTCCTGGGAAGCTTAAGCTTTGCCACATGATAGTCTTAATGTCCAAAGCATTTCAAAGGAAAAAGGAAATAATCCTCGGTTCATTCTTCATCTATTCTCTTTCCCCACCCACAATTCTGTAAAAACGTGTCTTAACTCTGAAAGCATAGACGTAAAAGTCATAAAGACCCAATTGCATGTCAGTCACGACAGGATGAATGGGGCCGCCTAAGAGATGCTGGGAGCAGAGTAAACAGCTACTTTGCATACAAGATTTCAGGAGCTCATTTCTCTGACAGAGACCCAAGGCTGGAATGCTATTTATGGGGAAACCCTAAAGCGGGGCTTCCTAACTTGGCTTCCTAACAAGATTAGAGCCACTTGGGGAGTTTTTAAAAAAAAGAAAAGTACTTAAAAAAAGAAAAGAAAAGAAAAGAAAAGTACTAGCATGAGCTCCACCCTCGGGGATACTAATTCAATTGGTGCAGGGCAGTGCCCAGGTAAGCGTAGTTTAAAAGCCCCCCAGATGGGAGCAGGAAGTATCTTATACTTTACTTTCAATGATCAGTATGGCTCTTTTGGTGCTCATGCACAGAATATCAGCTGGGCATTTGGGTTAGTTAGCTTTGTTCTAACTTAAGGGTTACAAACTCAGATGCAAGGTAAGGGATGAAGAGTGCCAGACACCAGGAAATAGAGAGTGGTGGAGCTTCTAGTTTTTCAAAAGGAGATGAAGACTTATTTTTTATGTGAAAGATTCCCAAATTTTTAAAAAATTACACAACTAATTTAAACTCTTTGAAGATGTACAATGCGGCCACCTTGGTTCCCACCTAGAGCTTTTTCCAGACCTCAGATGACCTGGATATCTCTTTCTTGAGGAAAGAAAGAACACGTCCATCTGCAGAGCTTGATTGCGTGACCTGCTAAATGTTGGGCCCCATCAACTGGCAGGGGTCGGAGGAGGTCTCATCCATACATGTTTTCAGTCGACATTTAACAAGACTGCGGTTGCAGGGAAGAAATAGGAATGTCCTCATAACCAAGATGGGTGGCCCTGGCCCTAAGAAGCTTTACCAGGGCTTCTGAGGAATGTGCCACTGGGTCAAGGGCTTGGAGGAAACCCAATAAAAATAAATAGGGGAATGACTAAGCCCCCAAAAATCATTGTTGTGGCTTTTTGTTAAAATCACCAGGTAGAGAGTGCGGCAAAGAAACACAGGCACCAAAGCCAGGCACTTACCCACCGTATGACACGGGGCAAACCAAACCATCACGAGCCTCAGATTTCACATCCATAAAATGGGCATAAAAATACCAGCTCCATGAAGTTGCAATGACAGATACAATGACTACAGTACCTGGCACGTAGCACACAACCCACAAATTCCCAGTCACATAAGGCAACCATTTTTTTCCCCTTGGTAATCTAATTACAGCCTCTCAGAACTCTTACAGCTGGAGAGCTCTTCCAGATATCTAATGTAATTCTAATTTCCCTTTATCTGCAACAGCTGACAACTACACTTTCATTCTATGTGTGTGGAACAAAGGTAACAAATGCTTCTTCGGTCGTAGCTCTTTCTTCCTGCTAGTGTCGTACCAAGGCTGTTGTGATTTCTGTTGCCCTCTGAATTCTGCCTGCCTATCCACACACCTCAAGCATATCACAGTATTACTATATCACCTGCCACTTGGCCCACTGGAATAGGAACACCACAACTGAGCAGTCTGCATATGGTCGCCTGACATAATTATCCTCATAGAAGAGACTGTGTGTTGTTCATCTTTCCATCCTCTTTAGATATACAAATGTTGCCCAGGAGATGAACTGTCCCCCAAGGCAGTTCTTTCTTTCTCACAGCCTCTTTAGGCAAAACCCCATCTTGCCTCCAGCACCCACATCAGTCCTAAAATCACATTTCCCATCTCATCTTAGCGGGCTTTGCGTTCCACAAAGTAGCTATAGTCAGGGCTCCCCATCTTCCACAACATCTGTCTACATTCAGTTTAATTCCTCAAACATGTAGTGATGTCTCTCTCCAACCACCCTCCTAAGGCCCTGGGGAGAAAGACTGAACAATACACAGCCTTTTGCCCAAGCTCCCCACAGTATTAAGATAGTGTACCAAGTTTGCTTGAGGGGATGTCATCTCACCACAAGTTAGACTGCTCTTTATTAATGCTTATTTGCTCTGTATCTCTTCCCCAAGCCGTCTCTGATCCAGAGTCCCTGGTGCCAGTGTGGAGTGGGTACTATGAACTGATATAACTGATTATTTTTAAACAAAGAACTTTGATGCCCAAATAGATCCCCTTCAGAACAGGCATTCTGGGGGCCAGTATACTTAGACTCTAAGGCTCAGGACCTACGTCCCTTTCCTAGGAAAGTCCATCACAGCTGATCTAATTAGTAAGCAATTATTGCCTTGTGGGTCAGGGCTGCTGATGGTGGGCTACAAATACTTCTCTGTCCTTTAGCAATGGCGAGGCTGCTGGGTGTGCAGTGGGAGGTCGGCGGGGGAAGGGGGGACGCCAAACAATGACAGGACAGTGTGATATGAGAAGAGGAAAACTCAACTTAGAAGCTGTGCTTCTAGCCTCCTTCAAGTCCCAGTCTCCAACACAGCAGCCATAGTGGCCTTTTGTAGATATGCATTGAGCCCTGTGGTTCCCCTGCTTAAATCCCTTCAGTACTAATTCCCAACTCCTTTCATGGCCTGCAAGATAGGTGTGGTCTGACCCTTGCCAACCTCTCTACCTTCACTCATTTATGAGCATCTATTAGGCTGTGGGCCTCAGCTCATCTTATTTAATGCCATTCCCCTTGGCCCACACCTACTCCTAGACGATTTCTTCTCATCCTCTACGTTTCTTGCTTAGTATCACCTCAAAGAGTCCTTCTCTAGCTGCTCAATAATACTTGCCCTTTTTTATTCTTTGTCACAAAACTCCATGTTCTTCAGAACACTTATTTCTATCTGTGATTGGTGTATTTTGGGTTTTGTTGTTGTTGTTTTGTTTTGTTCTTTGAAACGCAGTCTTGCTTTGTCGGCCAGGCTGGAAGGTAGTGGCACAATCTCTGCTCGCTGCAGCCTCTGTCTCTCGGGTTCAAGCAATTCTCCTGCCTCAGTCTCCCGAGTAGCTGGGACTACAAGCACATGCCACCATGCCCAACTAATTTTTGTATTTTTAGTAGAGATAGGGTTAGGCTGGTCTCAAACTCCTAACCTCAAGTGATCTGCCCACCTCGGCCTCCCAAAGTGCTGGGATTACAGGCATGAGCCACCATGCCCAGCCTGATGTATTTGTTTAATTGTTAAATGTTTATCTTCCTTCTCAGACTGGAAAGACAACAAGTGCCAGGCACAGGCACAGAGCGTCCACGGAGTGAACTGTTCTGAAAGAGGGAATGAGCAAGAGGTCAGCCTTCTGGACATGTGCACCCCTGTCCATCTCCTCCCCTGCATGCCGGGGCTGTGCTGTCTGCAGTCAACCACCCCTCACCTGGTCACAGCATAGCAGGTGACAGATGCCCCCATAGACCCTGACACATCCAGTGTATCTCAGGGTTCCTTTGCAGCTGCACTCCTAGGTTTCCTCCCCTCTCCAGGAAAGCCTTTTGAGAGTCGACTGGAGAGAAGTAGAAGCCCCTTTCTCCCCTCTCTCCACATCCCACACCCCTCCTAGGCAGCCTGTCACACACATACTCACTGAAGGAACACACCTTGGGTTCCGCAGAGGGAGACACAAACCTGCCCAAGAGCATCTCCTGTGAGGTACAATTTGGGCTTTGTTCTAAGATCTTAAACTCCCAGCCCCTTACTCCTGAGCCTTTGCCCAGGGGTTCCTGCATAAGCCTGCAGCAAGTCAGCCTTGGGGACCTACTTTCCACTGCCACTCAGGACATCAAGTGTGACCAGAGCTACTGACAGTGCAGTGAGTGATGGTGGACAGCTGGATGACATCAGACATGACCTAAGTGCTGGACTTTAATGCCATACAGCAAGGGCTTTATCATGAGGTCCAGAAAATACTGATTTTATACCTTCAGAATGAAATGACTGAGATCTCTTTTCCTGGGGATCAGACAGATTGAGCTGAAATGGGTGTTGGTAATACCTACCGATTTCATCTCAAGGACCATTTCCCTGAACTAAGCCTGGGTCTTACTGTCAGAGAGCTTATTCTTTTATAACTGCATCCACTGGGGAAATGCTAGTTCTAAAATACATAGCATTTGAGAAATGAAACAAAAATTCTTCTATAATTTATAGTGAAAAGGTAAGGGAGATAAAAACTTAATTAATTTCTAGGCTAGCGTGGAGTGGCTTATTGAACAGCGACCCTGAAGGAAAGATGCATTATCACCATCGGGGATATTCAATAGATTTTGCCATAAGAACCCCACTGTGTGCACTACTACATCAGAACCCCACTGTGCTACTACTAACCTTTGTTAGTAGTAACTCTGGCCCAAGCACTGAGCAAAGCACAGACATTTCTCATTTAAGTAATTTTTTTTTTTAATAGAGACAGACTCTCCCCGTGTTGCCCACAGGCTGGCCTCAAACTCCTGGGCTCAAGGCATCTTCCTGCCTTGGCCTCCCACAGTGCTAGGATTACAGGCATTAGCCACTGCACCTGGCCGACATTTCTCATTTAAATCAAGGAGTAGGAATTACTCTCCCATTTTCAGATGAGGACATTAAGGCTCAGAAAAGTTAGGTAGCCACACAGCTTCTGAGTGGTAGAGCCTGGGCCTTTGTCACATGGCTCGGCAATTCTTCCTTTGACCATCTCTATGCAAGGAAGCCAGGGTAGGTACAGCTTGAAAGCCACCATCCACTGCCATCCACTGCCATGCTGCCACCATCTGGACGGCCTCGTCACTAGCCACCCTGGGCAGACAGTTCTCGAGGCTGCTGCTCCACTCTGAAACAGGACTTGAAGGAGTGGTAAGAAAACAAGAGCAGGAGGACAAAGGCCTCAAAGTCCCCCTGTCACCTACTCATACTACTCCAATCA
>NW_012118376.1:8338916-8347721 GCF_000951035.1 Colobus angolensis palliatus
CATCCACTGCCATGCTGCCACCATCTGGACAGCCTCGTCACTAGCCACCCTGGGCAGACAGTTCTCGAGGCTGCTGCTCCTCTCTGAAACAGGACTTGAAGGAGTGGTAAGAAAACAAGAGCAGGAGGACAAAGGCCTCAAAGTCCCCCTGTCACCTACTCATACTACTCCAATCACCCACGCCCAGGGCCTCCTGCCACGCAGGACACCTGCTGACTTGGCTTTAACACATTAACAGGACTCAGCTTTAGTCATCGTGTTTTTCCTGAATCTGAAAATACTGTACTTTTAAAAGAAAAAAAGTTTCCATTCAAAGCTCCATAGAGAGAGCTGAATCTAATCAGTGCCTTTTAAATATAATCTAGCATAGGTTTCTTTCCTGAGAGAATAACAATAATAGTAAATGTCTATTTACTGAATATCTGTTATGTGTCAGATACTTTACATAGATGTTTCACTCAAAGAGCTGTATCAGGAATAATGTACACTATATTAATATTTTCATAGCTATTAAGTTATTACTGGTGTCTTAATAGTTATAAATGTAATAATAAAGTGTCTTATTTATCCATTTTTAATCATTAGCAAAATTGACAATTTCATTCTTTCAGACTTCTATAGCAATTACAGTTCAGAACACGGCCATGCACTATGAAGATTCAGTCATTCAGTTCTCCTAACGAGACTATGTTATTATGCCATTTTTGTAGATGAAGAAATTAAGGCCCAGAGAGTCTAAGCAATTTGCCCAAGATCACACAGTTTAAAGGCAGCAGAGCTGAGGCTTTGATATGCCTGAGGCTTTGTGTCCCCACCCAAATTTAATCTTGAATGGTAATCCCCATGATTACCATAATTCCCAGGTGTCAAACGAGAGAACAAGTGGAAGTGACTGACTCATGGGAGCAGTTTCCCCCATGCTGTTCTCGTGATAGTGAGCGAGTCCTCACAAGATCTGATGGTTTTATAAGGGGCTTTTCCCCCTTCAATTGGCACTCCTCCTTCCTGCTGTCTTGTGAACAAGGTGCCTTGTTTCCCCTTCGCCTTCCACAATAATTGTAAGTTTCCTAAGGCCTCCACAGCCATGCTGAATTGTGAGTCAATTAAACCTCTTTCCTTTACAAATTACCCAGTCTCAGGGAGTTCTTTATAGCAGTGTGAAAATGGACTAATGCAGCCTTGAACCCCAGCACTCTGATTTCAGAGTCCAAGCTTGTGACCTCTATGCTCTGATGCATCAAATGTTTAGTGATCCCAATGGCTGAACTCTTGAGAGAGTTAACAATAAGCGCATAACAATAATACAATTGTTTTTTTTAAAAAAAGACAACAACAAAGGGATTAACAGATCAGACAAGAGTTGATCCTGTGACAGTCAGAATCATGTATAATTCGTAGAAACACCTTTACACACTGTCGAAATCAAAATAAATGGTAAGTATTTAATATTATGCACATTATAGAGAGTCTAAATTTTTAAGATTAAGTAAAGACTTAGAAATGCTTGCAGTATTTATAAGCATTTCTAATGGTCATTTGTTGTCACCATTTATAAAGCAGCAGGAATGGTTTGTAATGTATTCACCGGATGTTCGGGCAGTCAGTGGGTGATCAGTTAAATCCCATAAGCAGATGAATCTTGGGAAACATATCTAAATACTTTATTAATACATGTGTGCATGGATATGCCTATGTATATGGATACATCTGTGTGTGCATATCTAACATACAGCAGCCTGCAAGATTTATGGATAGGAAATAGCAGAGTTGGTAAAATACAGAATACATTTACTGTCACACAGTCACCCAAGTGCTAGAGCCTGGATTTAAAGCAGATCACCTCCAAAGCCCATGTACTATCCACTCACTACCCTGCCTTCCTGAAAGAATAGAATGAGAAGTGATTTCAGTTGTGTTTTCATTTAAAAAACTCTAACTTTATGTTTAAAGCTATTTAGCAAGAAGGTATAAACAGACCTAACACTCATAAAGTATAATTTATCTGCTATTCTTTCATCTACTAATTTTCTATCCTCCATGAATTTTGTATCCTCAGGGTCTTTTGTAATCATATTGGTTATCATTAAAAAGGTTATCTATTTAATTGATTGCTTTTTAGTGTGAAATTCTGTGAAATTTGCTATAAGCTTGGAATTTATGTTTTGCAGTATTTCTTTTTAGTTTCTTGTAGACTAATTATTCCTTTCTTTCTTTTTCTAAGTGACTTATTTTTAACTAAAATGTGTAGCAACAGAAACCAAGGAGTTTTGCAGGAAAATGTCTGTGGATATTGTTATTAATTTATTGCCTATTGTCAGTCATAGGAAGCATGATCCTTATCACAACAGTGACTGACAGGATAATTATGAATAAGACATTGTCTGCAGAATAGGCCAAGGGAGAAAGGAAAGAAGAAGGGAAATGGTTAACCTCATTGTAACTGAGTCACACAGACAGAACAAAATGTTTAAGCTGTGATCTTTCCTCAAAATGTGTTTGTTGTTGTTGTTGTTTAAGAGATGGGGTCTCACTCTCTTACCCAGGCTGGAGTGCAGTGGTGTGACCATAACTCACTGCAGCCTCCAACTCCTGGGCTCAAGGAATCTTCATGCCTCAGCCTCACAAGTAGCTGAGACTACAGGTGTATGCCACCATGCCTAGCTAATTTTTTTTTTTATTTTTATTATTTGTAGAGATAGAGGTCTTGCTATGTTTCCCAGGCTGATCTTGAACTCCTGGTCTCAAGTGATCCTCCCATGTTGGCCTCCCAAAGTGCTGGGATTACAGGTATGAGCCACCACGCCCTCCCTCAAAATGCATTACTTAAAAGCATAGTTTGCTTTTCTTTGCCTTTGACTACGCCTTTGAGGCAAGTTTCTAAACCCACCCCTTTACCCCAACTGGCTGCCTTATCCTGAGGTCACTAAAGATAACTCCAGCTGGGCACGGTGGCTCATGCCTGTAATCCCAGCACTTTGGGAGGATGAGGCAGGTCAATCTCTTGAGGTCAGAAGTTCAAGACCAGGCTGGTCAACATAGTGAAACCCCATCTCTACTAAAAATAATAATAATAATAATAAATAAATACTAAAAATTAATCGGGCGTAGTGGCGGGCACCCATAATCCCAGCTACTCGAGAGGCTGAGGCAGGAGAATCACTTGAACCCGGAGGCGGAGGTTGCAGTGAGCCGAGATGGCGCCACTGCACTCCAACTTGGACCACAGAGTGAGACTTAACAAATAAATAAATAAATAACTCCAAGAATAACAGCTATGACCTTAAGGTAGACGCAGGCTGCTCCTGACCAGAACTGACCTTCCTGGAGTGGGGGATCTGGCTGCCCTAGCCTCCCACCGACTCAAAGAATAAAGGGACCCATTTGTTGGGAAGGCCTGTGTCTCCCTCTCAAACTACTTCGGAGATAAGGGTTAAGGTTAGGGTCAGGGACAGGGACAAGCCAAAGCAATGCCCTGAATTTTCACAGGCTGAGGCGACTCTCCGCTTGCTGCTTCCCAGGAAGCATGTGGCGTGGCAGACACCAGACGCCGCTGAGCCCTTCACCCGCCACTCCGCAGCTCTAAGCCAGGAGGGCTCTGATTTGCGCCCTTTCTCAGGTGTGGAAAAGGAAGTTCAGGGTGGGACGGCAAAACCAGGCAAGCTGGCTCCGGATCCCGCCACCAGGGGCGCTCTTCTCTCCGCAGGGCACCCCAGCTCCACCACAGGTGTCTTAGGGCGCTGGGTGGAATAATGGGGAGCATTATTCTACCTCGGAAGGCCAAGGACTTGGGAAAAGAAGGGGCGGAGGTCTGAGGACCAAGGAAAGGGCTCAGAGTCTGCACCAGGTCTTCTCCCCACGGGGCCTCAGGAAAGTACACATCCGCTCCCAGACCTGCCTTCAGGCTACCATCTGTGTCCTCAGAGACCCAAAGAAGACGCAAAGGGACTAAATCTGAATTTCCACTTTTTTTTAGGCTACTGAAAGCTGAGAAGGGTCTGCTTGGGGGAAATTATAGAGCTTGTCCCTGGAGATGAACTTGATAAGAGAACAGACCGTCCTCTCTTGGGTGTTGAACTTCCTTCCTTCGAGCCAGAACTTCCTGCTATTGCCCCACCTCTGCCACCAATGAAGTCCTCCTTTCTTGTCTCCTGTCTGTCACCTTTCTTTCTCCTTCTCTACAATTCTTAACTAATGTGACACTTTGAAATATTCCACCACTTGTCTAGTCACACCATCCAATACTTTATTGAGCTATTTGACAATTAAATAGTTCTTGGCTCAGTAATACGACTTACTATGTCAGACTGAAAAAGAAATACTGTTTCAACGCATCTTGCCCCCACAAATCACCACTCTTTCAACTCTGCAACAAATGTCTATGATTAAATGTCCATTGAATAAATAAAAGTTCTAAAAATTTTTTTAAAAATTATTTTTTTCTAATAAACTCTAATTTGGGAGTAATAAAACTATTCATGTTGACAATATCCCTGTAAAATGTTTTTTGTTTGTCTTAATATGTATTGCATTCAGCTAAATATTCATTGTGGGTTCATTTATGAGGTAAGGAGACCTTTAATATCTCCCCCGACAAAGGTCCCTCCGAGTGATCTCTTAGGGATAATGTACATCTCTGGAGAACTTTTCCGTTAGCCATGGATCATCATCACCCTCAAAATTTCCTGTCTGTCTCTACATATGACTCTGTAAGTGGGAGCAACATAAGGTCTTCAGTATTAAGGAGGCCTGGGTTCAATCTCTACCCAGCAATTCTACATGCCCACATGTGTGTGTGTGTAAGGAGACATGTACCTGGATGAAGATCACAGTGTTGGTTTTAATAGAAAAACATAAGAAACAACCTAAATGTCCATCCCCCTAAGGAAATGAATGGATACGATGGAAGGTTATGCAAGAGTTAAAAGAAGTGACTGAGATAATGACAACAGCCCACACTTATCAAGAGCTCACAATGGAATAAATGGACAAATTCTGCTCAGTGGCTAGTGATTTCAAGTTCACCTTCATGCACCAAGGTTGGTGAAGCTTACTAAAGAAAACAAGAGGAATTTGGTGGAAATGAATATAAACAATTCAACATTTGTCTTACAGATGGACGCAGGGCCATCTTTAATAACAACAGCAAATATCAGTTATTGAGTGTTTCCTGTGTCAGGCACTGTTCTAAGTGTTTTGCATGTTTTTAACTCAATCTGCTCAACAACCTAATAAAGAAGGCACGATTAGAGTCCACATTTCACAGATAAAGGAATTAAGACATAGAGTAAACAGGAAATGTGTTCAAAGTCACACAACTGGTAATGGTAGGGCTGGACTCAACCCAGCCAGGCAGTCTGGCTCTAGATACTGTGATCTTAACCACTTTGTTGTCTGCTCCTCTGTGTGAATTAACAGGGAGAGATGTCAAAATAAAATATGAGCAGACAAAAAAAGCAGGATGCAGAATTTCATGTATCATTTACAAAAATGTTAAGATCACACGTATGTTAAAATAACACCATGCATTGGCTACTAATGTATAAATATATTATGCAAAAGTATTTGAAAGTGGACTGGAAGGGGAAAAGAGATGACAAAAAAAACATAACTCTCTCTCTAATGTTTTATTATTTAAAAAGGAAAGCTAGAAGATAAATATAAATTAACATAGCTAAATCTTGTTGATAGAAATATAGATGTCTACTCTATTTTTCCTTGGACTTTTCTGAATTTTTTTAATTTCTCAAAAACAATTAAGCAAAAAGACAAACAAAAAAATGTCACAAATTCAGCTGCACTGTTTAGTAGCTAGGATCTTAAATCCTCTCTGAGTATCAGGGACCTAATGTATACAAGAGAGCTGCTAAGACTATTAATCACCACACCTCCTAGGGCTGTTGCAAAGACTAAACAAGGTCATGTGTGTAAAGTACTTTGTTTCGGTGCCAAGGATATGGTAGCTACCATTTTTGAAATCTAACTATTGTAACATAATAGAGACAAAAGTAGCTGAAAGAATGTGAGGACTTGGCTTTTATGGGATTGCTTTCTTACAACGTTGCAACATGAGAAGCACTTTAAAAAGAGAAGAAAAGGTAAGGTAAGTGCTGGGCTGGCTTTATCAGAAAAGAAGAAAGCAAACCTAAAAAAATTTTTTTTCTTTTCCTTGTAAGTCTAAAAGAGAAGCCAGCCTCAAGCTGACCAGTCATTCAACAAATATGTATATGGTCCTTGGAGTGACCATCACTGTGGTCTTTTTGGCCTCCCAGCATCTAAACCACCTTGGGAAATTCACCACTGTAGATGTCTTGATAGAAGGCAGGGCCCCGGTTCCCTCCACAGAAGCCCAAAGGTGAGGTGCTTGTTCTCTAGGACACCTGACCTCTGGGCGACAGGCAGATAATCCACGTTGGGACAACTGGAGCCCTCACTCTAGACCAACAGTTGCAAAGAGGCAGAACAGTTCAAAGTTCACTCTGGCAGTGGCAGCTGTGGTACCCAGTGTGCAAGGGACTGGCCAAACATGCAAGGGCAGTGGCAGCAGCATCCTGGGCAGGTTGTCCCGGAGCAGGGGGCCCTGGTGCCTTTCCTGCCACCTGACCCCGCTTCATTCCTGCTCGCCTTTCAAGCCAAGTTCTCCCTACTCTTGTTGATTCTAGGAATGAACCCAATACCCGCTGACTGAGTTGGCTTTCATCATTTCCAATTAAGAACTCTGATGGTACAGCATGGTGACTATGGCTACTAGCAATATGTGGTCTAGTTAAAAATTGCTGAAAGAATATGTTTTAAAAGTTCTCAGCACAAAAAAAATACGTGAGATAATGCGTGTGTGAATTAGCATAATTTAGGCATTCTACAATGTTTACATATATCCAAGCATCATATTGTACACCATAAAGATACTGTTTTGTTGATTTTAACATTAATTATTTTGTTTAAAAGAACCCTGCTAGGTATATCCTCATAAATGTAATATCTTGTGGTCAGTGAATGAGAGAGCTGCTAGTGTTACTGTTAAGGCTTTGGAATGAGAAAGTCTTAGGCTTGAATTTCATCTCTGCTACATATTGCAATGAGACCTTGAGCATGTTATTTCTATATGAGCCTTGGGCCCCATATCTGTAAAACAATACTCACCTTGTGGAATTGTAAGACCTAAATGAAATACTGCATAGAACAGTGACAAGCTTGCAGAAAGAGCTCCCTCAGTGGTAGCTATGAAGATGATAAAGAAGACAGTGAAGGAGGAGAAGTAGCAAAAGGGCGGAAGGGAGCAATAGTTCCTGTCCTCAAGAAGCCAGAGGAAAAAGATTTTTTTGTATGCCATATGGACTTATGTCACAACAGAGGTACCAGTAGCGACTGTACCTATTGGAAACAACTAAAATACTGGCCAAAAACATACTTTCAGACATTGAACAACAGGCAGTACAGAGCCATGATCCTAGAGAGGAGAAAAACAAGCAGATGAGTCCCCTAACCAGATCCCAGCACAGGGAGGGGAAGCCACACAGAGTACAGAGGTCACTGTGAGCTGCAGATAAAGAGGTCAGAGTGTGGAAGAGAAACATCTGAAGTGTGTGGGAGCTAGGCGGAGAGGGAGCTCCGGAAATCTGCCTAAGGGACCCCTTGGGACTCTGGCCTAATGTGATGGATATGTACGGTAAAACTCCACAAAGTCCAGCAAAGAACAATCACTAGGGAAATAACGAACGCTAGTAAGAAGAAAAAAAAAACTGAACAAATACACGAAAAGGCAAATCTGTATGATTCCACTGATATGACATATCTAGAGTAGTCACAGTCATATAAACAGAACTAGAATGGCAGTTGTCAGGAGAGAGGGGGAGAACAAAATGGGGAACTGTTTTTTTGTTGGTAATTTTTAAATTATCATTTCAGACTCGCTGCTTGTTATTGGTATGTTCAGGGTATCTAATTCTTCCTGATTTAAGCTAGGAGGGTTGTGTATTTCCAGGAATGTGTCCATCTCTTCTAAGTTTTCTAGTTTATGTGTGTAAAGGTGTTCATAGTAGCCTTGAATTATCTTTTGTATTTCTGTGGTGTTGGTTGTAATATCTCCCGTTTTGCTTCTTTTTGAGGTTGTTTGGATTTTCTCTCTTCTTTTCTTGGTTAATCTTGCTAATGGTCTATCAATTTTATTTATCTTTTCAAAGAACCAGCTTTTTCATTTATCCTTTGTATTGTTTTTTGTTTCAATTTCATTTAGTTCTGCTCTGATCTTGGTTATTTCTTTTCTTCTACTGGGTTTGGGTTTGGTTTGTTCCTGATTCTCTCGTTCCTTGAGGTATAACCTTCAATTGTCACTTTGTGCTCTTTCAGTCTTTCTGATGTAGGCATTTAAGGTTATGAACTTTCCTCTTAGAACTGCCTTTGCTGTATCCCAAAGGTTTGGATAGGTTTTGTCACTGTTGTCATTCAGCTCAAATAATTTTTTAATTTCCATCTTGATTTCGTTTTTGACCCAGTAATCATGCAAGATCAAGTTACTTAATTTCCATGTATTTGCATGGTTTTGAAGGTTCCTTTTGGAGTTGATTTCCAGTTTTATTCCACTATGGCCTTAGAGAGTGCTTGATATAATTTCAATTTCTTAAATTTATTGAGGCTCATTTTATGGCCTATCATATGGTCTATTTTGGAGAAAGTTCCATGTGCTGTTGAATAGAATGTGTATTCTGTGGTTGTTGGATGGAATGTTCTGCATACATCTGTTAAGTCCATTTGCTCCAAGGTGTAGTTTAAATTCATTGTTTCTTTGTTGACTTTCTGTCTTGTCTG
>NW_012118376.1:8348596-8349873 GCF_000951035.1 Colobus angolensis palliatus
TGTATTGGATGTCTAGGTCTTTAGCAAGGCCGAGGAAGTTTTCCTCAATTATTCCCCTAAATATGTTTTCCAAACTTTTAGATTTCTCTTCTTCCTTAGGAATACCAATTATTCTTAGGTTTGGTCATTTAACCCAGACTTCTTGAAGGCTGTATTTTCTTATTCTTTCTTCTTTGTCTTTGTTGGATTGGGTTAATTTGAAGACCTGGTCTTCAAGGTCTGAATTTCTCTCTTCTAATTGTTCAATTCTATTGCTGAGATTCCAGAGTATTTTGCATTGCTATAAGTGTCTCCAATGTTTCCTGAAGGTTTTATTGTTTTTTCTTTATGCTATCTATTTCCCTGAATATTTCTCCCTTCACTTCTTATATCATTTTTTGGATTTCCTTGCACTGGGCTTTGTCTTTCTCTGGTGCATCCCTGATTAGCTTAGTAACTAACCCCTGAATTCTTTTTCAGGGAAATCAGGGATTTCTCCTTGGTTTGGATCCATTGCTGGTGAGCTAGTGTGATTTTGGGGGAGTGCTAAAGAGCCTTGTTTTGTCGTATTACCAGAGTTGGTTTTCTGGTTCCTTCTCATTTGGGTAGGCTCTGTCAGAGGGAAGGTCTAGGGCTGAAAGCTGTTGTTCAGATTCTTTTGTCCCATGGGTGTTCCCTTGATGTGGTACTCGCCCCCTTTTCCTATACATGTGGCTTCCTGAGAGCCAAGCTGTAGTGATTGTTATCTTTCTTCTGGATCTAGACACCCAGCAAGTCTACCAAGCTCCAGGCTGGTACTGGGGGTTGTCTGCACAGAGTCCTGTGATGTGAACCTACTATGGGTCACTCAGCTGTGGATACCAGAACCTGTTACTGGAGGTAGCGGGGGGTGTGAAATGGACTCTGTGAGAGTTCTTAGCTGTGGTGGTTTAATGCTCTATTTGTGTGCTGATTGGCCTCCTAAGGAGAGGTGGTGCTTTCCAGAGAGCATCAGCTGTGGTAGTATGGGGAGGAACCAGTGGTGGGTGGGGCCCTAGAACTCCCAAGAGTACATGCCCTTTGTGTTCAGATACCAGATGGGTAGCAAAGGACCATCAGGTGTGGGCAGGGCTAGGCATGTCTGAGCTTAGACTCTCCTTGGGCAGGTCTTGCTGTGACTGCTGTGGGGGATTGGGGTGAGGTTCCCAGGTCAATGTAGTTATGTAGCTAGGAGGATTATGGCTGCCTCTGCTGAGTCACGCAGGTTGTCAGGGAAGTGGGAGAAAGCTGCCAGTTACAGGCCTCACCCGGCTCCCACG
>NW_012118376.1:8349923-8355405 GCF_000951035.1 Colobus angolensis palliatus
GTTGGATGGAATGTTCTGCATACATCTGTTAAGTCCATTTGCTCCAAGGTGTAGTTTAAATTCATTGTTTCTTTGTTGACTTTCTGTCTTGTCTGGTCTAGTGCTGTCAGTGGAGTATTGAAGTCCCCCACTATTATCGTGTTGCTGTCTATCTCATTTCTTAGGTCTATTAGTAATTGTTTTATAAATTTGGGAGCTACAGTGGGGGGTGCATATATGTTTAGGATTGTGATATTTTCCTGTTGGAAATATTGTATAGTGACCCTCTTTTACGTTTTTAAATGCGGTTGCTTTAAAGTTTGTTTTGGCTGATATAGGAATAGCTACTCCTGCTCGCCTTCAGTGTCCATTGCATGAAATGCCTTTTTCCACCCCTTTACCTCAAATTTATGTGAATCCTTATGAGTTAGGTGAGTCTCTTGAAAGCAGCAGATAGTTGATTGGTTAATTCTTATCCATTCTGCAGTTCTGTATCTTTTAAGTGGAGCATTTAGGCCATTTGCATTCAATGTTAGTGTTGAAATGTGAGACACCATTCCATTCATCATGTTATTTGTTGCCTGTGTACCTTGTGACTGCTGTGGGGGATTGGGGTGAGGTTCCCAGGTCAATGTAGTTATGTAGCTAGGAGGATTATGGCTGCCTCTGCTGAGTCACGCAGGTTGTCAGGGAAGTGGGAGAAAGCTGCCAGTCACAGGCCTCACCCGGCTCCCACGCCATCCAAAGGGCCGGTCTCACTCCCACCATGCCCACTTTAACAGCAGTGAGCCTGTTTCCAGGCAGTGGGCAAGCAGGGCTGAGAACTTGCCCCAGGCTACCCACCTCCCAGCTGGGAAAGAGAGTAGGGTTTTAGTTCTTCCCCCGCCTGTGGAGTCTGCACTCCAGATTCATGCCCTCCCCTGAGATCTGGCCAGGGGGCTTCTTGACCAGTTCAAATTGTTACGAAGTTCAACTGGAGACTTCCTTCTCCCTGTGGCATTTCCCTCATGCCTCTGGCCACCCTCCCAAGGGATCCCTGTGATGTCAGGCAGGAATGGCCTGCTTGGGGACCCAGTGAGCTCACAGGGCCTTTCCCACTGCTTCCTCTATCCCTATATTTTGCTCAGCTTTCTAAATTTACTCAGCCCTTGGTAAGGTCAAAATCTTCTCCCATAAACTAGACCTTCAGTTTCTCCAGCGAGGGTGTGCATTTGGAGGCGGATGATCTCCCTTTCCCACTTCCACAGCTTGGGCACTCACAGTATTTGGAGTGTCTCCCAGGTCCTGTAGAAGCAGTCCACTTCCTTCAGTATGTCTGTGGGTCCTCTCAGGCTTCCTGATTTATTCCTGCAGTTGTTCTGGAGCTAAAATTCACAATGCGAGCCTCCACATGCTGCTCTGTCTCTCCGAGTTGGAACTGCAATCTAATGCTGCCTCCCATCCACCATGATGTAATCCACACTAAAAAAAATTTTTTTTGACACAGAGTCTCACTCTGCTGCCCAGGCTGGAGTGCAATCTTGGCTCACTGCAGCCTGCACCTCCCAGGTTCAAGTGATCCTCAACATTTACTGTTAAGCAAATTTTGTTAAGCTATATATTTTAATACTGTGAAAGGATTGGAAGAAAAAAACCAGACAGGCTACAGCAAACAAATTATACCTTCTTATTACAATAATGAAACGGATTCATTTTAGAAATTTCAGAAAACTCCAATAAGCAAAAAGAAGTACTTCACTGATATTTCATTGATATGCCACTGCTTACATGCCCATGTATATAGTGTCAAGCTTTTCCTTTCTTTCCCTCTTGGTTTTGTTTGTCTGATTGCTTGTTTGTTTTGTTGTTGTTGTTGTTGTTTTGAGACAGAGTCTTGCTCTGTCACCCAGGCTGGAGCCCAGTGTTACCACCATAGTTCACTTCAGTCTCAATCTCCTGGGCTCAAGCAATCCTCCTACCTCAGTCCCACCCCGCCCCACCCCCCATGTATCTGGAACCACAGGTGCACGCCACCACACCCAGCTATTTTTTTGTATTTTTGTAGAGACAAGGTTTTGCCATGTTGCCCAGGCTGGTTTCAAACTTCTGGGATCAAGTGATCCTCCTGCCTCAGTCTCCCAAAGTGCTGGGATTATAAGCATGAGCCACCGCACTTGGCCAGGCTTTTCCATAATCAAATATACATATATAACTTTTGTAGAAAAAATAACATTGTACCATATATCCAGCTCCATAAACTACTGTTTTACACTTGATGTACAGTAAATGCCTTTAAATATACTTCTGAAATATTATAAACAATTGCAAATATATACAAATATAAAACGTATACACAAACACATTATATATAACATATAAATATATTTTATCCTATCGATACACATATTGAACCAACTGTCACTGCCCCCACCTGAAAAAGCAGATGAAATAAAGACATTTTCAGAAAAATGGAAGTGGAGAAAACTTGCTGCTAGCAGATCCACATCACCAAAAAACAAAACTGTTAAAGGAAGTTCTTCTGGCTGAAGAAAAATTATTCCAGATGGAAACTCAGATCTAAACAAAGGAATGAAGAGCATCAGATGGAAACTTTGGAGATAAATACAAAATACTTTTTTTATATACTTCTTTATAAGATCATTTAAAGCAAACAATCATAACAATGAGGGTTGGGATTTATAACACATGTAACATATATGACAATAACTGCACAAAAAATGGCATAGAAAGGAAGCAAACTACTGTAAGGTTCTTAGAGTATTAAGGAGTGGTGTAATATTATTTGCAGGAGAATATGATAAGATGTGTATTGTAAACCTTAGAGCAATCACTGAACAATTAAAAACAAAAATATAACATAAGACAATGAACACATGAGTCAAAGCAATAACTAGTATTTAAAGAAAGGATCATTGAGAGATGCTGCCAGAGTTCTCCAGTATTTTCACCTGCTGCTATTCCAGGAATAGAAATATCCTCTAACAATTTGCCTCTAGTCTAATTCCTTGGTCCCACTCTTCAACTCAAAATATTGGGACAACGAAACCCACCTGAGAAAACTCCTAAAGAAAATGGACATAGACAAATAGTCCAGAGAGGTCCAAAGAGAGAATTGAACTATGTGAAATCCAAGCGTCTTCACCATAAGCCCACGACCTAACCAGAAACACTTGGGTCCTACAGCTTTGACACCAATTACCTTTATTTTCATTTGATGTTTTCACTGGTGAAGCAATAGTTTTGAATTTACTTTTTAACAGTTTCAAATATCAATAACCAAAGGAAACATGCTGACATTTTCAATATCAAGGGATCTTTTTTTAAGGCTCAGTTCCTTTTGAATCCATGTGTCCATAGTAACAAAAACACAATGACTTGGACTTGAATGAGCCCTTCAGGGAACACTCACTTGTTGATACCAAATACACAGCAGAACTCCAGTGACGAAAATCAGACAGACTTTCTGAATCATCTCATCCTGTTACTTGGATCCAGTCATAGGTCTAACTCTGTGACAGGTCCTCTTGCTCAGTGAGGTGCAGCCAGTTGTTGCATCCTCTGGCAGCTAAGATTTTTTCAGTGGTCCTTGAATCCCAGAATATACAGATTACCCTCCAAGACCCAGCCTAGACTCCATTGGTGGTTTTAGGCAATCCACCTGTTCTCCTAAAATCTTGCATGATTCACCTAGCAATTCCTATATTAACAATAGCCAACAATTACATAGGATTCAGTATGTGCCCTCCATGGATTAAAAATGATTATATATAATACATATATAAAATAAATAACGCATAACAAATATGTAATATAATAATATGTAATATATATTCACCTGATCTTCACAACAGATAAGGAGACTGGGATGAAGACAGTTTGAGGAACTTGCCCCAAAATTACAAAACCAGCAAGTGACAGAGCTGGAGATTGAAACCCAAGATTCACTGTGGCTCCCTTTTTTTTTTTTTCTTAAGAAACAAGATTTTGCTCTATCACCCAGGCTGGAGTCCAATGGTGCACTCTTGACTCACTGCAGCCTTGACCTCCTGGGCTCAAGTGATCCTCCCACCTTAGCCTTCCAAGTAGCTGGGACTACAGGCATGCACCACCACACCTGGCTAATTTTTTATTTTTTATAGAGACCAGGGTCTTGCTGTGCTGCCCAGGGTGATCTTGAACTCCTGGGCTCAAGCAATCCTCTCACCTTGGCCTCTCAATGTGCTGGAATTACAGGCACGAGACACCACACCCAGCCTTACTACACCTCTTGACATGCACACCAGATGGCCTCTGCTAAAGAAATGATCGGTGATTGAGATATCACAGAATCAGCTCACTCCTAGCAACAGTTCCAAGGTGACGGTAGACAAAAACTGGGGCAGAGCACAGTAACCTGACTTCTTGCTCATGTTTCTACCACCACATCTGCTGCCACCTCAGTCTCTCATTGACCACTCCAAATGTCCATCTTGTAAGCACTTCCCCTAAAGAGTGGTTGGAAATAGCTCTCCTACAATGACCCCACAGAGGTCAATCTGCATACCAGGTAAGTTCCAGGTGGGACATGTCCGCCTAAATTGCCTTTCTTACCCTTAAGGAATGGATTTATTTGCTCATTTAACAAATATCTGAGCCAGGTCAGGCACTGTGCCAGTGACTGGGAACACAGTGGGAAACAAAGAGGTAGAGACATTGTTCTTGCAGAACATGCAGGCAACTAAAGGATGCAGACGTGGAATTCATCATTATTAACTGCTTGAAGAGAAAGAAAAACTAGGAAAAATTTAATACAAGAGTTACCATTTGACCAGAATTTTGAGGAAAAGTCAGGAAGTTTGTTGGCCATGACAAGAATGAAATCCCAGGTAGGAAGAGAGCATGTGCAACGGCTTGAAAAAGGGAAATAGATTTGAGGATCCTATGATGGTTGGCTTGTGGACAGAAGATGAAAGAATAGGAACTTAGGTTAAAGAGATAAGGTAAGCTTTGACTGAAGGCCAAATAAGCCCAGCTATATGGTTCCTCATCCTCTTTATATGCCAGTAAAATGACAGAAAGGAGCATGTAAGGAATAAGCTGACGAAAACAAAGAGCATAGGAGAGAGGCCATCAGTGTATGTACAGAAGAATTCATCAAGCTAGAAAGCAGTGGAAAGGATGCTGATCCACGAAGCAGAGCTGAGGAAGCCTCAATCTATACACGGAGCTCTTGACAGATGCCAGAGTTTACGATTTCCCAAAAGCAGACTCAGAGACAAAGACTTCTATACATGTAGTTTATTTGGAAGGCGATCTCAGAAAAGCATAGTGAGGGAATGGGCAAAGTGGAATGAGAAAGAAAGGAAGAAAAAGCCAAGAGTCCATGTTAATATGAAGATTACTGCTGTGGGCAACTAGAGCTCAAGTCCATGGGAGCACTGGAGGATACAGAACACATCTCAGAGTCATCTCACAGCAAGACCAGGGAGCCAGAGGATTTATGCAACGACTTCCATCTATCACA
>NW_012118376.1:8356394-8412247 GCF_000951035.1 Colobus angolensis palliatus
AAAAAAAAAAAAAAAAAACTGTCAATACAGAGATAAATGACCTCATCTCTACAAAAAGTACAAAAATTAGCTGGGTCTTGTGACCTGTAGTCACAGCTACTCTGGAGGCTAAGGCAGGAGGATTGTCTGAGCCCAGGAGTTCGAGGCTGCAGTGAACTATGATTGCACCATTGCACTCCAGCCTGAGCAAGACAGCAAGACCCTGTCTTTTTCTCTTTCTGTCTCTCTCTCCCCACAAACACACACACATACACATGCACACACGCACATAGACACAAAGAATGGTGACTGGGGGTTAACTCGGAGGTGGGCTGCAGAGATGTGGTGCCAGGCATAATCGTTTCCACTACAATAGGCTCCAAACTCAGTGACCAGAATGTGTAAAGGGCAGCAAGGAGATCTAGAACAGGAATCAGCTGAAATTCAGTTCATCAAGCAATGCTCTCCCACAGCCTTATACAGCCAGATGATTCCCCTATTTTTGCTCTGTTACTCATTGCAAACTGAAAGATTACAAGGAAAAAGGTGGAAAGAGCATTTTCAAATATGTTTCCGCCAAAATCCAAAAAGGCCTACCAAGGGTTATGCTTCCTCTTCTCGGTAGACGCTGAAATGTACAGCAACCCTTTCACCTTGCAGAAGGGTGTGTGAACTGAACAGAAACTTCACTGAGGAGACTTCCCTGAGAAGACTTCACTGAGGAGTGAAGATCCCTCAATTCTCATGGTTTCACAAATGTCTCATTTAAGTGTCATGAGTACTTTCTACTTCCTTATCATCAGGTCTAATTAACTTAGTCATCAAAATTGTAGTGTTGTATGGCATGTCAAAATGACCAAGGCTTTTGTGAACCACATTATGAGAGAAGCAGGACTCGTGGTGTAATCCTCAGAAAAGACTGTGAAAATGTACTGTTGTTCCTGCCAGCTAAAAGCAAATGGTTTCTGGTGATACTTGCAAATTGGTAAAGGTAAAAAAAAGCATTTTCCATGTCAATATCTGCATACCAGGTGCCAGGAGTTGTATTAATTTGCTCCAGCATGCATACCATACCTGCAAGAGCAGGTAAAATGGAAGTCAAGTATGAATGACTATCACCCATGGTCATTCTCCAAGATTCTTCCACCTTCTGCAAGGGGCAAACAGACAAGTTCAACAGGGATGAGATAAGTATTAGCACCTTGCATATTTTTTGTCTTCAACTGTGTTTCTGCAACTCTTCTGCAGGATTAGCTATTTCCTCCCATGTCAGACTTTATACTTGTCTCCCTAGTTATTGACTTAGCGAGACAACAAGGGGAGATTGAAGTGGATCTTAAGGACAACAGGTATTCTCTTATAAGGAAACTCACCCAGGTAAGATTACTACAAAGTCTTCAAAGTTGAGAAAGGCTAGTCTACAGAAGGGTAGCCTGCTTCCACCAACAAGGAAAGCTCACAGAAACTTGGGAACTTAAGATTTTCAGCTTCATCTAAGCCTACCATATATCCCATTCCTTCTCAATCAATGTCCTAACTCTCATAACAGAGACATGGCAAGGCTATTAAGTCAGTTAAATTTTGTCCTCAGCAAGACTGATTTTGTGGTTATAAGAAATAAGAGATTATTTTAGGAATTTATTATTTAGCAGAAACGATTCTGCCTGGCACCACATCCCTGCAGCCCACCTCTGAGTTAACCCCTAGTCACCATTCTGTGTGTGTGTTTGTGCATGTGTGCAGGTGTATGTGTGTGTGGGGGGGGTGCAGGGTGGAGAGAGAGACAGTTCTCTTGTTCTCTATTACTAGAGCTGAGAATTTAAATATCTAAACTTGCCATTTGCTTTCTCTAAAATACCCAGAAGAATCCACCCCAGGATACTGTCCATTGTAGTCATCATTACTGACAAAATGGTCAGGGGCAGTAGCTACTTTTTCCCCAAAGGCACTTGCTTCACTAAACACTTTATCATAACTAAGTACATGTAAGATAGTTTAGAGATTGAATTTGACATAAAGTGGGTTTGGGCACCAAACTTACTCTGCCACCACCAAGAAAACCTTTTAGACTTAGTGGTATTTCAATGATAAAACTGTGGATAAAAGATGATGACTCTGTGGTATTATAACTATATTGAGGGGAGAATGGAGAGGAGGGGGTTGATTGTGTAACTAAAAGCAAATGTTGACTTTTCATAGCAAAAATTAAATAGAAAATTTCTAAGGTTGAAAAGCAATGAAATTGTAATATAGACATTCATATAGGGATATTGTAATCACCAAAGAACAAAATATAGAAATGGTTAAAAGTATCTCTGAAAATAGATTTCAAGACAAAAACTATAAAAAGAGACAAAGAAGGTCATTATATAATGACAAAGGGGTTAATTCAGCAAGAGGATATAACAATTGTATACACATATGCAAAGCAAGTATTATTAGAGCTAAAAAGAGAGATAGACCTCAGTAAAATAATAGCTGGACACTTCCACACCCCACTTTCAGCACTGGAGGGATCATCCAGAAAGAAAATCAACCAAGAAACATCAGACTTCATCTGCACTGTAGACTGAATGGAACTAATGGATATTCAGAATACACATACTCCTCCTCAGTACACGGATCACTCTCAAGGACAGACCATATGTTAGGCCACAAAACAAGTCTTAAAACATTCAAAAAATGGAAATAACATCAAGTATCTTATCTGATAAAAATGGAATAAAACTAGAAATAAACAACAAGAGGAATTTTGGAAACTATAAAAACAGAAGGAAATTAAATAATCCTCCCACCTCCCACCTCAGCCTCCCAAGTAGCTGGGAATACAGGCACACACACCATGCCCAGATAATTTTTTTTTGATGTTTTGTTGAGACAGGTTCTCACTGTGTGGCCCAGGCTTGTTTTGAGCTCCTGAGCTCAAGTGATCCTCCCACCTCAACCTCCCAAAGTGACAGGATTACAGGAGTGAGCCACTGTGCCTGATTTGATGTATCTTAATGAACTAGAAAAGTCAAAAGCAAACCAAACCCAACACTGGTGGAAGAAATAATGCAGATCACAGCATAAATAAATGAAATTGAATTGGAGAAAACAATACAAAAAATCGACTAAACAAAAAGTTGGTTTGTTGAAAAGATAAACAAAATTGACAAACCTTTAGCCAGACTAAGAAAAAAGGAGAGAAGACCCAAATAAATTAAATCGTAGAGGAAAAAGAGGACACTACAATCAATACCACAAAAATTCAAAGGATTATTAAAGGCTATTATGAGCAACTATATGCCAACTAATTAGGAAACTTACAAGAAATGGATAAATTCCTGGACACATACAACCTACCAATATTGAACCATGAAGAAATGCACAATCTGAACAGACCAGTAACAAGTAATGAGATCACAGTCATAATAAAAAGTCTCCCAGCAAAGAAAAGCCTGGGACCCGATATTCACTGCTGAATTTTACCAAACATTTAACGAAGAGTGAATACCAATCCTACTGCAACTATCCCACAAGATGGAGGACTAGGGGATACTTCCAAACTGATTATACAAGCCCAGTATTATCCTGATATCAAAATTAGGCAAAGACAAATCAAAAAAAAAAAAAAAGAGGCCGGGCGTGGTGGCTCACGCCTGTAATCCCAGCACTTTGGGAGGCCGAGGCGGGCAGATCACGAGGTCAGGAGATCCAGACCATCCTGGCTAACACAGTGAAACCCCGTCTCTACTAAAAATAAAAAAAATAAAATGAAAATTAGCCAGGCGTGGTGGCGGGCACCTGTAGTCCCAGCTACTCAGGAGGCTGAGGCAGGAGAATGGCGTGAACCTGGGAGGCAAAGCTCACAGTGAGTGGAAGTCGCTCCACTGCACTCTAGCCTGGGCGACAGAGCGAGACTCCATCCAAAAAGAAGAAAGAAAGGAAAAGAAAGAAGGAAGGAAGGAAGGAAGGAAGGAAGGAAGGAAGGAAGGAAGGAAGGAAGGAAGGAAAGAAAGAGAGAAAGAAAGAGAAGAAAGGAAGAAAGGAAACTAGCCAGGTGCAATGGTTCACAGCTGTAATCTTAGCACTTTGGGAGGTCAAAGTAGGAGGACCGTTTGAGGCCAGGAGTTCAAGATCACCCAGGGCAACATTGGGAGATCCAGACCATATTAAGAGAAAAAAAAAAAGAAAGAAAAAAAGAAAAACTACAGGTCAAAGTCCCAGATGAATATTGATGCAAAAATCCTCAACAAAATACTAGCAAACCAAATTTAACAACACATCAGAAAGATCATTCATCATGATCAAGTAGGATTTATCCTTGGGATGCAAAATGGTTCAACACATGTAAATCAATCAAGGTAACACATCATGTCAACAGAACAAAGGACAAAAACCATATGATCATTTCAATTGATGCTGATAAAAGCATTTGATAAAATCAAACATCCCTTCATGATTAAGAAAATACACTCAAAAAATTCAGTATAGAAGAAACTTACCTCAACATAATGAAAACCATATATGACAGACTCACAGCTGGTATTATACCGAATGAGGAAAAACTGAAAGCCTTTCCACAAAGATCTGGAATACAACAAGGATGTCCACTTTCACCACTGTTATTCAACATAGTACTGGAAGTCCTAGCTAGAGCAATCAGACAACAGAAAGAGATAAAGGGCATCCAAATTGGGAAAGAAGAAGTCAAATTATTCTTGTTTGCAGATGATAAAATCTAATATTTGAAAAAATCCTAAAATGTCACCAAAAAATATTTGAACTGATAAACAAATTCAGTAAAGTTGTAGGATATAAAATCAACATACAAAAATTAGTAACATTTCTATATGCCAACAGTGAACAATCTGAAAAAGAAATTTAAAAAGTAATCTCAGAGCGCCCTGAGGACTCAGCGGAGGGTGGGCGCAGCCGAGGCCTCCTGCAGCCGGCGGGTTTTCGTGGAGTGCGGCCCGGCTCCACGCTGCCGCCGCCGCGGCCCATGGGCAGAGTCGGCCAGGCGGGCCAGCATTAAACTGAAGAAAAGATGCCCCTGTAAGATGACCTAGGAGTGGAGACCAGTGACTCAAAAACAGAAGTCTGGTCCAAAAACTTCAAACTTCTGCAGTCTCAGCTTCAGGTGAAGAAGGCAGCTCTCACTCAGGCAAAGAACCAAAGGATGAAGCAAAGTACAGTCCTCGCCCCAGTCATTAACCTGCAGCGAGGTGGCTCCTCAGATGACCGGCAAATTGTGGACACTCCACCACATGTAGCAGTTGGGGTGAAGGATCCTGTTCCCAGTGGGTTTTCTGCAGGGGAAGTTCTGATTCCCTTAGCTGACGAATATGACCCTATGTTTCCAAATGATTATGAGAAAGTAGTGAAGCGCCAAAGAGAGGAACGACAGAGACAGCAGGAGCTGGAAAGACAAAAGGAAATAGAAGAAAGGGAAAAAAGGCTCAAAGACAGACATGAAGCAAGTGGGTTTGCAAGGAGACCAGATCCGGATTCTGATGAAGATGAAGATTATGAGCGAGAGAGGAGGAAAAGAAGTATGGGCGGTGCTGCCGTTGCCCCACCCACTTCTCTGGTAGAGAAAGACAAAGAGCTATCCCGAGATTTTCCTTAAGAAGAGGACTCAAGACCTCGATCACAGTCTTCCAAAGGTGCCATTCTTCCCCTAGTGTAAGAGGAACACGACAGACCGAGATCTCCAACTAGGCCTAGCAACTCCTTCCTCGCTAACAAGGGGGGCACGGTAGCGCACAAGATCATGCAGAAGTACGGCTTCCGGGAGGGCCGGGATCTGGGGAAGCGCGAGCAGGGACTGAGCACCGCCTTGTCAGTGGAGAAGACCAGCAAGCGTGGCGGCAAGATCATCGTGGGTGACGCCACAGAGAAAGATGCTTCCAAGAAGTCAGATTCAAATCCACTGACTGAAATACTTAAGTGTCCTACTAAAGTGGTCCTACTAAGGAACATGGTTGGTGCAGGAGAGGCGGATGAAGACTTGGAAGTTGAAACCAAGGAAGAATGTGAAAAATATGGTAAAGTTGGAAAATGTGTGATATTTGAAATTCCTGGTGCCCCGATGATGAAGCAGTAGGGATATTTTTAGAATTTGAGAGAGTTGAATCAGCAATTAAAGCGGTTGTTGACTTGAATGGGAGGTATTTTGGTGGACGGGTGGCAAAAGCATGTTTCTACAATTTGGACAAATTCAGGGTCTTGGATTTGGCAGAACAAGTTTGATTTTAAGAACTACAGCACGAGTCTTCTCCGGTGATCCTTAAATGAACTGCAGGCTGAGAAAAGGAAAAAGGTCACAGCCTCCATGGCTGTTGCATACCAAGACTCTTGGAAGGACTTCTAAGATATACGTTGATTGATCCCTTTTTTATTTTGTGGTTTTTTAATATAGTATAAAAATGCTTTAAAAAAAAAGTAATCCCATTTACAATCATTACAAATAAAATCAAATATCTAGAAATTAACCAAACAAGTGAAAGCTCTCTGTAATGAAAACTATAAAACACTGATGAAAGAAAGTAAAGAGGACACCAAAAAATGGAAAAATATTCCATTTTAATGGATTGGAAGAATCAATATTATTAAAATGTCTATACTATCCAAAGCAATCTACAGTTTCAATACAATCCCTATGAAAATACCAATGACATTCTTCACAGAAATAGAAAAGACAATGCTAAAATTTATTTGGAACCACAAAAGACTCAGAATAACCAAAGCTATCCTGAGCAAAAAGAACAAAACTGGAGGAATCACATTACCTGACTTCAAATTATACTACAGAGCTTTGGTAACCAAAACAGCATGGTACTGGCATAAAAACAGACACATCAACAAATAGAACCAAATAGACAACCAGAAACAACACACACATCTACAGAACTCATTTTTGGCAAAGGTACCAAGGACCCACACTGGGGAGAAGACAGTCTCTTTAATAAATGATGCTGGGAAAACTGGATATCCATATACAGAAGAATGAAACTAGACCCCTATTTCTTGCCATATGAAAAAATCAAATCAAAATGAATTAAAGGCTTAGATTTGAGACCTCAAACTATGAAACTACTAAAAGAAAACATTGGAGGAACTCTCTGGGATATTGGACTGGGCAAAGATTTCTTGAGTAATACACCACAAGCGCAGGCAACCAAACAAAAATGGACAAATGGGATCACACCAAGTTAAAAGGCTTCTGCCCAGCAAAGAAAACAATCCACAAAGTGAAGAGACAACCCACAGAATGGGAGAAAATATTTGCAAAGTATCCATCCGATGAAGAATTAATAACTAGAACATATTAGGAGCTCAACTCTATAGGAAGAAATCTATTAATCAGATTTTAAAATGGGCAAAAGATCTGAATATACATTTCTCAAAAGAAGATAAATGGTAAACAGGTGTATGAAAAGGTGTTCAATATCATTGATTATCAGAGAAATCCAAATGAAAACTACAATGAGATATCACCTCACACCATTTAAAATGGCTTTTATCCAAAAGACAGGCAATAACCAACAATGGTGAGGATGTGGAGAAGAGGGGACCCTTGTACACTGTTGGTGGGAATGTGAATTAGTACAAGCACTGTGGAGGACAGCTTGGAGGTTCCTCAAAAAACTAAAAATAGAGCTACCAGATAATCTAGAATCCCACTGCTAGGTATATACCCAAAACAAAGGAAATCAGTATGTCAAAGCAATATCGTCACTCCCATGTGTATTGCAGCACCATTCACAAAAGCAATATTTGGTAGCAACATAAGTGTCCATCAACAGATGAATGAATAAAGAAAATGTGGTACACAATGGAGTACTATTTAGCCATAAAAACAATGAGAGCTTGTCATTTGCAACAACATAGATGGAACTGGAGGTCATTATATTAAGTGAAATAAGTCAGGCACAGAAAGTCAAGCTTCGCATGTTCTCACTTATTTGTGGGAGCTAAAATGTAAAACAAGTGAACTCATGGAGGTAAAGAGTGAAGGATGTTTACCAGAGGCTGGGAAGGGTAATGGGGTTCGGGAGTACAGACAGAATGCTTAACGGGTACCAAAAATTAAAATGAATAAGACCTAGTATTTGCTGGCACAATAGGGTGACTATAGTCAAAAATAATTTAGTTGTACATTTTAAAATAACTAAAAGAGTGTAATTGGATTGTTTGTAACACAAAGGATAAATGCTTGAGGTGATGGATACCCCATTTACCCTGATGTGATTATCACACATTGCATGCATGTATCAAACTATCTCATGTAGCCCATAAATATATATACCTACTGTGTACCCACAAAAATTAAAAATAAAAAAGTGGATGTCTCTATGGATAATGGATGATGAGAAAGGTGGATCAAGGGACTGTTTTAAGCCTCTTTGTTTATTTTTTAACCATTGGTAGGTATTATTTGATTTTCTAAAAAATTTCTAAAGTGTAAGCCAGGCTCAAAACACTCAGGGTTGCCAAGGAAAGACATTTAAATTTTATCCCTAAGTGACAGGGAGCTAACAAAAGTATTTAAGCAAAAGAGAGTGGCATGACCAAAAATCATTTTTAAGAATGCCAGGGGGTCTGCAATGTGAAGAGAGCATTGGAGGGCAGTGGGGATGGGTGGGAGACTGGTTGGGAGATGAGCCTCCCACACAGCGTGAGTCCCCTCACTGAATGGCCCAAGATCAATTTCACCATGCAATTTCAGAGACACCTTCGCTGAAGCTCCAGCAGTGAGAGTACATAAGTGAATCCCTCAGACAGCTGTCAAGCAGTGGGACAGCACACTAATCTGGTTTCTTTGAGTCACGATGCTATCAGTTATCATCATTGCCTCGGGATATGGAGACATATCTCCAGACCAGAGTGGATTCCTGGGGTTTAATGGCCATGAGAGAAAGGTGTGGACAGAGTAAGTGTGGATGGGAGCACCCTTCAAAAGGCCTCCGTTGCTTCCATGCCCCTTCCCTGCTGGCATGCATGGAAAAGATGTGGACAGGGAGATAATCGAGGGCTAGCAAACTCGGTCTTAAAATGGATCCAGCTTGCAAATCACATTTTAAAATATTCCTCCTCAAATTTATCCCAAAATGTTTATGTAGAAAGTGTGGATAAAGAAAGAGAGGAAGGAGGAGAAAAAGAGAAGGAAAAAGGAAGAATTCACCAACAGACTAACACAATCCTGAAAGGTTTGTTTTCTGTGAGTTGATATGTCCCCAATTATGATATACTTACTAACTTTATGTGTCACCTCTCTAAAACATATAGATAGGGCCAGGCACGGGGGTGGACACCTGTAGTCCCAGCTACTCGGTAGGCTGAGGTGGGAGAATTGCTTGAGCCAAAGAGTTTGAATCCAACCTGGGCAACATTGCAAGACCCTGTCTCAAAAAAAGTCAAGAGATACAGATCAAACATATCAAGCATAACACAGGTATGTAGATAGTTTCTATTTTAAGAAGGGTTTTAGAGTTACGTTCCTAAAAATGGCTTTTGAAAAACTTTTTAGGAAGTAATTCTTTCTTACAAGTGGAGAAAATTCCTTCCCCAATTCATTGCGATTACAGAATATTTTTTTAATCCTCCCACCACTTTTGGGATGTATTGCTGAAAGCAAAGAGACATCAGTATCAGTAATGGTACTTTTAGCTAAAGTAATAGAAAACACAACTAAAATGGCTTAAACATTAAAGATCTGTATTATTTCATGCAGTGTAAAGTCCAGAGACGCAGCTTGAAGGCAGTGGTTCCATGGGTCAATGGTAGGATCAAGGAGATAGATCCCTCATCCTGCTCGGCCTCCTCAGTGTTGGCTTCATCCTCCAACTGGCAGCAACAAGGCTCCACAGATCCCAGAGTCACATCTCCACACGACAAGATCCAGGAGAAGAAACAGATCAAATTTTCTGGCTTTTCCTTGGGGCAAGGAAATATCTCCCTCAATGGACATCCCTCCATGCCAATCCCAAGGCCACTCCCTGGGAAAGAGAATGGGAAGTTTTTCGCCAGTCAGGCCCATCTGGAGCTGTGGGTTAACTGGCTTCCCAAGACACGTGGATACATTTGTAGGTATGAATAACAAAAGAAAAAACAATTGGAGTTCTGCAGGAGAGAAACAGGAACAGATGCTGGGCAGACACCTAACAGACACCTGCTCTGTTATAACACTAAATCCAAAAAATGGCTATGAGTCCAGGAAATCAAATTATATCCACTGATAATTTTGATCAAACTATGTAGAGAAAATATTGAGTTCTCAATTTGTGAAGGTGAAGGTCAGAAAATGCCAATCATCAAGACATGAGACACACACAAAAAGGTATTTCCAGTAACCTCACAGAAATTTGGGGAGAGTGCCTGGCCTCTGAGAACTCACTGTCATGGCCCATGACAGTTACAGAGTCCTCAAGAATCCTCCAAGAGCACAGGAGGAGTAGGGAGTGTAGCAGTGCAGAGTTGATGCTTGTTTAAATTAATAATAAAAATCATAATGAACAGCACATATATATGCTAAGTACTTTACACACAATAACACAATAATTACTCATATAAAAAGCCAGGCACAGTGATTGACACCTGTAATCCCAGCATTTTGCATGGATTGCTTTAGTCTAGGAGTTCGAGAACAGCCTGGGCAACAGAGTGAGACCCCAACTCTACAAAGAATTCTAAACTTAGCCAGGTTTGCTGGTGCACACGTAGTCCTAGCTACTCAGGAGGCTGAAGCAGGAGGATCGCTCGAGCCCAGGAGTTTGAGGTTACAGTGATTGTGACTGGGCAACAGAGTAAGACCCAGTCTCTAAAGAAAAAAAATTAAAACCAGTGAGAGGTTGTTACAGATGAGGAAATGAGGCTCAGATGGGTCATTACTTCCTAGCTTCATAGTCCTAGTAATGGTGAGGGCAATGCATAAACTCAAGTTTATTTTATTCTAAAGCTATGCTCTTATGCTCCTGATCACTCAGCTCTAATACCTAGTTTCTAGAAAAATGATAGAATTAAACTAACCTAATTAAAGCATATTCCACACCACAAGTTCTGAAGGATTCCAATGCAGTGTTGTTAGATGCTTTCTCTATCTTGAATTAACTTCGCTGAATACCTTCTCTAACCTGAGAGATCGCTGAGGTCATCTGGTCTAGACCAGTATTGGAATTGCCTACTACAGCCTTCTACTACAGCACAATCCACAGCCTGGCAGCACTGGCATCACTGTAAGCTCACTGGAAATGCAGAATCTCAGGCCCTACTCCAAACCTACTAATTAGAATTTGCTTTATTTTTTATTTTTTTTATTTTTTTGAGACAATGTCTCACTTTGTCTCCCAGGCTGGAGTGCGGTGGTGCAATCTTGGCTCACTGCAACCTCTGTCTCCCAGGTTCAAGCAATTCTCCTGCTTTAGCCTCCCAAGTAGCTGGGATTACAGGTGTGCACCATCACACCCAGCTATTGTTTGTATTTTTAGTAGAGACGGGGTTTTACCATGTTGGCCAGACTGGTCTCGAACTCCTGACCTCATGATCTGCCCGCCTCAGCCTCCCAAAGTGCTGGGATTATAGGTGTGAGCCACCGCGCCTGGTTCAAATTTGCATTTGCATCAGATCCCTAGGGGATTCAAGCATTCAAGTTTGAAGTACTTCTCTACAGCATCCCTGACATCTGGGATCCTCTCTACTCTTTCCTAAGATAGCCTGGTCCATAACCATGCAGTCCCCAGTATTACTAAATTCGTTTTTTTTGAGACTGAGTCTTGCTCTGTTCCCCAGGCTGGAGTGCAGTGGGGACTGCCGTGTTAGCCAGGATGGTCTCCTGGATGCCGTGTTAGCCAGGACGGTCTTGATCTCCTGACCTCATGATCCACCCTCCTCGGCCTCCCAAAGTGCTGGGATTACAGGCGTGAGCCACCGCGCCGGGCCAGTATTACTAAATTCTTATGAAAACTTCCCTGAACACCACACCTTCCCTTCATTCTGTCATCTTAACTTACAAATAACTGTGCTTCAGAGATCAGAAACGCCTAATTTCATCTCCCTATGTCTTTTCCTTCTAGGCTAAACACCCACTTCCTTCAGTATCTTCACCATCATGTCATTCATGTCCTCCAGATCAGTGATAACCAATCTAAGATATGTATTAGAATCACCTGAAAATATCCAGGTGTAGTCCCAGGAATCTCTGTATTTTATATACTCCCCTAGTATAGCTGCAGGTCATTCCTCAGGCTTCAGAACCACTGCCCGCATGCCCTGTAGCTGGTTAATATTCTTCCAAGAATATGACTTACAGAACTGAAGGCAATGATCAGCCCAAAGAACAGGGATTATTATGGCCCATGATCAGAATACATTTTTTTTAATTAGTACAGTCTGAAATTGGATAGCTAAGCTGGGTGTGGTGGCACACACCTGTCAGCTACTCAGGAGGCTGAGGCCCAAAAGTTCAAGTCCAACCTGGGCAACATGGTGAGAGTCCGTTTCGAAAATTTTTTTTAAAAGGCCTGGTGTGGTGTCTCATGCTTATAATCCCAGCACTTTGGGAGGTCAAGGCAGACAGATTACCTAAAGTCAGGACTTAGAGACCAGCCTCGCCAGCATGGTAAAACGCTGTCTTTACTGAAAATACAAAAATTAGCCAGGTGCCGTGGCATGTGCCTGTAATCTCAGCTCTTTGAGAGGCTGAGGAATGAGAATCGCTTGAACCCAGGGGACGGAGGTTGCAGAGAGCTGAGATTGTGCCACTGCACTCCAGCATTCACAGAGTGAGACTCTATTTAAAAAAAAAGAATGAAAGGAAAGGAAGGAAGGAAGGAAGGAAAGAGAGAAAGAGAAGAGAGAAAGAAAGAAAGAAAGAAAAAGAAAGGAAGGAAGGAAAGGGAAGGGAGAGGAGAGGAGAGGAAAGGAAGGGAAGAGAAAGAAAGAGAAAAAGAAATAGCTATCATGAGGTATGTCAACCCAGCATTAACACATGTCAAGCTTGTTGACAAACAAAACTCCAGGGTCATTTTACTTTTCCATATGAACTATTGGAAAGCCAGATTTCCCCAGTTCTGTATGTAAGCTCTTTAGTTTCCTAAGTTTAGAGACTGGATTCTGTATTTATTACTCTTAAATTTCATCTTGTTGTTCTGAGCCCTTGATTTAACCTGTCAAGAGTTTTGAATCTTTATTCCATCCTTTATTAGGAGGCCGTGAGTGGACTGAGGAAAGCGCGGCTCTGGAGTAAGACATACTTGGGTAAAATCAGATCTGTTTGAGACAGATGGCTCAAGGGGTTATGCGGAAGATGGTAATTGAAGAGACAGGCTCAAGGCCAGATGAGAAATGTTCATGCAGTATATTTGTTGGGTGAATTCATGAAATAATGGCTGATGGCAGGTAACCAAAGAAACTGGTTAGGGGGCTCTGACACTGATCCAAGAGAGAATAAAGGCCTATGCTGAAGCTAGTTCAATGATAACGGAGGAGGACTTAGTGAGCTTTTGGTGAGGCAGAATCAACGAGATATATTGAGCAATTGGATGTCAGGGTAAGAGAGAGGGAAGAATCACAATGACACTCATGTTTCCGGACTGAGCAAGTAAGAGGATACAGTTGCCAGGAGCAGGACTAAATGCACACCACACCAGCCCATCCCGGGGGCTTCCTAAAAGCTCCAGGGAAATAGTTGCTCTGTTCATCACCTGTGTGTTTGTTTAACTGAAATGAGACTGACATCTTTATGGACCCAATTTAATTGTGACACGAATATATTTGATCAAAAAATAATCTCTGGATGAACCTTGATGACATTATACTCAGTGAAATAAGCCAGACACGAAAGAACAAATACTGTATGATTCCACTCATATGAGGTAGAATAGGCAAATCCACAGAAATAGAGAGTACAATAGTGGTTACCAGGGCCTGAAGGGAAGGAGAGAATGGGGAGTGATTTTTTAATAGGTACAGATTTCCAGTTTAGGATGAGGAAAAAGTTCTGGAGATGGATGGCAGTGATAGTGGCACAATAATGTGAATCTATTAATACTTAATGCCACTGAGTTGTACGTGTAAAAATGGTTACAAGGGTGAGTTTCATGTTATATGTATTCTACCACAATAAAAAACAAAAAGGTGGCCGGGCCCGGTGGCTCACGCCTGTAATTCCAGCACTTTGGGAGGCTGAGGCGGGCAGATCATGAGGTCAGGAGATCGAGACCATCCTGGCTAACACGGTGAAACCCCATCTCTACTAAAAGATACAAAAAAATTAGCCAGGTGTGGTGGCAGGCACCTGTAGTCCCAGCTACTCGGGAGGCTGAGGCAGAGAATGGCGTGAACCCAGAAGGCGGAGATTGCAGTGAGCCAAGATCGCACCACTGCACTCCAGCCTGAGTGACAGAGCCAGACTCTGTCTCAAAAAAAAAAAAAAAAAAAGATAATAATCTCGTTATCAGTCATCCATGTTGGTAATAAATATATCCTATTTTATTTTATTTTATTTTTCAGACGGGGGTCTCACTCTGTGACCCAGGCTGGAGTGCGGTGGTGTAATCTTGGCTCACTGCAACCTCCTTCTCCCAGGCTCAAGTGATCTTCCCATCCCAGTCTCCCAGGTAGCTGGGACTACAGGCAAGCACCACCACACCTGGCTAATTTTTGTATCTTTAGTAGAGACGGGGCTTCACCATGTTGGCCTGCTTGGTCTTGAACTCCTGAGCTCAAAGCCATCCATCCACCTTGGCCTCCCAAAGTGCTAGGATTACAGGTGTGAGCCACTGCACCTGGCCTAATATTCCCTTTTTTAAAAGTCTAGTCATGGTCAGTTGGAAATGAAGGAACAAGAATCCTCAGAGACCTCAACCCTCTGTTTAATCCACTAAGAAGTTACAACAAAGCCACCAGAGCAGAAAGAAATGACTCTGGAGATGATCCTTTGGAAGCAAAACGTCAGTTACTGTGATGGCCCATTATATAAACTCCTTCTGTCTTTGCTTGTTTGTTTTTGCTCTGATCTTATTTCTTTCCATCACTGGGGATCTCATTAGAAATGTTTAGCTATTGGTACCCACTTCACTTCCAGCAGTTTGCCTGAAGTGAGGTAGGTCAAGAAACCAAAATAAGCCAACTTTTATCTGCGCTGTGAGCTCTATCTGGAAAAACTACACACAATGTAAGATTTAAGATTTTAAATTCATGAAAGTGTCTTGAAATGAACAGGTGCCCCATTTTGAAATCTACTGATCTAGCCTTCCCCTGTGAAGTGACTCTCAGCTTTGACTGCACATCAAAGTCACCTGAGAGCATTTTAAAAACTAGTGATACCTGGGTCCTAACCTGAACAGGTCTGTTTAGTTCACCTGGTATGCAGCCAGGGCATCAGGATTTTTCTTTCTCTTTTTCCATTTTTTTTTTTTTTTTTTTTTTTGAGACAGATTTCTTGCTCTGTCGCCAGGCTGGAGTGCACTGGCGTGATCTTGACTCACTGCAACCTCCATCTCCCGGATTCAAGCGATTCCCGTGCCTCAGCCCCCCATGTAGCTGGGATTACAGGCACCCGCCACCACACCCAGCTTTTTTTTTTTTTTTTAGTAGAGATGGAGTGTCACCATGTTGGCCAGGATGGTCTCAATCTCCTGACCTCATGATCCACCCCCTCGGCTTCCCAAAGTGTTGCGATTACAGGCGTGGGCCACCGCGCCCGGCCAGGATTTTTCTTACTCGGATTTTCTCAGGTGATTCTAATGTGCAGTCTGGGCTGTGAATTACTGATCTAAAAGAACACTTACTCACTGAGAAGTTAATACAAACCCTTCCCTGAAAATGGGGGAGAGAAATGTACAATTACCTAGCAAATATGCAAGAATGATAATATCACCAAAGTGGAAATTTATCTTAGGATCCTAACATTTTGGAGCTAAGAAGGGATTTAGAGATCATTGAGAGTGGTGGTTCTCAGAGCATAATGCCCAGACCAGCAGCATCAGTGTCAGCTGAAAACTTGTTAGCAATGCACATTCTGGGCTGAGCGCGGTGGCTCATGCTGATAATCCTAGCACTGTGGGAGGCTGAGGTCCGCGGATCTCTTCACCTCAGGAATTCAAGACCAGCCTGGGCAACAATTCGTTTATCATTAATAAGACCATCACTGTGGCCCTAAGGCTATCCAAAAGCCACTTAAGACTCCCTAAGAAGTCACTTCCTTCTGTCTCCTGGTATGGTTGTCTTTAAACTATCCCCAGTGGAAGACTTTCAGATTTTTAGCCAGATTTCCAATTAAAAGTAACCTAAAATCTTGTTCAGTGACATATTTCAGTGATCAAAACATTGCAATAAATCGAGTTGCCCTTGTAACAATTTAAACCCTTGATCCAGAAGCCCCACATGGTGGCCCATGCCTGTAAGCTACTCAGGAGGCTGGGTGGGAGGATCCCTGGAGCCCAGGAGTTTAAGGCTGCAGTGAGCTATGATCATGTCACTGCATTTCAGCCTGGGTGATAGAGCAAGCTCCTGTCTCAATCAATCATTAAATAATTAAATTTAAAAAATAAACATTCAATCCATCCTCACTGGGGATGGTGGTGAGAAGTCACAACTCTCCTCCTTTGAATGCTCTGTGTATTTGAGGAACAAAATTCTCAGTTTACTCTTCTGTCTATACCATCATTCTTTCACCAAGTTTGAAAATACAGAGTGACTTACTGTAACCTCTGGTTTGCAGAACATGTTGCCAGGTAGGGTTGGTTGCTACAAGCATTGAAACGTGACTCCACTAAATAAATCAATAAATAAGATTGTTGGAAGGATACAGATGCCTCTGACTCACAATTCTCAGTAATCCGGGTTGTGCCAGGGACCCTGGAGCAGAGGTGAGTGAACAAACAGCTTCTTCAGGTCTACTTGAACTCAGGGTCGTTTGTCTCCCATCTTTGTCCCTCTGCTCATGAGTCAAAGCACTTGAGAGAGTCCACCTGGCCAAGCCTCAACATGTGTCCAGCTCTTGGTATCCAGGGCTCTTTGCTTGCCACACTGGCTAAGACTGCGCAGAACAGGAGAGGGGTAGTTCCCAAAGGAGAATGAAAGAACAGTTACCAAAAGAAGACAGAGGGGTACCAAGGGGGCGAAGATAACCCTCAAGTCACTGAGCAGATGCTGCGCCAGGCCAGGAGCCACGTCTTCTTATCTTTGTGTACCATCCCAAATCCTGACACGTAGTGAGCCCTCGGTAAACGTATGCTCATTTGAACAAAAGCTGTGACCAACTGGAGAATGGGTCAACCTGGTAAATGATTGCCACCATGAGCTCCAACTGACGCACGTGCTTTCCTGTGGAATAAAAAAGGCTCTCAGCATACTGTATCTACCCTTCCCTCCAGTCCTCACCCCTCAGCCCACCTTCTCTAGCACCATCCACTAGCAGAGAAAGAGGGAATCTGGAGAGGTGGAGAAAAGACTTAGGCATGTAGATGGAGGGAAGGAAAACAATCGCTAGGCCAGAAAGGCTGATTTTAATCCACTCCCATCCTCCTCAGGTTCATATAGCATGTTAGTAGCTGAACTAGAGCGAAACTGGCCCACATCCCACCCAGTGTTCTCTCCACAACCGTGACCTCCCATGCATTAATGCTCAGTCTTCACAACTCATTACTAATGTGACATGGTCACTTTGACACAGCCTTTTTTTTTAGACAGGGTCTCGCTCTGTTGCCCAGGCTGGAGTACAGTGGCGCCATCACAGTTCACTGCAGCCTTGGCCTCCTGGGCTCAAATGATCCTCCCACCTCAGCCTTCTGAGTGGCTGGGACTACAGGCACGCACTAACATGCCTAGCTAATTTTTTATTTTTCATTTTTATTTTTGTAGAGACGGGGTTTCACCGTGTTGCCCAGGTTGGTCTCAAACTCCTGGGCTCGCGAGATCTGCCTGCCTCGGCCTCCCAAAGTGCTGGGATTACAGGCATGAACCATCACATCCCAGCCTAGACACAACTTTTAACAATGAAAGAAAACATTGGTTTATGCTAAACAATTTAATTCTATGGGAAGCTATTTCTGTATCTAAAAACACCAGGGTAACCATTATATCCAGCAATACCATAACGTACACTTACAGAGCAAAACTCACCAACATGTCTTAGAGGTCTGTGTATACTTTAACCTGTACACTTTTATCCAACAATACTATTGCTAAAAATGTATCCTAATAATCACAGATATGTAAAGAAACTGAACAGATGTTCGCTGCAGCATTATCTGTAATGTGGGAAACCAGAAATAACCTACAACAGTAGGGGAGTAGTTAAATCAAAGGGAGCATTCATGTACTGTATTATCATGCAACATCAGAATTATTGCAGAATATTAGGCTGGGCGAGGTTACTCACGCCTGTAATTCCAGCACTTTGGGAGGCCAAAGTGGGTGGATCACCTGAGGTCAGGAGTTTGAGACCAGCCTGGACAACATGGTGAAATCCCATCTCTACTAAAAATACAAAAATTAGCCGGGTGTGGTGACGCACGTCTGTAGTCCCAGCTACTCAGGAAGCTGAGGCAGGAGAATCACTTGAACCCGGGAGGCAGAGGTTGCAGTGAGCCGAGATCATGCCACTGCACTCCAGCCTTGGTAACAGAGTGAGACTCCATCTCAAAAAAGGAAAAAAAAAAATTGCAAAATATTAAATTTTATGTAAACAGGTCAATGATTGGTTGTTTATAGTTCACGTAAACAGGTCAATATATTTACAATACATTAAGTGAAATGCAGATTACAGAATAACATGTAGCACAGCACTTTTGCAAAAAAAAAAAAATCCTTAAAGATAGAAAAAGATAGACTAGTACACAAAAAATGTTAATAGCAGCAGTTATCTCTAGGTAGTGAGACTATGAAGCTTTTTTTTTCATTTTATTTTCTTCACTTTGTCTTCCTAAATTTTCCACAAGTAACATTGTTAGATTTTTTAAATCATAAATAATTTTAAGACAAAAATTATTTCTAATTATCCTGTAGATGAAGGAATGTCATTAACAGTGTTGCGGCTGAAAAATGTTGAATACATTTTCTATAGAAACATTTAAAACTAGTCTGAGTATTCTAAAATTCTACCTGTTTTTCTTCTGAGTTCACTTCTTGCAATCAACACTTACTGAATTACACTTAAAAAAATTGTTTTTCTCGGTCGAGCACAATGTTTCATGCCTACAATTCCAGCACTTTTGGAGGCTGAGGCAGGTAGGTCACTTGAGTCCAGGAGTTTGAAGCCAGCCTGGGCAACATGGCAAAAACCCATCTCTGCTGAAACAAAAATTACAAAATACAAAAATTAGCCGGACGTGGTGGCATGTGCCTGTAGTCCCAGCTACTCAGGAGGCTGAGGTGAGAGGATCACTTGAGCCTGGGGTGCAGAGGCTGCAGTGAGCCAAGATCATGCCACTGCACTCCAGCCTGGGCACTGGAGTGAGACCCTGTCTCAAAAAAAAAAAAAAAATTTTTTTTTTCCTCCAGCTTACTTCTAACATCTGGTTCTGGGTATATTTTCCCTGTGATAACTTCTCTGTGAAATCACCACCTTCTAAGACCTTATTCTCCCTCAAAGATGCCTCTCTTGCTAACCCTAAAAAGTAGCACAAACATGTGATTTGGGTCACCTTTGTGAAAGAGAAAGCTGCCAGACATACTGAACCACTGATCTCAGAAAACTAACGGTTGGGAAACAAAATCACTGATTTTGAGATCAGTGGTTCAGTATGTCTCCACCCTATGGTAAACTCTCCTCTAGGGCCAATTAAGTGACTCCCTAGAATACTAATGAACACATATTACGTGACTGGTATCATAATACTGAAATCTATATTAAAAGCCATGAAGCAGGTATCCGGAGCAAAGGCTTCTAAGAATTCTCAAAAGCTGATATGCAGCCAAAGTATTTAGTCATGATGTTACAGGCAGCGAGCACACATCCCAGTTCAGACCTGTTTCCCAGTGTAGTTATTATTGAGACCCCCTTTTTCTCACTCTCAAAAGCCCCAATGTGGATAAGTTACACAGTCAACTTGATGGAATGTACATTTGCCTAGAAAGGTAAAAGAGGCATAGAAATTTCATTCATCCGTTAAGAACAACTTAGTCCTCAGGATCCTGATTCCAGATACAAAAGAATTTGGAGCGCATAAAATAAAAGCACTATTTATTTATTTACTTATTATGTAGTAGAGACAGGTTCTTACTATGTTGCCCAGGCTGTTCTCCAACTGCTGGGCTCAATCAATCCTCCTGCCTCAGCCTCCTAAAATGCTGGGATTACAGGTGTAAGCCAGGGTGTCCCACTGAAACAAACTATTTTTGAGTGTTTAGTGGAAACGCACAAAACTTTTTGTCAAAAATGATTAAAATCTATGTCATCATTAAATACTAATTGTACTTAATTGTAACATTTTAAGAGAAATGAATGACACTAGGCTATGATAATCTAGCTCATCTTCTTGCCATTTTTCCATATATGAAACTTCAGAACCAATCATTAAAAGATCACTAAGAAAAAAAAAATCGCCAAGACTCTCAGTGGAGATTTGATCTTTCATAAAATCAACCTCAATACATTTTAGAACTAATGTGGCCTCTCAAAAATAATCTTATTAATGAAATCATCCCAAAATCTGCTTTGATTTATCCCTGTGAAGGAAACATATGGCCTCTCTCCCGAGAGACATGCACATAAGCATATTGGCAAATGATCAAGTGTCACTCAAACATCTATCAATAGTGCCTTCTGCTGGTGCAAAAGTTTTTTTTGTTTGTTTTTTTAACAAATTCAATTTGAAAATACATTTCTTATGAACTGAAAAATAGAAGTAATCTTGTCTTTTTCATTCTTTAAGTACCAACAGGGGCAAATGTAGAGACTAACTTGTATATTTCTTTAAATTCCAAGTAGCTCATATTATCCTTGCTGGAATTCATATTTATGATAGTCAAAATGTTAAAAAAGTATTACCTATTTTGATAAGACAATTATAAATGTTTATTGTTGGATAAAATATACAAAATAGAGCAAGGCGTAATGGTGCAAGCTTGTCGTCCCAGCTACTCGGGAGGCTGAAGCAGGATTGCTTGAGCCCAGGAGTTCAAGTCCAGCCTGGGCAACACAGTGAGACCCTGCCTCTAGAAAAATAAATAAAAATCCAACTAACTTAAATGTGGTTTTATTGATGGCCAGTTTCTTCCCAGAAAGGCAAAAGCAGTCCTAAAATATCCATGAATCCTTGACTTGTTAATGGTTCCTACTAAAGGAATATTACCTAGTCTTTACATAGAAAATCATTTTGTTTTGACATAGATGTGCATTTTCATTAAAATTTTAATGTAACTTACTATTTTAATATACTTAATGTGCTTCTTCTGAAAACATAACCTACCACTGAATTTGATCATCTATCTGTATTCTCCCCACAAAAACTAAATTGACTTCCTGATACACACTGAACATCACACACAAATGTTTAAAATATTAAGTACACACAAATGTTTGAAACATTAAGTATCACACACAAATGTCTGAAATATTGACTTTATTAGGAAAACATCTGATAGTTCTATTCAGTCATATAATCAATCACCTAATTTTAAAACTATAGGGCCGGAGGACATCAATTACAATATGGATTTTTCATTCATTCAACATATATTTGACACCTACAAGTGCCAGGCATTGGAGGTACAGGGTAAACGGGAGGATCCTTGCTCTCACGGAGCTTACATTCTAGCAGGAGGACAATATTAAAGAAATGTGTATAGTAAAATGATGAGTTTACGACAAAGGAAGTAGATAGTGTTTTACAAGAGCGTAGAGTAGAGAAGCTAAGGGAGGTCAAAGAGACATCCCTAAGGAAGTGGAGCTTAAACTGAGAGAAGCAAGTGCTTAAACTGAAGGATGTGTTGAAGAAGAAGGCAGAGTAAAACAATTTGGGCAGAGGGAACCTTATGGACCCTAAGATGGGAAGGTTCAAAGAACTGAAAGACAGCTAAAACAGCTAGAGCCATTCTCCTGTGTAAAGAGGAGTCAAAGAGAAAAGATTAAAGATGTGAAGATTAAGATCTTGGTGGCATTCAGGGATTGGTACTTCTACAAGAAATCACTGAAGGGAGTAATGTGACATTACTTTTCACTTCAGGATGGCCTACTCCAGACTGGACTAGTAAGACTGGAGGCAGGTAGACCTCTTCTAAGGCCTGTGATAGTGAAAGACAAAAATAAGTGGGGGAATTCAGGGGATAGTGAAAATCAGTAGGGCTTAACGAGCAAGCTAGAGGTTCCTCCACAACAACCAATACAGATGTCCAGTAGACCTATTGGATATGCAGGCCTGCAGCTCAGGGGAGAGCTGGGTTAAGAACTGTCAAGGCAGTAATCATCTGCATTTAGATGGCAATTGAAGCCATGACAGGGCCTGAAATGGCCCAGCAAGAGTAAATCAAACCATGAGAATCACATACATTTAAGAATAAGGAAACGTGGCCAGGTGTGGTGGCTCATGCCTGTAATCCCAGCACTTTGGGAGGCCGAGGCAGGTGGATCACTTGAAGTCAGGAGTTCGAGACCAGCCTGGGCAACATAGTGAAACCCCCATCTCTACTAAAAATACAAAATTCAGCTGAGTGTGGTGGCGCATGCCTATAGTCCCAGCTACTTGGGAGGCTGAGGCACAAGAATCGCTTGAACCTGGGAGGTGGAGGCTGAAGTGAGCCGAGATCATGCCACTGCATTCTAGCCTGAGCAACAGAGAAACACCCTGTCTCAAAAAAAAAAAAAAAAAAAAAAGAATAAGGAGATGTCACAGGCTAGAGGGAGGGGGGAATGGGAGCACTGCTGTTTGAATGGTATAATTTCAGTGTGGGACTGAGAACAAATTCTGGAGCTGAATGGTCGTGATGGCTGCACAGCAGTGTGAGAGCACTTTATGCCACTGAAGTAACAGATGCCTGTCAAAAATAAGCCTGCTAAAATATCACCAAGCATAACCAGCAAAACAATCATTTCAGTGAAAATACAACTTCATATTAATCATCTCAATAATACAGATTACAGAACTGAGTTTACAGATTATAGAAATTTTCATACCTTGTGGGTCAGAAAGGATAACTGTAAATTACTGTCTCCACTTTATGGGTGGTAAAACTGAGCTACAGAGAAGATTCTCTAAGAAAATTTAAAAGGAATTGACGATCATTAAATAAATATCCTCACTGATTTTTTTAAGGTAGAAATAAATGCACTGTGTTAAAAAAAATTACTGTAATAGCCTCATGTTCGAGAAGTCTAAAATTCTAAGGTTACTACATGTATTAATTTTTGGTACATGTCCAACAGAAAACATCCTTTATTCCAGTTACATCCTGAAGATACCGAAGTCAGTCTTCTCTATTGGTGCGTTGAGGGCTGCACTAAAACTGAGACCCAAGACCAGTCTGGTGTCTGCTGGATCAATGATCCCATCATCCCACACCCTGACAAAAGAACAAACAACGAGTTACAAATTTACCATCGAACTACCATTTATACACTCTCCATGCACAGAAATGCCAAGAAAGTTTTCCTTCAAGTAATATATGGATCTACTGATTAGCATCCACAACAGAAACTATGTTCAAGACAGAGGGGGAAAAGGTGGAAAAAAATGATACGACTTTCATCCCAGGCCACCACAAAATGTCATGTCTTAAGGCTTAAGGAACTACTTTTACAAGAGATCTCAAAGTAACCCCTGGTTTGAACATATGTTTACTTATTTCAGGAAAAATTTTCCTATTCCTTTTCTTCCCACACAAATATACAAACCAAGTTGGTGTATTCTGTCATTAATATGGAGAACCACATATACCCAGGTAATAACCTCAAACTTTACCGGAAAAGGTATATTCCCCAACCCCCCTCCAAACTCTTAAGAAACTATGAAAATTATTGAATAGGCTTCAGTACATTTTATTTATTATTATTATTATTTGAGATGGAGTGCAGTGCAGTGGCACAGTCTCGGTTCACTGCAACCTCTGCCCTCTGGATTCAAGCAATTCTCCTGCCTCAGCCTCCCTAGCAGCTGGTATTACAGGAATGTGCTACTGCACCTGGCTAATTTTTGTATTTTTAGAAGAGATGATTTTTCGCCATGTTGGCCAGGCTGGTTTCAAACTCCTGACCTCAGGTGATCCGCCCACCTCGGCCTCCCAAAGTGCTGCGACTACAGGCATGAGCCACCGCACCGGGCCAGCTTCAGTACATTTTATTAATAAAATAGGTATCTTCAAATGTAGGTCTTTATTTTTTGCTACAATAAAGTTACAGTTTAAAGTAACTTTAAACTGCTTGCAGAAGAAACTTTTAAGTAGAAATTTTAGTTTCCTTTTCATTGACAATCTCAAATGTATAAGGAAAAATGACTGAGAAATATTATTTTTCAAAGGTTATTAGCAGGTGGCAGTTTGCTTTTTTTATACAAACTCCCTTCGGTATCTGAACCTGGCATCAATTATTAAACTATTCTTACATTGACAGACATGAATCAAATCTTTGCTCATAAAACATTCATAATAGGGACCCTAAAGTATCAACACCCAATAAAAAGAAAGCCACTCTTGTCATCCGCAATCAGGTGAATTGATTACACTCCCTTCTGAAGCCTGCAGCACATCAAGCATGGTGATGAAGGGGCTGCCTAATAATGTTCATTAAAAAGACTGCCCCAGGAAAGACGCACTAATGAAATGCCTGATACAAGTTTGATTATAAAAACAACTGAGCAGAAGCAAATTGGCACGCTACATATATAACCTATCAGGATTAAGGAAAACATTGTAGGTTACAGTAACTCATCATGACAAGCTCTGTCTCTGAAAAGACAGATCTAGCCATGTTCAAACCTAAGCAGGTCAGGGAATTTTACTGTGAAGCTGAGATTTACTAAACTCAAGGAAGGTAAACTGGCTTAGAAATCCTTTCACCTTTGAAAGAAAGCTGCTGTCTCCATGCCACCAACTGTTTCAACAGAAGGGTTAAACATCTACAGATCCGGCCAGGCATGGTGGCTCACGCCTGTAATCCCAGTACTTTGGGAGGCCAAGGCAGGTGGTTCACCTGAGGTTGGGAGTTCGAGACCAGCCTGACCAACATGGAGAAACCCCATCTCTATTAAAAATACAAAATTAGCCAGGTGTGGTGGTGCATGCCTGTAATCCCAGCTACTCGGGAGGCTGAGGCAGGAGAATCCCTTGAACACAGAAGGCAGAGGTTGCGGTGAGCTGAAATCAGGCCACTGCACTCTAGCCTGGGTAAGAAGAGCAAAACTCTGTCTCAAAAAAACAAAAAACTACAGATCCACAGAAAGCTTTACTGTCTGTTAACATTTATTTCCAAAGATAAGTCTCTCTGGGCCATTTACTCTTCTGCCTTGAATGTAATCCATTAAAAAAAATAATAATAATAATAATGTTAGAATGAAAATAATAACTCTTTCGCAAGAGATGACTTATCTTAGCCAGGGCTGAAAAACAAGCTAATGGCTCACACCAAATACACAATTTTTCAAACTTTAATATTTCAGCTGTCCCTGTGTATTTCAGTCAAAATCCTATGTGGAAAAAAAAACTATAGAAAAGCTTGACAATATATATTTTATATTTCATCTCGAACCTCTTATATGGCTTTCTATTGCTTCTTTCCATTTACTGGCTACTATATGTCTGTTTACACGATGATAAAATCAGGAACATGTTTAGCTCTCAAAGACTATAAAATATTTTGCTCTTAATTAAATGAATCAAACCACCACAACAAAATATACCTGCAAATTTGTTTGTAAAAATATATATTTAGCAAAAGACCTTTTAAAAATCCCAAATGCTGGCCAGCCACGACTACAGGTGGCTCACGCCTGTAATCCTAGCACTTTGAGAGGTTGAGGCAGGATCACTCAAGCTCAGGCATTCAAGACCAGCCTGGCCAACATGGTGAAACCCCATCTCTACAAAAAATACAAAAAAATTTGTATTTTTTTGGTATGGTGGCACATGCCTGTAGTCCCAGCTTTGGAGGCTGATGCAAGAGGATCACTTGAGTCCGGGAGGGAGAGATTGCAGTGAGCTGAGATCACGTCACTGTACTCCAACCTGGGCGACAGAGTGAGACTCTGTCTTTAAAGAGAACAACACAAAACACATACACACACCCAAATGGTATTATTTATCTCCTGAAACTAATTATGTTCTTGAAAATCAGTATGTTTTGTCTTTGTATCCACCATGGAACCATTCAAATAATTGTAATGGACTCTAACTTTTGCTTTTTTTTTTTTTTGAGATAGGGCCTTGTTCAGTCACCCAGGCTGGAGCACAGTGGCATGATCTCGGCTCACTGCAGCCTTGACCTCCCAGGTTCAACTGATCTGCTTGCTTCAGCACCCTGAGTAGCTGGGACTACAGGTGCACACCACCACGCCTGGCTAATTTTTATATATTTTTTGTAGAGACCAGGTCTTGCCACGTTGCCCCACCGGTTTCAAACTCCTGGGCTCAAACAATCCGCCCGCCCTGGCCTCTCAAAGTGCTGGAAATATAAGTGTGAGCCACTGTGCCTGGCCTGATTTTCTTTTCTCTCCCCTCTCCTCTCCAGTTTGCCTTCGCCAGCATAAATTACAACATAAGCTAATTTTACAAGATGCAGAAAGAGTTACTTTCTTTTTTCCATCTGCCCAAGGGATGAAAGGAAGACATGAAGCTTAGATTAGTCTTCAGAATGCAGAACACTAAAGTTGTTGAAGAAAGATGTGAAAGCAGGCACCAGCAGGTCTTCAGCTGGGACAGGCATGATAATTTATTACCTCATTAAGTGGTGTAAGAAACAAACAGAGCCAACAGCAGCAATGGTCTGTGAGGTAATTATTTGGCGCTGACACACAGACCCTGGCAGTGACTAATCACCTTCCAAATGTACAAGCATACTTGTCAACAAATGCCAGTAAGTGTTCAAGCAATCTCACGCTTAAAATGGGGTAACAACAAAATGATCAAGAAGAGGAGTTTTTAAGCAAAAATTAGAACTGCTGAAGTAACACAGCCAAGAATAACTTATTCTCAGCTCCTAGCATGGCCCACCTCGGGCTGCAGGACCCCTCTGGGCCCCAGACACCTCAACTACGGGCAAGACAAGAGAAGCGGGAATCAGACCAGTGGTGGTGAGTCCACAGCGCAGGGATGCTGGGAGGAGGGGTGGCATTTCAGCAGTAGCCATTCACATTGTAAAGAAACAACAGTACAAAATTAAGTGTGTCCACATGTTATTCTCCAGTTCCTATGAATGCTGGACCATCCTGACTACATAGAGCTCTGTAAAGCTGCTCCCCTAACCACCATCTACACCCATCAGGGAGTTAGTGATGTTCTGGCCCCCACCTTGCACTGGAATAGTAAGGGTTTCCCTCCTCTTCAAACTTCTTAATGATGGGCTCTTTTAAAGCTGCTTCATCAGCACTGGAGAACTAAAGGAAAAAAGGCCATGAGTAAGTCAGCTTCAGTGAACAACTGGCCCTGTTTAGATCATCTCAATTCAAAAGAAACAACAGATTTCATGAACAATAATGTTACAACTAACATGTGCATGGTGATGTACAAATTACAAGTGATCATTAACATACATGCTCTTGCCTAAGACATGAGTATCAAGTGAGTGCCCCATCCCATCTCTCCTAGCAGAGAAAATATCCCGAGGCTATTTCACATAAGGTGAAAACCCAAGGTACTGTGTATCACAACAGGGTACAATAATGGATGTGAATTATACAACCTAACAAAAGGGCTGCATTACACTTAGCAGCCTCCAGTTAAGAACGTGGAGAAGTATGAGATTTTCATTTAAAATAGTGAAAATTTAAAACTTAAGCTTAAATGTTTAAGTTTAAAGGGGCAGTATACCAACCAAATCTTGAATAACATTTTCAGTCAAGTTCCCAGAGAACTGAAAGATATTTTTCCCTAATTAAGAATTTCACAGCCTTTCCATCAGTATTACAAGGATCAAGTGATAATTAATTCAGATGTAAAAATCTTCAGAACTTAATGTGAAACCCTGAAAAATATTTTCAACTCAAAAAGCAACTCGACACCAGAAACAAATGACTTATTTAAAAAAAAAAACCCTGCCTTCTTTTGTGTAAATGCATTAATACCTTAATATCATTTTAACCATTAACACACTGTGCTTTCCTTTCCTATATAAAAATGAATGAACTCAAGTATCTGTATATTGAAGTAATCAAAGAACAACTACTTAATAAGAGATCACCATGCTAGGCTTCATAGAGTTTCAGACATGTCTTTGAAGTATCAGGTAGAATTTCATATACCACCTCCCCCGCCCACACCCCCACACCCCAACCACTTGCACAAAAGCAAAGCTATCCATTTCCTTTGACAGCAATAGGTACTAAAGTGAATCTGAAACCTCAATGTAAGCCTCCAGAGTTCCCTGTGCTTGGAAAAGACAACGAGGGATGTGAGGCACAGGTGGATGCATTCAGGGAGGCAGAAACCACCCTCTGGCTTTACAGTACCTCACTCCACAATCTAGGTGGAAGACCTGATGATTCCTGCACAGAGCAGAGCTCCCTTCATTTCATTCCTTCCCATAATGAGACAACAGTGCACTTAAGCAACTTCAGGAACACACATCCATCATCTTCATATTTGGTGCTTACACAAGAGTTACAAGTTGTAACTAATAAAAATCAATGCAAAATTTCAAAACAATCTCCAACAGAGACACAAACAAAAGAATTCATTTTAAAAGCAGCTGCTTGCTGATTTGCCTTTTATCAAGTTTCCACTGCCCTTTCCATTTTTCTTCATTTATACACAGGATAATGTTATTCAATTCTCAATAGATGACGGAGCCCTCCCACTCAGGGTATCCTTAACAACAATCTAAAAGTAAAATAGAAAGAACAAAATTCTGCTGCTTTTGGTCATAAAATCAAAGTAGTACATCAGACTTATTTAAATCTCACTAAGTACAAATGACTAAGAATCAAACATCTTTATGCCTCAGATACTTACCTGGCAGTTTCTAAAGTGTTTTCTTGGCTGGGCACGGTGGCACACACCTGTAATCCCAGCACTTTGGGAGGTGGGCGGATTACTTGAGGTCAGGAGTTTGAGAGTAGCCTGGGCAACATAGTGAAACCCCGTCTCTACTAAAAATACAAAAATTAGCCTGGCGTGGGGGCGCACGCTTGTTATCCCAGCTTCTCAGGAGGCTGAGGCATGAGAATCGCTAGAACCCAGGAGGCGGAGACTGCAGTGAACTGAGATTGCAGCAATGCACTCCAGCCTGGGTGACAGAGCAAGACTCTGTCTCAAAAATTAAAAATAAAAAAACAAAGTGTTTTCTTGGAAATTCTGAAAAAATTTTAAATGGCCACAAAGAAGGTACCCCATATGAAACGGCTTTAAAAAGAAAAAGAACAGAAACCCTGTGAGCCTCGATTTCTGGAACAACTTCCAGGGCAGCACCGTCTAAATATGGCCAGGCAGCGTGTGCCAGGTCCCCAGCCACGAACACTAAGGGCTTCCGGGCATGCTGCTCCTTGACTCCAGGGTGTTTATGGTGAGAGGCAAACCCAGGGAGAAACAAGAGAAAACGACACTGACCTGCTTTCCTTCTCTGGCTCTTTGGTCCTTTGCTATCGTGGCCAACACATTGGCTGCCTGCTCTCCTCCCATCACTGAGATACGAGCATTTGGCCAAATGTAAAGAAATCTTGGGCTGGGAGAAAAAAAGAAAGAATAAGCAAATTAACTCAATATACAACATAGATTTTCAGAGGCCCATGTTTGCCTTTTAAATTAGTGGTTCCTGATTCTGGCTGCACATTAAAATAATCTGTGGAGCTTTCACAAATATACAAATGCCTGCAACCCACCCCAGACTAGACTCCAGAGGAGAGGCCTGAGCACGGACGGGACTTCTAAGTTCTCCATGTAATTCTGGGTATAAAAGTGTTGATAATATCATCTCACGATCTACGGTCGTGTCCTGTTTTCCATTCCTGATAGTGGTTATATGTGCCATCTCTCTTTATGTTTTAGTTTAAGCACAGGATTATCAAGTTTGTTAACCTTTCAAATCAACCAGCTTTGGGCTATACTGATTCTTCTATCTGATGTCTGCTCTTCATTATATCCTTTCTATTTTCACAGGTTTAACATGCTGTTCTTTGAACCTCCCGCAGCTGAAGTCTTAGCTCATTGACTTGCAGTCTTACTTCTTTTCCCATATATGCCTTTAAGGCTACATACCTTTCTCAGAGCCAGACTTTAGCGGCATTGCACAAATCTTAAAGTGTGGCATTTTCATTATCAGCCATTTCAAGTATTTCTTGACTCCCATTGTAGATTTCTTCCAAATAACACCTTTGGCACTAAATTTCATTTCACCCCTCCAGATGATACAAATTATGGTATAATTGATTGAGATCTGGAAATGGCATTCTGTGTTTCAAATAAACCTGAAATAAACTGACCATGTATTTTATACTTGAAGCATGTTTCTTTGTTTCAGAGAAAATCATGACACCCTACCTATATGCTCTGCCACACATCCCATAGTTTCCAGCTCCATACGAGCCCCCAATGATGACGGTTATCTTAGGCACTTGGGCACAGGCCACAGCGGTCACCATCTTGGCACCATCCTTGGTAATTCCTTCAGCTTCATACTCTCTACCAACCATAAATCCTGAGAGAAAGATCAGAAAGACAGCCTCTGGGTGATGGGATTACTACGTGGAATGCAGTTCCACCAAAGGGACATCTTGTTTTACTAAACTCGTTTTACTAAATGCCTCTCGCCTTAAGAAAATGTATATATGTGAAACATACCCTTAAAAAGTTTGCTTTGAAAGGATAAAATAAAGTTTTCTCTAACCACTTTCTAAATTTTCTTAAAGCAGTTCATCTGGATGCACACAGAAACCTTCAAACAATATGAGGATGCAATCTATCTTCAAGAGATGATCTTGGCTGGGTGCTGTGACTCACCCCCATAATACCAACAATTTGGGAAGCCTAAGCGGGAGGATCACTTGAGGCCAGGCGTTTGAGACCAGCCTGGGCAACAAAGTGAGACCCTACCTCTATGTAAAAATAAATAAATAAAACTTTTTAAAAAAGAGATGATGTCAAAGAAGCAGCTTGATGCTGAAAAGAATGTGACATGCCTAGCCAAGGACAAAGCGCTGTGATGAGCCCAACAATGAGGGCTTCAGCCTTCACCGACCTGGTTTTAAAACAGACTGTTCTTTCGAAAGTGATGCTTTAAAACTTCGATGACATAAAGATGAATGTTTCACAGAGATGCTAACAGTCCCTGCCAGTGACTCAATAGCAAGGTTAAAAAGAAACAATTTTTCCATTTCAGTACAGGATCCTTCTATTTCTTCAAGCCCCTAGCTCTGTGGAGGCTGCTCTGCAACTTCACTGCCTTCCAGAACTTGGGTTCCTCTTTCTCCACCTTATAACACTGAGTTGGGCTTCACTTGTCTCCTTCCCCCACCCAGTCTCCAGCGAAGGTATTTCTTCCATCTGTGGACCTGCACACTCACCTGCCTCACTGACTGTCACTATCCCTGGTTTGCCAAACTCCAGTATCTGGTCATCCAATTCAACCCAACCAGTTCCTCCAGAGCACGTGCCCCTCCTGCACACACCACAGGAATGGCAGCATAGCCCTTTACTTGGCACCATCTGCTTCCTGCAGCTACCCTACTCAGCTGGACCCTCAGAAAAGCTCAGAAACTCCTCAGTCTCCCCAGCCTTGACTCCACTGTAACATTCCCACCATACCTACTTCAAATATCAGTTGTCTTCCAGTTCTCACCCCACCCAACCTGACCCACCACCCCTCTATTCTCTGGAGGGGATCCTGCCTTCAAAAAGACGAGTGAGGCTTCTCACTTGGCTTTCTCAAATCCTTCTTCTTCCCATCTTAAGAAAACTGCATAATCATGCTCCCCGTCTTCCTTTACTCTTGAAGAAAAAGGAAAACATCAGAGGTACTCGAAGACTGTCACTGAACCTTCTTCTCTTCGCTCAGGGGGGTTCTTGTCTATTCCCACAGCTTTAAAATCACCTCCATATTCTGATGATGTCTACATTTTCACCTCTACCTAAAACACCTCTTCTGTGCTGAGACTTATTCACCTGCCTACTATATGCCTCCAGGTGAATATCGCACAGGAATCTCAAATGCAATGCTGAAAAACTAAACTCGACCCAACAGGGCCAAAACAAAACAAAAATGTAGATATCTTCAAACCACAGAGTTTTAATTGCCTGGTGGTTAGCAATCCAGGAATCATTATTAGAAACAAGAACTCTGGTATAGTTAGGCTTCAGAATCCTTTCTATCTGCCCTCTTACATAGGTTGCCACATAGGACCCTCTTAGGCTGCCATTTGGATATAACTTCTCTCAACACTCATCTAACCAAATATGAACCTAAGTAGTTCACAGGATGAAGAAGCTTTAGCACCAGTACTATTTCAAGTCCTCTTGACTTCCAAGAGCCTGACTCTTCCTTCTCATAGAGGCTTGCCTGATCCCAACAACTACTACCTCTCCTTCCTTTGAAGCTGAGGTAGCCTGGGATAGGGGAGGCTGTTTTCTGCTAACCAACATATCTGAGTGCCTTGTATGTCAGACACTCTGCAACATATAATGAAGGATACCAGAGAATCAGAGAATTCTTATGAAAGAGAACTCTTGAACCATAACAGACCTTAAAAATAAATTTATCCACCATGTTAAGGTCATCTCTGGAGTATGAAGTCCAGAGAGGTGACATATCTCACACTTTGGTCATACAATTCTTTGGGGCCAAAACTCAAATCCCCAGACTTTGGTTTAGGGTATACACATACATTTTAAAATGATGTTGCTTCAAACAGAATTAATTGTACAATAAAAGGGAAGGCCGTAGCATGTGCCTGAAATCTTGAGGAGGAGGAACAGAGTCCTGGGAAAAGCATGATGCTCTCTTCAGTGATCAGATCATGCTCCTGCTGCTTTCTGGGTGTGTGGCTGTGCACACACCGGAGTAAAGGGTGGCCATGTGAATGCTGATCATGTACATAACTCAGAAATGGCTTCACTTAGAAAATATGAATAATCAGCCAGGTGTGGTGGCTTACACTTGTAATCCCAGCACTTTGGGAGGCCAAGGCAGGCAGATCTCTTGAGCTCAGGAGTTTGAGACCAGTCTGGGCAATGTGGTCTGGGTGAAACTATGTCTCTACAAAAATACAAAAATTAACCAGGCATGGTGGCACATGCCTGTAGGCCCAGCTATTTGGGGGAAAGAAAATATGGATAATCTCCTCAGAATATTTAACATTCATGAAGAAAAGTGCTAACTCTTAAAGGGCCTCCAGAAAGAGCATGTCCAGTAGAACTTACTGCTCTGATGAAGTGGTCTACATGTGTGCTGTCCAATACATCAGCCACAATGATGGTACAGCTCTGGAATCAATACAACCAAACTGATTAAGCTATTTTCTTACCAGTAATGTTCTGAAGGAATAGCAGAGGAATATTTCTTTGGCAGCATACCTGGATAAAGTGAGTACCCTATAAGCAAGTAACATAAAAATCTTTTTAAAAGGGAATTAACTCTATTATCATCATGCATTCTACAAATACAACTTCAGCCAAATACAAGAAAGAATACTCCCCTTTAACATTTTTTCTCTTCTTATTAATTTTCTATTTTTTTTTTAAAGAAACATGGTCTCACTCTGTTGCCCAGGCTGGAGTACAGTGGCACAATTATAGCTCACTGCAGCTCAAACTCCTGGGCTCAAGCAATCCTCCTGCCTCAGCCTTCCGAGTAGCTGGAACTACAGGTATGTGCCACCACTCCTGGCTAAGAATACCCTTTGTTTGGCTAGTCTTACCTTATAGTAAGAGTACAGTGCTACTTCATTGTCAATAGGATATGTAACTGTAGGTTTGTACTATCCTCGTTTTCACAATCACCTGTATAATCACTGGCACATGGCTCTAAGACTATTGTGTCAAGGATGAAGTCAAGGCCGGGTGCAGTGGCTCATGCCTGCAATCCCAGCACTTTGGGAGGCCGAGGCAGGTGGATCACAAGGTCAGGAGATCGAGACCATCCTGACTAACATGGTGAAACCCTGTCTCTACTAAAAATACAAAAAAATTAGCCGGGCGTGGTGGCAGGCGCCTGTAGTCCCAGCTACTCAGGAGGCTGAGGCAGGAGAATGGCATGAACCCAGGAGGCAGAGCTTGCAGTAAGCTGAGATCGCGCCACTGCACTCCAGCCTGGGCGACAGAGCGAGACTATGTCAAAGAAAGAAAGAAAAGAAAGAGAGGAGAGGAGAGGAGAGGGAAGGGGAGGGGAGGGGAGGAGAGGAGAGGAGAGGGGAGGGGAGGGGAGGGGAGGGGAGGGGAGAGGAGAGGAAGAAAGAAAGAAAGGAAAGAGAGAGAGAGAGAGAGAGAGAGAGAGAGAGAGAGAAAGAAAGAAAGAAAGAAAGAAAGAAAGAAAGAAAGAAAGAAAGAAAGAAAGAAAGAGAAAGAAAGAGAAAGAAAGAAAGAAAGAAAGAAAAAAGAAAGAAAAAGAAAGAAAGAAAGAAAGAAAGAGAGAAAGAGAGAGAGAAGAGAAAGAGAGAGAGAAGAGAAAGAGAGAAAGAGAGAGGGAGAGAGAGAGAGAGAAAGAGAGAAAGGAAGGAAGGAAAGAAAGAAGGAAGGAAGGAAGAAAGAAAGAAGTCACTAACATTGTAAACAGCAAACTTAAGTAACAGAAAAGAAAGAACTGATGCCAATGAGAATTGTTGAACTCTGCTATATGATAATTCTCTAGTTCTCCACTTTAGAAAAGCCAGAATATAAACCCTCCCGGGATATGAAGGATGACATCTCTGTTTCGATGATCATCTGAAATTCTTTCATGCATCAAGATTACAGTAAATATATCTTTCTTGCCAACATTCCCCAGATAAATGGGATTTTAGATTAGATGAGTGATAGAGATCTTCTAACCTTGAATTTAGGAAATTATTTAATGATACAAAAATACAGCTATTCCTTCCCTAAAGATTGTATGAGTAAGGAAACTCTTATAAACCATTTCCTTTATGTTTTACTCTGAAGATCTCTTTACCTCTGCTGGAAATGCCTTGTCAGGTACAAAACTGCAAACTAATTGCTCGACTTCAATATGACTACGTTTACAAGAATGAGAAAATCACACAGACCTTTGGGGCTTATTTCAACAAATGAAATGTCAGGCTGAGGCCAAACGTAACTCCTCAGGGGTTTCTTTGTGCCAAGCTGACACATAAAGCCAGGCAGAGTTTGTTTGGACTCAGTCTGACATTTTCTCTATTGAAATAAATATATATTCAGTAAAAGTCATTATTTCAGGAATATCTAATATTTTGAGAAATACTGTCTATATACTATTAAATGAAAACACGCAAAACCTCTCTATCTATAGCACATCAATTTTTTAAAAAGGGAAATTATTAAGAAAAAATAATAAAATGTTACTAAAAGCTATTTCTGGTATAATTATAAGTGATTTTTTATTTTTATTTTCTTTACTTTTAATTCCTTGTTCTCATTTTATCATTGAGTTGAAGGAGTAATAATAAATGGCAGAATACAGAAACCAAATTTATTGATTAAAAATGTAACCAAAGACAAATTCTTCCTCAATTAGGGTATGAAAGAGCTTAGCTGCCTATTACCTGCATCAATAAAGAGACCTTTCACCCTGTTATTTCAAGAGAAAAAGCAATACTAAACATATTTTTTCTTAAGGAAACATTTTATTTCCCGAAGCAGTTTGGTGAATTAAAATTTTTTAAAGACATTTTTATCAAATAAGTATATGAATTACATTTATCCAAGTTTAGGTAAATCTGAGACGATATATGAAATCAAATAATAACTAAGTGAAAAGATACTCAAGAACTCCCTCTTTCTTCTGCTGTCTTGGAGGATTGAATTAAATAATGATAATAATAAACAAAAAGAACTTCCTTTTTTAAAGCCATGGGTCCAGCAACAAAGACCCACTATTCCCATTTCCAAAAAGTAAAAATACAATAAAGTTAAAGTGATAAAGGGATAGAAGAGAATAAACAGATCATGTCTCAGAACCACCTGAATCTTTGAACCATGAGTCCTCTGAGTCCCTGCAGGACATGAAGCACTTTCAGGACAAGTATTCTCTATCATGAGAACATGTACATGTCCTCGATAGCAATTGTAACTCAAGTATCTTAGGAGAATTTTCCTAAAATGAGTACATTTTTAATAGTGCTCCAGATGGTTCATCACAGCATGTTAATGTAAACCACCATAAAAACTGTTTCAAATATTAACATACATGCACATATATACACACGCATGCATACACATCCACACACATGCCTGCACACACAGTGTTCTGGTTGCTGAGGCATCTAGTTAAGCATTTTTATACTTTTATGCAGTAAGTTTTAACTCATTATTTGACCTTCAATGTTATGTTACATTAAAACAGAAAATCTTGAAATATTTTTAACAGTACTTGCCTTTTTTGCAGATTCAGAAAAGAGAACTCCGTTGTTTCCAATGATACCTACTGGGTACCCAAATATTCGAGCAAATCCTCAAAAGAAAATTCAAAGAAGATTTATGTTTTGTGTTTTTCCGAGGGCTTTTAATTCACAAGAAAGAGGCATATTTACACATTCTTTAATATTGGATCCAAGTTTGAAATGCAAAGAGATTTTGTCTATGGTATAAAACAGCTCATGTCACCATCTTCTTGTTCCTAAGGTCCTAGAGTCTGGTTTCTTTTGCTTCTAGAAAGGGTCATGATACAGGTAGTTATTCATTTGTCTTGACTGATTTGGTTAAATAATTGGCTTAGTGTATTATCCATTTATTCATTTAATATATCTGAGTGTCTAGTATGTACCAGACACTAGGGATACTATAAAAATATCATTTTTAATATCAAAATAATTATTGAAGAAAAATTAACAGATAAGAGAGAGTGTCAACATAATGATAAGCCAGAAAACTGAATTTTTTTTTGAGACAAGGTCTCACTCTGTTGCCTAGGCTGGAACACAGTAGCACAATCATGGCTCACTGCAGCCTCAAATTCTCATGCTTCAAGTGATCCTCCCTCTTACCTCAGCCTCCTGAGTAGCTAAGACTACAGACACTCACCTCCACACCCAGCTAGTATTTGTATTTTTTGTAGAGATAGGGTTTCGCTATGTTGCCAGGCTGGTCTCGAACTCCTGGGTTCAAGTGATCCTCCCACCTTGGCCTCCCAAAGTACTGGGATTATAGGCATGAGCCACCACGCCCAGCCTGAATCTTTAAAGATTTGGTTGCTTTTTTGTTTTTTTTGTTTTTCTCTACTCTGGCTTCGTCTGGATTTATGACTTTTTAAAAATCATCATGTTCTTATTTATCTATTTATGAGACAGGGTCTTGTTCTGTCACCCAGGCTGGAATGCAATGGTGAGATCATGGCTCGCTGCAGCCTCGAACTCCCGGGCTCAAGTGATCCTCCCACCTTGGCCTCCCAAGTAGCTGGGACTATAGGCCCCAGGAGTCACTACACCCGGATAATTTATCATGTTTATTTAATGTGATACAATGAAACCCTGATTTGATGGCCACCTACATGTCTTTCAGTCCTAAAATCCCAGCCAAAAACCTATGCAGTACATCCTAAATGGCACTGCCACTTACAGAAGCAATTCACAAAGGGGTAAACTTCCAAAAAGTCCAGTAATCCATTCTTAGTCCTGCTTCACTGCACAAAGACATGGGAATTTAACACATCACTCACTGGAAAGATGCTACCCCGGCAAATGTGCAACCCTGTTAACTACTTAGATTCAACCCACACTAGGCCCCGCTTAGGGATCTCCAGGTACAGACAGGATGTGCTGAGTAGGGAACATGTCCCCACACTACTAGGGACACCCATAGAGGGAGGGCCTTCACCAAATGCCTGATCCAAACTTGAGTTAGAAATGGGAAAGCACAGTGTCCAAGAAACGACTAGAGGCTACACATGGTAACTGCTGAGGCAGGAGGAAACCCTGAGGAACTTCCAGAGACACTTGAGACCCAGAAAAATCTGTCCTCTCCTCTCACCTCCTCACCCTTTATGCCTCCCACCTTCTCATTCCTCCCACCCTTCTTATCTGCCACCCCCACCCCCGCCCCCCACCACCAGCCTCTCATTCCCTTCTTCTCCTTCTCACTCCCCTTCTCTGTCTCTAAATGTATTTGAATTCCAGTACAGTCAAAAGATGGAAGAAACCAGGTGTGTATTCTAGGGGACAAGAGTGCCACAGGGCTTTTAGCAAGTAGGAGGCAAATCCATAAAAGCAGATGACAAAGACAGCCCATCCATCTTTAGAGAAAGCAGAAACGGCTTTGACTTGTTTTAAACTGCTACACAATGACTGTTACATTCTGAACAATTTGGTGACAAATCCTGTCTATATATCAAACAAAAAGCTTTTAATCACTTAAACACCTAAGTACAAAAACATAAATTCTACTCCCAGTGTGAACCCTTCTTTTGTTCACAAATCAAACTAGGACAAAGTACTGTGATTTATCCTTAAGCCTCAATGTATATTTGCAGTTTGGATTTCTGTAGCTAGCTTTTTCCTACCCTGATATTACCTTTGACTAACTATTATATTTTCAAGTTTTTTATGACCAAGTGAAATTCATAAAATTTGTTCTTCCATTTGTCCTAAACAGATTATTATGGGTCCAGCATCTACCTCAAAAACTTCTTCAAAGGCCTATGAACTAAACACTTTAGATTAAAAAAAAAACTTTTATAAACATCCTTATTTTGTTTTTCCTGACATGATATACTGAATTCTCAATCTAGTGTCTGCATGAATCAGCTTAAGACCTGCACAGAGGCTGTGAGAAGGTTTAATTCACTCTATATCCTTCTGGGAAGCTAAACACAATATAAAACTTCCTCGTCGAACTGGACATTGAAGAACAAAGGAAACAGCGCTGAAATTTTCAAAATAATTATTGTTATCCAGAAAAACAAAAAGAACTACAAGTATTTTCTACTAATTTTACTATAAGAACCTTTTTATACAACTAATGTCACAAAGTCACAGATAGGGACCCACACCACAGCATCTGGCTATTACCATTTTAAACTATTTGGATCCATGAAGCCATTAAGCTACAAATTTGGCTTTATAAAGCAGCTCCTTTTGAAAACTGGCTCACACATTTGTAGTGCTCTCAACAACAAAGCCCATGCCAAGTGTATCAAAGTCTTGAGACAAGAGATTCCTGATTTTCAAAGCAGCAGAAAATGTTCATATTTTCAATTCTTCACCTTTATACCTGTAACTAATGTGTCTCCATAAAAGGCTTTGAACTCAGTGAATCTGCTTCCATCCACGATTCTAGCAATGACCTAAGAGGAAAAACAACAATGGCCTTCAGAAATTATATTACAAAAGAATTTTTGTATTAAAGTTACTTATAGGAAAACAATTCACAGTGAATTTGTCACTTTCACAACATTTTACACTACACAGAAAATCTCACTAGAATTTCATTTGACATGACTGGTTAATGCCCTGAAGTCATTCTGGGTTCTGATTTTATACTTCACTATACAAGCAACAGCACCATGCTGTATGCAAGAAAAGCAGGGAAGGCTCCAAGGGCTGGTTGCTGGACTTAGAGCTTCAAGGACTGTTCGAATGCACCGGCAGAGGTTCAGGGATGCAATCAGAAAGATAGGTAGAGACAGGGCTCACAGTCGGAAGACAGAGGCTCCAATCTAAGGTACCATGTATGACTGGTGTGCCCTGGAGTAAGTCACTTCACCCCTCTGAGTCTCAGTTCTCACTTCTGGAATGATGGAACAGAAGAGCTGTGAAGATATGATCTACTTGTAAGAAAGTAGGAACCTACAAAAATCATGCTGAGATGAAAAGCCAGCTCTGACTCTCAGCTCTCCCACTGAGAAACTAGAAAATTCTCTAAGCTTCAGTTTCCTCATGTGTTACAAAAAAAAAAAAAAAAAAAAAGGAAAAAATGCTAACTATTCCTTTCAGCAAGAAATAAAAAATTAGAAAAAAAAAAAAAAAAGGATAAACAGCGCTAGCCGGGCACGGTGGCTCAAGCCTGTAATCCCAGCACTTTGGGAGGCCGAGACGGGCGGATCACAAGGTCAGGAGATCGAGACCATCCTGGCTAACACGGTGAAACCCCGTCTCTACTAAAAAATACAAAAAAAAAAACTAGCCGGGCGAGGTGGTGGGTGCCTGTAGTCCCAGCTACTCAGGAGGCTGAGGCGGGAGAATGGTGTGAACCCGGGAGGCGGAGCTTGCAGTGAGCTGAGATCCGGCCACTGCACTCCAGCCTGGGCGACAGAGCGAGACTCCATCTCAAAAAAAAAAAAAAAAAAAAAAAACAGCGCTATCAGTTAACAGGGTAGAAAAAAGAAAAATAAAAAAGTAAGAAATAAAAATAAAGTGCTAACTAAAGCATACTGCCAGGCTCTCATTAAAGTGCAGCTATCACTATTATTAAGCCCTTAATAAAGACTCATTGATTCTGAATCTGTTATACTTGAAGGATCATCCACATATGTACAAAGGAGTAGAAACTGCTGAATAGTTTATCCCTGGGGCTTATCACTATATATCAGGACTACTGTAAGGAATTCTAAACATGAAGCCTATTTTCAACTTCAGAAACTATTTTAGAGGATACATACTATTTTCCTACATAGTTTGCACTTCCCTTTTTCTGTTTGCCACATCAATCAAAAGCTTGTTTTGTATGATGCAAAGGCTGAAAACTGAGTGAATGCTTCCCAACATCTTTCTCTCCTATCAAGGAAAAGTTTACTCTGAATTATTTTTTACTTCTTTACCTAAAAAATCCAATAATATAATGGGAATGTCACAGTTATCTGTTTTGGGTGCTATATACCGCTAAAAATTGTACCTTTAACAAGCAATTAACCCATAACAACTATCATTCTTCCACACAGAGATACCGCTCAAAAGGCACAGCAATCTAGGGCCATTTAGTGAAAAACTATGTTGTATTTGCATTACAATTAACACCACCCGGCCACATAAAATACATTCACTTATCTTCACAAAAAATCCGTATGTTGAGAAAGTGAAAACAGCCTTGTTGCTGAGATGGAGAAGGTTTGAGTAGTCTGGATAGAAAATCAAGCCACTCACAACATTCCCTTTAATCCAGAGCAAGGTCTTAACTCTCTTCAATTCCCTGAAGGCTTGCATAGGTGAAGTTGCAGAAGAAAAATTTGAAGCTGGCAGAGATTGGTTCATGAGGTTTAAAAAAACAAAAAAAGCCGTTTGTACCACAAAAGTATAAGGTGAGGCAGCAAGTGCTGATGTATTATAGAAGCTACAGCAAATTATCCAGAAGATCTAGCTAAGATCATTGATGAAGGTGGCTACATTAAACAACAGATTTTCAGTATGGATGGAACGGCCTTCTGGTGGAAGAAGATGCCACCTAGGACTTTCATAGCTGGAGAGAAGTCAGTGCACGTCTTCAGAGGACCGCTTACTCTCTCATTAAAGGCTAATGCAGCTGGTGACTTTAAGTTGCAGAATTATGCTAAATCTACTCTGCCTGTGCTCTATAAACATAACAGCAAACCCTGGATGACAGCACATGTATTTGTGGCATGGCTTAATGAATTTTTAAGGCCACTGTTGAGACTTACTACACAGAAAAACAGATTCCTTTCAAAATATTACTGCTCATTGACAATATACCTGGTCACTCAAGACTCTGATGGAGATGCACAAAGAGATGAGTGTTCTTTTCATGCCTGCTATTATAACATCCACTCTGCAGCCCATGGATCAAGGAGTCATTTTTACTTTTAAGTCTTATTATTTAAGAAATACATTTCCTGGGCCGGGCATGGTGGCTCATGCCTGTAATCCCAGCACTTTGGGAGGCCAGACAGGTGGAACACCTGAGGTCAGAAGTTCAAGACGAGCCTGACCAATATGGTAAAACCCTGTCTCTACTAAAAATACAAAAATTAGCCGGGAGTGGTGGTGGGCGCCTGTACTCCCAGCTACTTGGGAGGCTGAGGCAGGAGAATGGCGTGAACCCAAGAGACAGAACCCAAGGCAGTGAGCCGAGATCCGGCCACTGTACTCCGGCCTGGGTGACACAGCAAGACTCCGTCTAAAAAAAAAAAAAAAAGAAATACATTTCCACAAGCTATAGCTCCCATAGATAGTGATTCCTCTGACAGATCTGGGCAAAGTAAATCCAAAACTTTTTGGAAAGGATTCGCCATTCTAGATGCCATTGAGAATATTCACGATTCATGTGAGGAGGTCAAAATATCAACATTAAGGATATTTAATTAAATTAAAGATACTGGAAGAAGTTGATTCCAACCCTCATAGGTAACTTTGAGGGGCTCAAGATTTCAATGGATGAAGTCACGTCAGATATGGTGGAATTAGTAAGATAACTACAGTTAGAAGTGGAGTCTGAAGAGGTAACTGAACTGTTGCAATTTCATGTTCAAACTAGAACAGATGAGGAGCTGCTTCTTATGAATTAGCAAAACAAGAAGTTTCTTGAGATAGAATATACTCCTGGTGAAGATGCTACGAATACTGTGAAATGACAACTACGGATATAAAGCATTACATAAACTTAGTTAATAAAGCAGTAGTCAGGTTTGAGAGGACTGACTTTCATTTTGAAAGTTCTACCCCCGGCTGGGCACGGCAGCTGACGCCTGTAATCCCAGCACTTTGGGAGGCCTAGGCGGGTGGATCACGAGGTCAGGAGGTCAGGAGTTTGAGACCATCCTGGCTAACATGGTGAAATCCCGTCTCTACTAAAAATTCAAAAAAATTAGCCGGGCGTGGTGTTGGGCGCCTGTAGTTCCAGCTGCTCGGGAGGCTGAGGCAGGAGAATGGTGTGAACCCAGGAGGCGGAGCTTGCAGTGAGCCGAGATTGCACCACTGCACTCCAGCCTGGGTGACAGAGCCAGACTCCATCAAAAAAAAAAAAAAAGAAGAAGAAGAAAAGTCTATTTTTTAAAAAGATTTCCATTAAAATGAAATGAAAACAACATGAAGGCATGTATTTGTATCTATTCGTTTGTTCGCTTCTGTATGCCTGGCACCTGAAACAACCCCTGAATAGAACAAATACTCAATAAATACTGTAGATAAATGAAAAAGTGGTTACGCGAAAAAGGGTGAATTCTTAGCCAACTAAAGAACTTTACTATCTGGAACAACTCATTTTTTGTAATTTATTTATTTACTTTTATTTATTTATTTATTTATTTGAGACAAAGTCTCACTCTGTCACCCAGGCCGGAGTGCAGTGGTGCAACCTCGGCTCACTGCAACCTCTGCTCCCAGGTTCAAGCAATTCTCCTGTTTCGGCCTCCCAAGGAGCTGGGATTACAGGCACGTGCCACCACGCCAGGATAATTTTTGTAATTTTGGTAGAGACGGGGTTTCACCATGTTAGCCAGCTGATCTCCAACTCCTGGACTCAAGGGATCTGCCTGCCTGGGCCTCCCAAAGTGCTGGGATTACAGGCATGAGGCACCGCACCTGGCCCAACACATTTTTCAAGTATGTCAGAATTTAAGTACCATTTTTTTCTATGCTTATAATTAATTAAAAGTCAAACTAAAAACCTAATTTAAAAATTTACAATTAACTAAGTCACCTTTGCTAAAGTGACGTATCACTTGAAGCTCAATAAAATCCAGGATTTAAGACCCACTAGCAATGCTAGGGTATTGCCTAAATAAATCCATACAACAGAACGTTACATCCATCAATGCAGTCAGAAAATAGTTACTGATTACTTCCCATGTTGCCAAGTACTATTATGGGAATTAAGATCTAGCCGTAGAAAATATTTCATGAAGAATTTCTAAAGACATGGGGAAATGTTTATAATTTAAACTAGAAAAAGTAAGATAAAAAAATACATATGCACTATCTCAACTACATAAAAATGTGTGTATATACACATTAAGCTAAAACATCCAAATATTAGCCACCTTCTCTAGAGGGTGGAATTACCTGCAATTTAATTTTTTTCTTTTCTGTATTTTCCATATTTTTCACAACTAATATATAATTTATAGTCAAGGGGAAAATATAATTTGAAATATTAAAACTTCCAGCACAGAATTTGTGGGGAAAAAGAGAGGTCAGCCTGTTACTGTGTTATTATAGATAGAAGTAAGTTTAAGAGACTCCATTTGGCTCTGTATTTGAGATGCTGTTAATCTGTGACTCTACCCCCAATCTTGTCCTTGCTAGAAACATCGCTGTGCTAATTAAGGTTGAAAGGATTTTGGGCTGTAAGAATGTGCTTTGTTAGGCAAATGTTTAAAGCCTGCTTGTGGTTGAAGGTCAGTACCATTCCCTTAAATCTCAGTAAAAGAAAAACATCTGTCTCCTGCCCATCCCTGGGAAAATGCAACATCTCTGTGTATCTGTATGCCTTACTGCTGATTTACTCCCTTATCTTTTTGGCAATAAATACTGAGGGAACTCAGAGACCGGTGCCAGTGTGGGTCCTCTGGAAGCACAGCACTGGCCCCCTGGGGCCTCGCTTTTCTTTCTCTATACTTTGTCTCTGTGTCTTTATTTCTTTTCTCAAGTCTCTCGTTCCACCTAGCGAGAAGCACCCACAGGTGTGGAGGGGCAGGCCACCCCTTCAAGAATTTGATATTAATTTCCTAATTTAAAAACTACTCTGCCAACTATGGATACTGAACAAAATAAAAGACTATATGCTCTGAACCCTAAAAGTTGTCCATCTAAATTACAGAACACTATGTCGACGATGTGTAACCATAGCAACTTTTTCAACTGTAATCAGGTCTAATCATTGCAAATGTCATGTTGATCTAAAAGGGTATGCTTTTTCTTCCAACAACTTACTGACATTTCATCCATTTCCCAAAATAAGAACAATGAAAAGAAATAGCTGACAATTGTTAAGCTGCCTTACATCATTCGTAATGTGCACAGGACATGGAGTCTTACTTATGACCAAATCACACTTTGCGCAATGAAAACTCTCCAATCATTGAGGTCCCCCACTCCCCTCTTTTAGTATTTACTCTGTACCAATGATGTCTACAGTATGGAAAGGTATCATTGCCACATATGTCACTCCTTACTGAGATCCACATCTATTTCTAGGCATGAACATATCTTAACAAACTTTAGCTTTGAAAATAGATACACATACAAAGAGACTCACAGTTGGTCAAAAAGCTCACAGTTCCACTTTCACATACCTCTCGGACATCAAAGTTCCTCTTAAGGTTAGCACCAACTATTCCATACAATTCATCAGCAGGAAATAAAGGTTCTTCAGAAGGTTCAATGGTGACCTGCAGAAATACAGATCATGTTAACCTGTTTAAAGACATGATTTCAAGGTGCAGTGAGTCTAAATGCATTTCAGGAAAATAAAAGATACAAGAACATATCGTACTCACATCCAATTTCTTCTGATAATTTAGATTCCTCACAACCTTCCTAGTTAAGTGAAGGGCATGATGATCATCCAAAGCATAGTGGTCACCTACTCCAGACTTTCTACAGAATAAGCAAACTAAATTCGTCAGAACAGGGAAAAGGAAAAGAATTAAATATCTTAAGTCCCAAGTCTCTTCTCTCATCTAAAGATGACAGCACTTTTACTTCTAAAACGCTTAAAAAATTTGTCATCTTTAATAAATGTCCTCTTAAGTAGTCCTTTTAAGAACCCTGGTAAAACTGTATTCCCTTTGTTTTACAAACAGGAAAAGTATGCATAAGTTAAGTACTTTGACCTAAGACCACAAGTAGCTGCAGAAGAACTCACGCCTTCTATTTTCTAACCTGAACCTTCCTCTGCCACACCAAAGGGCACTGCTGACAAAGGCTTCTATTAAGTACTCATCCCCTGTACCTTAAGCACAATTGCGTGTGATGAAAGCCAACCACAGATGGCATGCTTTCATGACGTAGTTGGTTACAGCATAAACTGTGTACATAACTGAGCTCCTAATGGAGATGCCAACTCTGGCCTCTCATTTCTGAGAGAACTCTGAGCCCTCTCCCTAGAAGTTACACTGACAGTAAGCCATCACAGGCAACAAATGAAAAGGCTTGAACACATTGGCCCTTGGATTATGGGTAAAAATCGGAACTGGTAAAAAGGGTTCCATGGCAGGGGCCATGGAAGTTCCTGTTCAATTTCAAGTGCAGTGAATGACGTACGGACTTGCTCTGGTTATTAGTCCTGTCCCAATTAGATGGCCTGTTATTTCAGATGTAGATAAACTATGACTTTCTAATAAAGTATTTAAAAATCTATAAAGTCATAGATACATACCAGAAAATAATAGCATTTGTTCATTTTATGAGTAAGGACTAAGCTGCTGCAATCTAAATTTTTATGGCTTGCCTGGGAAAACACCAAACTCCTTGGGAGACATATCTTAGAGCTAGGCTCTCAGTGATTTCATGACACTGTACTTTCGGACTGGAAGTTACTGAGTAAAAGCAGAGACCATGTTTACTCCTTTTCATGGCCCACAGATGCCTCGCAAATGGTAGATCTTTTTCAGTTTCTTTAATTTAATACAACATTTTATCATTTTTATGACTGACCATATCTTTTAAATGCTTCATACATAATACCAATTATAAATGCTGACTTCTAACTACACTGTCAGAAGTCAAATAGAAGAAGGAACAGCTTCTAAATCAGTAAAAATTTAAAATAAAATGCTTTTTTATGAAAACTGTCTAGTATTTACCAAAACAGCAGGAAAGGAAAACCTTTAATGAGACACTGTATATATGTCTTTGTGTCAAATTAGCTCTTAAGGATGACTTAAGAGAGGTATAAAGATGCATTTGAGAGAACACAGAGCAGCCTGTGACTAATAAATTTCATGGTACTTTCTAAAAAAAAAAAAAAAAAAATTCATCACCCCCAATCATTTCCTCACAAATTTAAACAGGTTATTATGAATATTATGAATAACAGTAACAGAGTTATATAGTAGATGCTGTATTATGAGGCAGGCACTATTCACAATTTTCACTTTATGAGGAAATGAGACTCAAGGAGGGTAAGCAGTTTGTCTAAGTCCCAAGGGTAACAGGGGAGGCAAATAGAAGTTAAATTCCAGAATCTACACCCTTAACCTAATACAGCTAATTGCCTACAGCTTTACTTTTTTAAAACAGTCAAACTGCTTAAAAATTTAGTCCAGGCGCAGTGGCTCACTCTTGTAATCCCAGCACTTTGGAAGGGCAAGGCAAGAGGACTGCTTGAGGCAAGGAGTTTTAAACCAACCTGAGCAATACAGTGAGACATCTGTTTCTACAAAAAATAAAAACAAAAATATAAAAAACTGAAAACCAAAAATACCCCTCCTCAATTGTTTCCCAATTACTCCTAAAAAAAAAAAAAAAAGTCTAAAACCTTTATTGAGCAACTATGATGATAAACAAGAAAATAATCATAATGGCAATCAACATTTATAGCTAACTTATCAAAAGCAGGTATACTTTCATTCTTTTTTTTTTTGAGACAGAGTCTCGCTCTGTCGCCCAGGCTGGAGTGCAGTGGCCGGATCTCAGCTCACTGCAAGCTCCGCCTCCCGGGTTCACGTCATTCTCCTGCCTTAGCCTCCTGAGTAGCTGGGACTACAGGCGCCCGCCACCGCGCCCGGCTAATTTTTTGTATTTTTAGTAGAGACGGGGTTTCACTGTGGTCTCAATCTCCTGACCTTGTGATCCGCCCGCCTCGGCCTCCCAAAGTGCTGGGATTACAGGCGTGAGCCACCGCGCCCGGCTGGTATACTTTCATTCTAAAGCAATCCACGTGTATTGTATCTCATTTACTTCTGACAACATTCTAGAAGGTAGAGGATCTTGTTACCCCTGCACTCTAATCTAACATGGTTAGGCCAATGATGTGATGAAGCCAGCTCACACCTAACTCACAAGAGCCAACTACGTGCATCTGTGTCTGATTCCACATAGAGGCATCGTGTCGGCAGCTTGAAATCAGCCAGGGCGGGATCACTCATACCACAGAAATTGGCAAATGCCACAAATCGGGGCTTTTTTCCTCCCCAGAGAACCAGTTACTAAACATTTACCTGCACACCCCAGGGTAGACCCACCTCCTCTATGCTCTCCCTCTTCTCCTTTGTAAGCCTTATCACTTATCAGCCACATTTACATAATTTTGTGCAATTACTTGCGATTGCCCACCTCCCTGACTAGAATATAAGGCCCTGGAGGTCAAAGATGGCATCTAACTTCTTTTTTCAGCCACCCAGAACAGTGCCTGCTACATAACAGGTGCCCAATGAATGTCTGTTAAATAAATAAGAAACCTGTCTCTCCATTCCTTCTTGGCTGATGCTCTAGCTTGGAAATGCAACTCTACAGTTCAAAGAATTGAACATTAAACCAGCAGATCAAGAACAAATAAACTGTGGTGTGGTCTGGCAAGTTCAGCACCCGAAACAAATATGTAAAACTTCTTTTAAACAAACTAACAAACAAAATGACACTCAATCCTGGAAAGAAACAACCATTCTGTTTCACCTGCAATGAAGATCAGCACCTCCAAGATCCTCAGCGGATACTTCTTCCCCAGTTGCCGCTTTAACCTACAACAAGGATAAAAATCATCAGTGAAACTGGTCCATCAGAGATATAAAAATGCTTCCCCAACATGCGCATCTCCTCACCTGACTGTACCTACACTTTTTCTTCCATAGAACTAAAGAAGACTGTGCTTTCTCATTCCATGCACCTAGGAAACCTGGAGACTATTATCTCTACTCTACAGGTGAAAAATCTAAGCCCAGAGTCACCAAGAACTTGCTTACAGTCCACAGCAAGCAATGGAGTATAATTTGAGCCCGCACGTTTCCAGCTTCCAGCCTGAAAGACCTGAAAGGCCATCCTCTTTCCCTACGTCATGCTGCCCTGACACATGTGGTCAAGCCTTTGTGTCTGTGTGTGTGTTCCTCCCACTGCCTGCGATCTCTTCTTCTCACCTATCTGACGAATTCCCACTTACCCTTCAAGTCCCACCTCAAGTTGCCTCCTCTTTGCAGCTTTCCTGACCTGCCCAGGCCTTCTCCATGGTATTAATGGAGGACTGCCTACCTATCCACGGTCCAAGGGCATTGTACTTACACCTCCAACATGGCATGTGTCAGAATGTAGTTCAGTAATGTGCATGTATGTCTGTCATCTCCTCTATGCTGTGAATTCCTTGATGGCAGGAACTGTGATTTATTCATCTTTGAATACTTAATAACATGCTGAAAAATTCCAATTACTATCACAAACTCTGCCTAGGAAAGAGAGGTAGGAAAAAAATCTCCAAGATTACCTAAACCTAAGATCTAGCAGAATGTGGCCAAAAAGAAAGAAACCCTAGTAATAAATTAAGAATAACTTAATTACAGCCAGAGAAATTCTACCAGGAAAAAGAAAGAAAAATAATTTAAGGCTAAATGCCAATCCAAACCCTTAGGAATTATTTATTGATTCCTACCTCTCTGAAGAAAAAGAAACAAATTAATCAACTCAAATAGGAAAAGCTTTCATTAGAATAATGAACATTAATCTAAAATATAGCACAGAGAGGTTGGAGGTAAAGAGAAAGTCTTTCCTGAGGGAAGCCCTGAAAAAAAAATTAAAAAGAAAAGAAAATACAGCATAGAAACAACTTATTACTCACTACATCAAAAGCTTTGTCTTAAATAAAATATCTTTCTGCAGAGAGAGTTAGTTAAAATTTTCACCTCCAATTATTCCACCCCCAGAACTGAATTATTGGTTCTTTTCCTTCCAAAACATTCAGTGTAAAATAACATCAGTCCAGACAATAACAAATTATAAGAGGTGTCTGGATATTTAAAGTTGCAAAAAGGAATAAACAACAGATAAATTATATTTATTTTCAGGGATCTGACTAATATCAACCAAAAAAAAAATAAGAATTTGTCATCAGTTAATATTTATTGAACACCCACGTTTGATAGTGTGATAGGTGAAAAAATGATAGAAGTCAAAGAGAAAATTAAAACAGCTCATTCGACTAAATGACAAGTTCAAAAGATAAACAAAAGACAGGAGAACAAAAAGCTCCTTCAAAAACTTGTCTTACTATCCATTTTTTTCAACCACTCTAAGTTACTAAAAGCTACAGCAACTACACCCCACACTATGTGCAAACCCTTCAAAGCCCTTTCTCAACATTCAGTCAAACATGTGTCAGAATTTAGAATTCTCTAAAGGATGAGGCTGCTGCTACTGCTTTTTTCTCCCCCTGAATGCAGTTTTTCAAAGGTGGATTGCTGGATGGGGTCCAGTTCTCCAACAGAACTTCAGGCTTCCCTGGCTGCCAAGTGGCTTCTTTATAATGTACAAGTTAACTGAATGGACATTGTAACTACTGACCCTTAGACAAACTCTTCTCCCTAAAACCCTTCATGTTATTCCACTATTATGATCTGCCTATATTTCCAAAAAGATGTTTTCCAATTGTAGCCATATATTTACTCATTTTCTAGTCAAAAGATAAACAAGAATGGCCCATGAAAGTTTGTACCTTTTACTATACAAAGGTAAATTTTGAGTGCATTTTCCTCTCATTAACAAATAACAGCTATCACATACAAGAGACATGTTAAAATAATAATAATAATCACAATAATAATGCTGCAGGCTTTTAAAATAATGCCTTAAGACTTTTACATTTGAAATGGCAGCCCTTCAGGCCTACCTGATCTTTAGTAAAAGTTACGAAAAATTAACAGTCTTTTGGGAAACATACTTATTTTACATCAAAATGTAAGCTCTATTTAGTACATTCTTTCTAATGAATTTGTATTAGTATTCCATAACCAAAGATGATTCTTGGACAAATTTTTGAAGCAACAAACTTTTTGGAATAGAATTCACATATCATAAAATTCACTATTTTAAAGCATACAATTCAGCGGCTTTTAGTACATTCACAAAGTGGGCAACCATCACTACTACCTAATTCCGGAAAATTTCATCACTCCCAGAAGAAACCCCATCCTCATTGGCGGTCACTCCCAGTCCACCCTCCTCCCAGTCCCTGGCAACCACTAATCTACTTTCTGCCTCTATGAATTTGCCTATTCTCAATATTTCATGCAAATAAAATCAAATATTTGTCCTTTTCTGTTTCTTTTTTTTTTTTTTTTCTTTTGAGATAGAGTCTCGCTCTGTTGCCCAGGCTAGAGTGCAGCAGCACAATCTCAACTCACTGCAACCTCCACCACCCAAGTTAAAGCAATCTCCCTGTTTCAGCCTCCAGAGTAGCTGGGATTACAGGCGCACACCACCACGCCTGGCTAATTTTTGTTTTTTTAGGAGACACAGGGTTTCACTATATCGGCCAGGCTGGTCTCGAGTTCCTGACCTCAAGTGATCCACCAACCTCAGTCTCCCAAAGTGCTGGGATTACAGGCATGAGCCACTGCACCCAGCCTCAAGCTCAAAAAAATCAAAGGTCTTTCTTCCACCCTGTTTCCTCTCCTCTACATTTTAAGTAGTATTTTTGTATCTTTTCTAGAACTTCTTTATGCATATACAAGCATACAAATGTATATTTCCCTTCATTTTACACAAAAGTTAATACACTGTAGGAACCTTGCTGCTTTCTCCTAACAGCTTATTAACTTGCTATCGATCTTGAGTCAAACAATGGTATAGCTGAGGTAAAAGAAAAAATAAGTAAAAGTTTTTTTCTGCCAAGACCATTCAATGGGGAAAGGAGAGTCCTTTCAACTAATGATTCTGGAACAACTGCAGATCCACATACAGAGCAATGCTGGAGCCCTTCCTTATCTCACACCCAAAAACTAGCTCAAAATGGATCACAGACCCAAATGCAAGAGCTAAAATTATAAAACTCTCAGAAGAAAACAGAGGAGTAAATCTTCATGACCTTGGGTTAGGCAAAGGCTTCTTGGATAAGACACCAAAAGCACAAGAAACCAAAAGAAAAAATGCATAAACTGGATGTGATCAAAATTTAAAACTTTTGTGCTTCAAAGGAAGACATCACTAAGAAAGTAAGACAGCCCACAGAATGAGCAAAAATATTTGCAAATCTAATAAGGGACTTGTATTCAGAACATATATAGAATTCTTACAACTAAATAAAAAGACAAATAGCCCAATTTAAAAATGAGCAAAGAATCTGAACAGACATGTCTCCAAGGAAGACATACGAATGGCCAATAGGCACATGACAAGATGTCTTGGCCAGGTACAGTGGCTCATGCCTGTAATCCCAGCACTTTGGGAGGCTGAGGTAGGCATACCACCTGAGGTCAGGAGTTCAAGACCAGCCTGGCCAACATGGTGAAACCCCGTCTCTACTAAAAATTCAAAAATTAGCCAGGAGTGGTGACATGCAACTGTAATCCCAGCTACTTGGGAGGCTGAGGCAGGACAATCACTTGAACCTGGGAGGTGGAGGTTGCAGTGAGCCAAGATCACACCACTGCACTCCAGCCTGGGCAACAGTGTGAGACTCTCTCAAACATCACTAGTCACTAGGGAAATGCAACATCACTAGTCACTAGGGAAATGCAAATCAAAACCAAAATGAGGTACTACCTCACACCCACAAAGATGGCTGTCATCAGACAAACACACAATTACAAGTGTTGACAAGAATGTGGAACAATCAGAACCCTCACATGCTGCTGGTAGAAATGTAAAACATGTATTGGATAGATTGGAAGTTTTTCAAACTGTTAAACATAGCTACCAGATGATCTGACAATTCTACTCATAGGTACATATCCAATAGAAATAAAAACATTTCCATGCAAAAACCTATATGTTCAAAGCGCCATTATTCATAATACCGAAAGCAGAAGCAACCTAAATGTCCATCAACTGATGAATGGATAGATAAAACACAGCATATTCATACAATGGAATATTATTCAGCCATAAAAAGGAATGAAGTGATTCCTCAAAAAACTACACATAGATTTCCATATGATCCAACAATTTCACTTCCAGGTATATACCGAAAAGAAATGAAAGCAGGAACTTGAATAGAGATTTGTACACCCATGTTCATAGCAGCATTATTTGTAATAGCTTGAGAGTGGAAGCAACCCAAATATCGATTGATGGATGAATAAACAAAATACAGTGTATACATACAACAGAACATTATTCAGCCTTAACAATGAAGGACACTCTGACATCTGCTACAATATAGAACCATGAAGACGTTTTGCTAACTGAAATACGTCAATCACAAAAGGACAGATATTATATGATTCCACTTACATGTGAAGTACCTAGAACAGTCAAATTCATAAGGACAGAAAGTAGAATGGTGGTGCCAAGGTGGCAGAGGTGACAGAAATAGGGAGAATTTCAGTGGGGAAGGATGAAAATGTTCTCGAGATAGATGGTAGTGATGGTTGCACAACAATATAAATGTACTAAACGTCACCAAGCTGTACTGAAAAAACAGTTACAACGGTAAGTTTTATGTTATGCATATTTTATCACAATATTTTTTAAAACATCAAAAAAATAGTTAAAATGGTGTATTTTATGTTATGCATATTTAATTTCTATCAACCAACATTCTTATGTTCTTACCAAGGGGGGTCCTCCCAAGAAAATGGTACCCTGCTTGCGTACGATGATGTTTTCATCAGCCATGGCAGGCACATAGGCTCCTCCTGCGGTGCAGTAGCCCATGGCCACTGCGATCTGGAATCCAAGCACATGACAAACAAATGAGATGCAGCTCGTGCAGCGACTTCTATAGTGTTTGATCCAGAATCCCACAAACACTACAGTGACCAGAGGATATTACGGGTTGGTCCCTGAACATCATTTAAAAAACAAAGTCCTCTAAATGTTTCAAAGAGTTTTCTGACTTCTTGTATCAAAACATTTTCAAGGGCTTATGTCTCACTTTTACAAAACTTATGGACAATCTAATCTCCCTGTCAGAGAGAAGACTGGCCTGATAGACTACTGGCCTGAGAAACTTATGGAGAGAAGAAACCCACAATATACCCATAATTTTGCAAAACTGTATTAAAAGGATAACTTTTATGTCTAATAATAATAATAAGTCCTCTAAACATTTGCCACTTACCTCACAGAAATACTAAAATAACTCTTCAAATGGATGTTATTAATATTTTGTTACGCTGGATGTAATACTTTCTAAATATAAAACTAATGTTAAGACTGCAGTTTAAAACCTTGCTCAAAAGAAAAGTCGACTGTATTGAAGCTGGGTGATGTGTACATAGGGTTCACAGTACTATTTTCTCTAGTTTCGTGTGTTTAAAATTTTCCATAATAAAAAGCTTTAAAAAAATCTTGCTCGCAAATTAGTATGGTACCAAGAATAATAAATAAAAGTTTGGCTGATGACTTCTAAATAGGAATGAACAATACCACCAAAGAAAAATAAAGTATATAATGAATATTTTTTAAATTATCATATGAAAGCAATTTTTGCTACTAATTCCAATATTCCATCAGTTTTCCTTACAGGCATGCAAACAGCATGTTCTGAAAAACAGCATGCCATACTAGTATAATCAAAAGATGAAAGGTAACATGAGTTAGCATCTTTCCATCTAAATGGCCAACACAAAAAGCATTCTTCCTCAACTAAAGCTTTCATGTATGTTATTAAAAGTGGCTTCAACATTTATTTGTCAACATATTACAGAAGTGATTATCACTTACAGTTTTGCTTATCAATCACCCAGAAGTTTGTGTTACAGATATCTATGGCTACAAAAAACCTGCCTACGAGCACAGAGAAACCCTCACATAGCATTGTCACAATAGTAAAAATATGTAAATAACCAAGATGTCCATCAATACATTTTGAACAGATAAATAAAGTTTTAAAGGGGTATATTCTTTTCAAATCTGTGGCAAAAATAACAAAATGTAATGTTAACGCTTAATAGATCCAGGTAGTGAGCACACAAGCATTCAGTTCTATTATTCTATATACTTTCTGCATGTTGGAAATATTTTATGGGCTTTCTTTTTCAAGTTTCTGTGGGAAGCAAAGGACACAATTTTACCTTAGCATCCTGTTCTCTGTACCAGAACACTGAGTTCAGCTCAAACTATTTCAGTACTCAAAAGGAAATACAGTCAAGGAACTTAGAGAAGAGTCACAGTGATGTCAAATCTAAAAGGGAACAGTTTTCAAAAATAATACCTAAAGCAGGCATGGCAGAGTCCCATGAAAACAACCAGAGGGCAAAAGGAGGAAAAAGAAAGCAACTGTCAGCAAGAATTCAAAGACCAAGATGAGGGAGGGAGGTAGGGGAGCAAACAGAGGAAGAGGAATTACTGTGTTGAGATGTAGTTAGACAGGCTCGGCACAGTGGTTCACACCTGTAATCCCAGCACTTTGGGAGGTCGGGGTGGGTGAATCACTTGAGGCCAGGAGTTCAAGACCAGCCTGGCTAACATGACAAAACCCAGTATTTACTAAAAATACAAAAATTAACTGGGTGTGGTGGCGCATGCCTGTAAACCCAGCTACTCAGGAGGCTGAGGCAGGAGAATCACTTAACCTGGGAGGCGGAGGCTGCAGTGAGCCGAGATCACGCCACTGCACTCTAGCCTGGGCGACGGGGTGACAGTCCATCT
>NW_012118376.1:8412297-8419390 GCF_000951035.1 Colobus angolensis palliatus
TGCCGTTGCTTTTGGTGTTTTAGACATGAAGTCCTTGCCCATGCCTATGTCCTGAATGGTACTACCTAGGTTTTCTTCTAGGGTTTTTATGGTATTAGCTCTAACATTTAAGTCTCTAATCCATCTTGAATTAATTTTCATATAAGGAGTAAGGAAAAGATCCAGTTTCAGCTTTCTGCTTATGGCTAGCCAATTTTCCCAGCACCATTTATTAAATAGGGAATCCTTTCCCCATTTCTTGTTTTTCTCAGGTTTGTCAAAGATCAGATGGCTGTAGATGTGTGCTATTATTTCTGAGGGCTCTGTTCTGTTCCCCAAAAAAAATTTTTTTAATAAGAGTCAAAAACTAAGTACAAAGGAGTCAAAATTCTCAAACAAGTATCTAACAGGCAAAATCTTGTTTTTATTTTTAATTTTGGGGGTACATAATAGGTCTATATATTTATGGGGCACATGAGTTTCGTTTTTTTTTTTTTTTTTTTTAGTAGAGATGGGGTTTTGTCATGTTACATTCATCTGTGGTACAACAAAGACGTTACATGAGCCCACACTGGACAAAGCTCACTGGACAAATGATCAGAAACCCCAGAAAGAAAATTCTGTGGCATTCTCCACTAAGAGGACACTGAAAGGATATAAGATGCATGACCAGAAACGTGGCCCAGGCTGGTCCTGAACTCCTGTGCTCAAGCGATCCTCCCACCTTGACCTCCCAAAGTGCTGGGATTACAGGCATGAGGCACCACACCCAGCCGGAGACGTTTTGATACAGGCATGCAATGTGAGATAAGCACATCTTGAAGAATGGGTATCCATCCCCTCAAGCATTTATCCATTGAGTTGTAAACAATCCAATTATACATTTTAAGTTACTTTAAATGTGCAGTTGTTATTATTATTGACTACAGTCATCGGGTTGTGCTATCAGATAGTAGGTCTTACTCATTCTTTTTTTTTTGTACCCATTAACCATCCTCACATTCCCCCAACCTTCTACTCCCGTTCCCAGCCTCTGGTAACCAACAGGCAAAATCTTAATATTGCTAAAAACAAATTCTGATGACAGAAATAAAAATTAAATTAAAAAAGAGATAAAAGAGCTCACTAATGATTAGTCACTGTCATGCAATGTCATACAATCTCTTCTCTCTTTTTGTTTTGAGACTCTGTTGCCCAGATTGGAGTGCAGTGGCACAAACACAGCTCACTGCAGCCTTGACTTCCCGGGCTCAAGAGATCCCCCCACCTCAGCCTCCCGAGTAGCTGGGACTACAGGTGCACCACCACGCCCAACTAATAGTCTTTGTAATTTAGTTCTGAGTCATTCACTTATTCACAAAAGGTGACAAAGTGAATGGAACAAGAGTTCTGCCACTGTGTCTGCTTTCTTTTTCTTTTTTTTTTTTTGGAGATGAGGCCTCCCAATATTGCCCAGGTAGCACACCTGGTCTCAAGCAATCCTCCTACCTCTCAGCATCCTAAGAAGCTGGGAGCACAGGCATGAGCCACTGTGCCCAGCTGCATCTGCTTCTTCCTGTATCTGCTTCTTCCTCTCACAAAGCACAGGAATCCCAGGGCCAAATAGCATTAACAACTTGCCATGTCCCAAAGCATTCACTGGTGGTATCACAAAGACGTCACATGAGGACACTGAAAGGACATAAGATGCATGACCAGAAACTTTTCTGACCAGACTCGGAGGCAGAGATTTGGCTTGTGATGTGGTACAACACAGGCATCGTGCCAGGACAGACATCACAGGGACCTGCATCTGCAACGGGACAGAGGTAAACTCCAGAGAACTCCAGAGGCTACAGTCCACCCAGTCACCAGTGAGGTGGGCCTGCTCTGTGACAGGAACAAACACCTCTTGCAAGGTGAGGTGATTCTAAGACTTGAATCAAGAGTAAGAACGTACAAGAAGGATGAGGATAAGACATACCTGACAGTAACAATTCTTGTCATCCCCTCCACAGAAGGCACAGGCAACATTTCTGAGCAAAAGGAAATGAGAGGCTACAAAACAGAGGTAATCATCTGGAAAAGCTTTAGATTGAATTTCATTACCCTCCAGGTCCTGCCTAAACAAATAGAGACTCGGTCTCCTTATACGAAAAGCAAATTACATATTGTAGGTCAGCAGCCTGCCCCATGGAAAGGGTCTCTGACAGGGAGCTAAGAGGTTTTTGATCTAATTCTGAAAAGCTAGGTGAACTCTAGACCTCAGTTCCTCCCTGCAAAATTGTAGAATACTATCCAATTCATAGAAATATTGTGATAAATGTAATGTAACTTGGAGGGAGAAAAAAGTTTCAACTGCTTGATGAAAAAGCCATTAAAAATATAATAATTTTTTCTAATGTCACCTTACTTCTTTTTCAATTCAAAGTAGAAAGCAGATACTACTGCCCACATCACATTTTTCCTGCCCCACCTGAAAAACCACCATTAAAAAATAAAAATCACAAAATATACATCTCAATTCAATAGCTGTCAAGCATTTAAGAGCATTATCAACTATACTGACTGATCAATACCACTGATTTGATAGTGGTCATGCTTATCTATGCCAACTGGATAGATTGAAATGCACACAGAATACAAAAAGTCCATCTTACCCAGTATGTTCTGTTTCCCCCTCGATCTTTTTGTCAGAGAGCCTCAAAGTAATCAAACAGTGATTTTGTTTCTCCTAGGCCCTATCCATCTCCATCACAGGTTGAAATTAATTTTTTTTTTTTTTTTTTTTTTTTTTTGAGACGGAGACTCACTCTGTAACCCAGGCTGGAGTGCAGTGGCACAATCTCAGCTCACTGCAACCTCCACCTCCCGGGTTCAAGCGATTCTACTGCCTCAGCCTCCCGAGCAGCTGGGACTACAGGCACACGCCACCACACTCGGCTAATTTATTGTATTTTTAGTAGAGACGGGGTTTCACCATGTTAGCCAGGATGGTCTCGATCTCCTGACCTAGTGATCTGCCCACCTTGGCCTCCCAAAGTGCTGGGATTACAGGTGTGAGCCACCACGCCCACCTTGAAATGTATTTTTAAAACAAGCCAAGCAGGGTAGCACACACCTGTAATCCCTGCTACTTGGGAGGCTGAGGCAGGAGGATTACTTGAACCCAGGAGTTCAAGACCAGCCTAGGCAACATAATGAGACCTGTCTCGAAAAATAAACAAATAAAACAAGAGGCCACATGGGTTCATGCCTGTAATCCCAGCACTTTGGGAGGCCAAGGCAGAAAGATCCCCTAAGCCCAAAAGTGTGAGACCAGCCTGGGCAACATAGTGAGATTCCATCTCTACAAAAATAAAAATAAAAATTAGCCAGGCATAGTGGTGTGCACCTGAAGTCCCAACCACTTGGGAGGCTGAGGCAGGAGGATCACTTGAACCTTAGAAGTCAAGGCTGCAGTAAGCTGTGACTGTGCCACTGCACTCAAGCCTGAGCAACAGAGTGAGACCCTGTCTTACAAAAAAAGAAAAAGGATGCAGTACCTATCCTAAGCTCCTCAAAACAATTACCAAGGTGAAAACAGTGAAAACCAACAAGATACATTTCAAAAATAATAAGCTAAGGCAAGCGGGGAAGAGGAGGGAGGGAAGGTAAGAGGAAAAATGGGAAACCTGAGAATAATTTTAAATATGTCTCCAAAAATAAGTGAAAATAGGCAGAATACAACACAAAGGAAAAGAGAAAGGCCTGAGGAATTGCAACTAAGTATGGCTAGATGAATGATGCCTATTTCAGAAGAAATAAACTATTCACTCAAACAAAAACACCTTGTTGCTTATACTAAAACAAGAAAGAGAACCAATGCACCAGAGCAAAGATGAATCTACAGCAAACTAGACTATCACTAAATTATAAAAATGAAAAGTAATGTGAGACCTAAAGAAAACACATATGAAGATCCCACTTCTGCAGAGGATTCTAAGTCTCACACTTAAAAAGCCAGACATGGAAACCATAATCAGTGTCTCAGACTGTTTGCTGCTGCTATAACAGAATACCCAAGACTGAGTAATTTATATAGAAAAGAAATTTGGCCTGGCATAGTGGCTTATGCTTATAATCCCAACGCTTTGGGAAGTTGAGGTGGGAGGATCGCTTAAGCCAGGAGTTCGAGACCAACCTGAGCAACAAGACTTCAGCTCTACAAAAAAAAAAAAGAAAGAAAAATTTAAAAAGAAATTTACGGCCAGGCGCGGTGGCTCAAGCCTGTAATCCCAGCACTTTGGGAGGCCGAGATGGTTGGATCACGAGGTCAGGAGATGGAGACCATCCTGGCTAACCCGGTGAAACCCCGTCTCTACTAAAAAATACAAAAAACTAGCTGGGCAAGGTGGCGGGCGCCTGTAGTCCCAGCTACTGGGGTAGTTGTGGCCGGAGAATGGCGTAAACCCGGGAGGCGGAGCTTGCAGTGAGCTGAGATCCGGCCACTGCACTCCAGCCTGGGTGACAAAGCAAGACTCCGTCTCAAAAAAAAAAAAAAAAAAAAAAGGCAGGGGGTGGGTGTGGTAGCTCACACCTGTAATCCCAGCACTTTGGGAGGCTGAGGCAGGCGGATTACCTGAGGTCAGGAGTTTGAGATCAGCCTGACCAACATGGAGAAACCCGTCTCTACTAAAAATACAAAATCAACCAGGCATGGTGGTGCATGCCTGTAATCGCAGCTGTTCGGGAGGCTGAGGCAGGAGAATGGCTTGAACCCAGGAGGTAGAGGTTGCAGTGAGCCGAGATCGCACCATTGCACTCCAGCCTGGGCAACAAGAACAAAACTCTGTCTCAAAAAAAAAAAAGAAAGGAAGAAAGAAATGTCATAAGACAAAAGTAAGAGAAATGATGAAACTAAATGCCATCATACCATCTACTACAGACTGAATGTTTGTGTCTCCTCCGAACTCATCTGTTGAAGCCCTGTCCCCAGTGTGATGGTAGGTGGGGGCAGAGGCCTTTGGGGAGTAATTTGGTGAGATGAGGTCATGAGGTAGGGCCCCCCACCCGCCGTGGGATTAGTGCCCTTATAAGGAAGAGACAGGAGATCTCTTTGGCCACCACGTGAGAACACAGTCAGGAACAGGGCCCTGACCAAGAACCAGGCCATGTGTGTACCCTTATCTCTGGGGACTTCCAGCCTCCAGAGTTGTGAGAAATAAATGTCTGTTGTTTAAGACATCCAGTAGTCTATGACAATTTGGTATAGCGGCTGGAAATGACTAAGATACCATTTGAGTAGGGGAAGAACGATGGAAAGGAGATCTAGAAAAGCCTCACAAGGGAATAGCTGACAAATTATTAGCATATCTACTTCAGGGAATTTTACTATATGGCTAAGGGACGCTTCCGACATGTTTCTCCACAGTTCAACAACCAAGGAAACCAGCAATCCACCTCTCTGACCCTAGCTACACAAGCTCAGAAAAGGACAGGAGATTCTGGTAACCAAGCTTTTAAAATGGTCCCCCCAAACCTGTGACTTGGTATTCACATTCTGTGCAGTTCCTTCCTCTTGAATATGTGGTGGGTCCAGCGACTCGCTTGTAATAAAGAGAATATGGCAAGTGATGGATTGTCACCTCTGTGGTCAGGCCATGAGAAACTGTCTACTATCCTGCTGGCCCTCTTGCTCTTGCTGGCCGTCTTTCTTGTCTTCTGCCTCTCTTGCTTTGATGAAACCACGTGACAAGCTGTGAGATGCTCTAGGGAGAGGCCGTATGGCAAGCAACTGAGGAAGGCCTCTGGTCAGCAGCTCGTAAGAAACTGAGGCCTGCAAAGTGCTGGACCCTGCCAACAGCCAGGGGAGTGAGCCAGGAAGTGGGTCCTTCCTAGTCAAGCCCCGAGATGACTGCAGCCATGTGAGAGACCCAGAGCTACGCTGTGCCCAGACTCCCAACCCAAAGACACTGCGAAATAATGTGTGTTGTTTTACACTGCGCAAGTTTTGGGACAATTTGTTCTGCCACAATAGGACAATTAACACAGAGATCAAAAAACATCTATCTTAAGTGACTACAATTAAAGTGCATCTGAAGACTTGAGACAGACTTTGTTTGGAAGTACTTATCTAATGTTGTTCTTCAAAGAACCTATCTAAACTGTTCAACTATTCCAGAGATGGCAGACAGTATGTAGAACATTTTTTTTTTTTCAAGAACAGTTTATGAACCATACTGCAGAAATATGTACAACTTTCTGTGCCATCCCAGAAAGTGAAGGAAAACCAGGAACAAGACGTGGAAACCATGTTAGCCAGGATGGTCTCTATCTCCTGACCTCGTGATCTGCCCGCCTCGGCCTCCCAAAATGCTGGGATTACAGCTGTGAGCCACTGTGCCCGCCTTGAAATGCATTTTTAAAAATAAGCCAAGCAGGGTAGCACACGCCTGTAATCCCAGCTACTCGGGAGGCGGAGGCAGAAGGATTGCTTGAACCCAGGAGTTCAAGACCAGGAAACCATTATATTAAGTGAAAGAAGCCAGTCACAAAAGACCACTTATCATGTATGATTCCCTTTACATGAAATGTCCAGAACAAGCAAATCTATAGACAGAAAGTAGCTTAGTGGTGGCCTAGGGCTGCGGGGGACTGGGTAGAAATGGGGAGTGACTGCTATTGGGGAAACGAAAATATTCTAAAACTGATTCATTCAACTCTGTGAATATCCTAAAAGCCATTGAATTGTACACATGAAATGGGTAAGTTATATGATATCTGAATTATATCTCAACAAAGCTGTTGCAAAAAACATTTTTTTTAGCTTTATAATTTTTTTTTTAGCTTTATAATTTCTTTTTTTTTTAATTATAGTTTAAGTTCTAGGGTACATGTGCACAACGTGCAGGTTTGTTACATATGTATACTTGTGCCATGTTGGTGTGTTACACCCATCAACTCATCAGCACCCATCAACTCATCATTTACATCAGTTATAACTCCCAATGCCATCCCTCACCCCTTCCCCCACCATAATAGGCCCCGGTGTGTGATGCTCCCCTTCCCAAGTCCAAGTGATCTCATTGTTCAATTCCCACCTGAGTGAGAACATGCAGTGTTTGGTTTTCTGTTCTTGTGAAAGTTTGCTGAG
>NW_012118376.1:8423036-8437122 GCF_000951035.1 Colobus angolensis palliatus
AAAAAATTAGCCAGGCGTGGTGGCAGGCGCCTGTAGTCCCAGCTACTCGGGAGGCTGAGGCAGGAGAATGGCGTGAACCCAGGAGGCAGAGCTTGCAGTGAGTTGAGATCTGGCCACTGCACTCCAGCCTGGGCGACAGAGCGAGACTCCGTCTCAAAAAAAAAAAAAAAAGAAATTTACTTTTCACAGTTCTGGAAGCTGGGAAATCCAAGAGCATGGCACTGCCATCTGACAGTCATCCCATGGTGGAAGAGCAGAAGTTGGGAGGGCAAGCGAAGGCAAGAGTGTGTGAGACAGAGAGTAAAAGGCCAAACTCCCACAATGACAGCATTAATCCATCCATGAGGGCAGAGCTCTCATGACCTAATCGCCTCCCAAAGGTGCCACCATTTAACATGACCACAATGGCAACCACGTTTCCAACACAAAAACTTTTGGGGGACACATTTAAACTGCACCTTAAATAAAAGAAGCACATTGCAAAGATCATCATGTCATCAGGCCTCAGATATGGAGAAGGCCCAGAGAAGACATTCTCATAACATGAGACTCGAAGAAAGACCACCAGACACCAACACATCAACTCTTTAAACTCCAGAAACAATTAAGGCATCTTAAAACCTGCCATGAAAGAAAGATGAAACAGAAGAGAACATAAAGGTAAGTACCTAGCTTAACTATCTTTTCTGCTTGACAGCAAAAGAAAATGTTGAAACTTGGAAGGTCTATAGGAATCTATCCACATTCTTATAGCAGCAAAGATATAGAAAACTATAGAGATATGACTGCCAATAGACACACTCTTTGAAATAAGTAGGTAAATGAATTTACAATGGGCAAGGCAAATAACATTAAATAAAAACCAACCTTGGAGAGAAAAACAACAACTAAATTTGAGTAAGGAAGCTGGTGCTTACTATCGAAATGAATACATAACATAATTGAACTTAAAAGTGATTAACTTATATAATAAATATAAGGAATTGTTTTATTAGTCTGTCTAAACCAAAGTCTTAAATAAACAACAAAACAAATATTAAAATCAGGAAATAGAACCACTCAATATCTATCATGTTATGACTTTAATAGTTATAAGGAGATTCATCTTTTAATAAATATTAAGTAAATAGCATCTCAGGGAAATGTGTGAGGATATAAAAATTCATCTAAATTGTCTCTAATCTCAAGTAGCTAACAGACTAGTAGAGGAAATTAGTCCAGATATATCTAGATCAAAGGAATAGATGCCATTAGTAAGGTACCGTACAAGAACTATGGGAGCTAGGAGAAAGAAAAGATTAATTCCAGTAAAGGATTCCGGGATTGCCTTAAAAGGGTGGCATGGGAGATGTGTCTTGGAAGATGAGTTGGAGACTCAGACCCAGGAGGATGAGGGGAAAGAGGACCAGCACAGGCCTGAGCAGATGGTCAAAAAAGGCCAGGGTATATATGGAGACCAGTGACTGCATCAGGTTGACTGCAGTTTAGGGTCCAGGAGCAATAATGCTAGAAAGTTAGGTTGAAATCTGATCACACGGGGGCTTAAGTATTGGGCTAAGAAGTAGGAGCTTTGTTTTGTAGCAAATAGTAACGGGGGGCCACATAAAAGAATAACCTTGCAGCAGTGTCCACTGTATGGGAAAGGATAGACTAGGCAGGCAGGGACACCGGGCAGGCGAGGTTAAAGCCACAGTGTAGTGATAACAAAGGCCTGAGCTACCTCTGGGGGTGACAGTAGGAACAGAGTGGAGAGGACCTACCCAAAGGTGAAACCAACAGGACTCATCAGTGTATTCGGCAAAGGCTTAGGATGTGTTGACTTTGTGCCCAGCATCAGAGCAACTGCCGGGGATACAAAAATGACAAAGATGTATATTTTTGACCTAAAAGGACTAAGTAAGGGAAAATGCAGAGAAAAGAGCCAAGGATGACATCAAGTCCTAGGGAGAGAGCAAGGGAGTGCTAGCAGCAGATGGGAACTCAGGTGAAGGAACAAATGAGCAGCGGAAGTTAATGTGTTCAGTGTCTAGCTTGAACCTAAGTCTGAAAAGACAGAGGAAAAAGTGATTTTCCTACTGTCTGACACAGTCACTCAATACCTCTAACACCAGATATGTGGGGGTATTTCTCCACACACCAAGCAGTTCTCTAGCAGACACCAGCTGTCTTCCAATCCAATTCAGTTCTTACACTGTCTACCTAGAGACACCTCAGATCCCACAGACTGAGGGCTCAGTCCTACAAGATGGTCCTCACTTCAGATGCCAATCCACAAGGAGCAGGTTGTCACCTGTATTTCTGATTGACTGTACATCGGGGCTGCCATTACCCATCCTTGGGTTTGATTAATTTACGAGAGTGGCCCACAGAACTCAGGGAAACACTTTACTTATGTTTACTGGTTAAGAAGGACACCATATAGGATACAGACGAATGGCCAGATGAGGAGATACATAGGGTGAGTCTGCAAAAGTCCTGAGTGCTGAAGCTTCTGTCCCCACAGAGTGGGAATGCACCATCTTCCTGGCACTTGGATGAGTTTGCCAGCTCAGATGCTCTCTGAACACCATAGTTTAGGGATTTTTATGGAGGCTTCATCACAGAGGCATAGTCCATTATTAACTCAATCCCCAGTCCCTCTCCCTCCCCAGAGGACAGGGCTGGGACTGAAAGCTCCAAGTTTATGGTCATGGCTTGGTCTTTCTAGTGACCAGCACCATCCAGGAGCCCACTAAGAGTCGCCTCATTAGAATAAAAGATGTTCCTATCACCCAGGAAATTCCAAGGGATTTTGAAGCTCTGTGACAAGAATGAGGGTCAATCACAGAACAAAAGATTCTTCTAGTACCCCTATCTACAAGGTATTAGGAATTCTGTCTGAGGAACTGGGGCAGACACCAAATATTGGAACAAAAGAGCCTCCTAGTAACCCTACTGCCTAGAAACTTATGAGGATTTTAGGAGCTGTGTTCCTGGAACTGGGGACAGAGATCAATGTGTATATTTCTTGTTATTTCACACTAAGGTACCAGCAGGATATTGACTGAGAAAGCAGAACCCCTGAGGTTCAGTAGAGATGTAGAGGGCGGTCAAGACTAGAGAAAGATCAGGGAGATGACAGGTAATGAGATCTGGCTAAATCATTAAATAAATAAATAAGGGCACACCAGTGGCATGAAGCATAAGGAGAATTTCAGGAAAAAGGAAAAAAATGATGATACCAAGAGGCTGTGCAGAGTGGCATCTGGTCTCGGCTGGTGAAACTCTCATAGGGCACAGAGGTTTGAAGGAGTGAGCAGTCAGAAATGAAGACACTATGCCAATCCTTAAGAACGTTGGCTGGGTGTGTTAGCTCACACCTATAATCCTAGCACTCTGGGAGGTCCATGCGGGTGGATCACCTTAGGTCAGGAGTTCAAGGCCAGCCTGGCCAACACAGTGAAACCTCTTCTTTACTAAAAATACAAAAAAGTTAGTTGGGCCTGGTGGTACAGGCCTGTAGTCCCCACTACTGGGGAGGCTGAGGCAGGGGAATTGCTTGAACCCAGGAGGTGGAGGTTGTAGTGGGCTGAGATTGTGCCACTACACTCCATCCTGGATGACAGAGTGAGACTCCATCTCAAAGGGGCGGGGAAAAAAAAAAAAGTAGCCACCCAGGGTGGGAGAAAAGCTTCAAAAACAGCAGAAGCTAGAAAAGGTCTTTATCTTTTGGCATCATTTTGGTGCTTTTTGTTTCCTTTAAAAAAAAGGTATCAACAAGATTTTGGGGTGTGAGAAGAAAAATAAGCAGATAAAAAAAATTGTTTTTTCATTTTTAAAAGATGGGGACTGGGCTGGGCACAGTGGCTCATGCCTATAATCCCAGCACTTTGGGAGGCCGATGAGGGCAGATCACTTGACCTCAGGAGTTCGAGACCAGCCTGGGCAACATAGTAAAACCCCATCTCTACTAAAAATACAAAAACTAGCTGAGCATGATGGCATGTGCCTATAGTCCCAGCTACTCGGGAGACTGAGGCAGGAGAATCCTGTGAGCCTGGGAGGCACAGGTTGCAGTGAGCCAATATTGCACACCACTGCACTCCAGCACTCCAGCCTGGGGGACAGAGCACGACTTCATCTCAAGAAAAACAGAGAGAGAGATGGGGTCTCACTATGCTGGCCACGTTAGATCTTAAACTCCTGGCCTCGAGCAATCCCCCACCTCAGCCTCCTGAAGTGGTAGGATTAGAGGTGTGAACCACCGTGCCTTGCCCAAGAAAATTAATTAGAGTAAGAGAAAGATAAAGATACTATGGAAACTTAAAAATACAGTTCATAAAAATATGGGAAGGCAGGCCAGGCACAGTGGCTCACACCTGTAATCCCAGCACTTTGGGAGGCCAAGGCGGGCAGATCACGAGGCCAGGAGATTGAGACCATCCTGGCTAACACAGTGAAACCCCATCTCTACTAAAAATACAAAAAAATTAGCCAGGCGTGGTGGCAGGCGCCTGTAGTCCCAGCTACTCAGAAAGCTGAGGCAGGAGAATGGCGTGAACCCAAGAAGTGGAGCTTGCAGTGAACCGAGATCGTGCCACTGAACTCCAGCCTGGGAGACAGGCTCCGTCTCAAAAAAAAAAAGAAAAAATATATATATATATGGGAAGGCAAACCTTAACCCTAAACCTCCTATTCCTATTTAAGGGAAACATGAAAAAATAAAGGCTAAGAGAAGTAGCTCAAAGAAATACTGATATGTGTGTGTGTGTGTGTGTCTGTGTGTGTTTGTGTATATTATAGACATTATAAATAATATGAACTATATAATATGAATTAGATATATAATATGAACCTCTTGGAATTTAAAAAAGAAATTTCTGTTATCATATATTGAGTCTCCATAGTATCTTTTCTGACCCTTTCCTGAATATATGAGCCCTAAACCTGAAATCTGCACTGAAGATGTCAGGCTCTGTGTGAGCACTTTTCTTCGTACTGAAAACACTAGTACTTACTCCATCTTCCTTCTTTGATATATTATATATTATAAATATATATATATATTTTCTGGAGACAGTGTCTCATTCTGTCACTCAGGCTGGAGTGCAGTGGTGCAATCATGGCTCACTGAAGCCTCAACCTCCTGGGCTCAAGTAATCCTTCCACCTCAGCCTCCCAAACAGCTAGGACCACAGGTGTGTGCCCAGGTTGGTCTCATCTGGGCTCAGGCAATCCTCCTGCCTTGGCCTCCCAAAGTACTGGGATTATAGGCATGAGCCACTATGCCCAGCCCTAATATTTTTAAAAAACAAAAATAAAATAAGTAAAAGGAAGACAGATATTCAGTCAAATGCCCTTCAGATATTTTGAGTTTTTTATCATAAGCAGGTATTGCTTATTCCAAGAAGTATGTACACTTTTGATTTTTAAAAGATCTGATTTTAAAGCACTTCAAACTTCAAAGTTCCACAGGAATAGAGACTTCAGCTGGCAGCAGAAAGACACAGCAAAGAACATGTTAGATGATAGGGGGCTATAGTGCTTAAATAGTAGCCTCCCCCGACAAATGACAAAAAGATATAGCCATATCCTAATCCCCAGAATCTGTAAAGGTGATCTTATTTGAAAAAGGTATCTTTGCAGATATAATTAAGAATCTTGTGGATTACCTGGGTGGTCCCTAAATCCAATGACAAGTGTTCTTATAAGACAGAGGAGGAAAAGACCCAGATACCCAGAGAAGGTCATGTGCAGATGGAGGCAGATATGGGAGGGAGGTAGGCATAAGCCAGGGGAATACCTGGAGCCACCAGGAGCTGGAAGAGGCTAGGAAAGGAACAGAATGTCCCCTGGAAGCACAGCCCCGCTGCTACCTTGACTGCAGAGTTATGGCTTCCAGAACTTCACAGAATAAATTTATGTTAGCCAAGCATGGTGGCTCACACCTATAAGCCCAGCTACTCGCAAGGCTAAGGTGGGAGGATCGTCTGAGGTCAGGAGCTCAAGACCAGCCTGAGCAACATATCAAGACATTCATCTCTAAATAAATACATAAATTTCTGTTGTTTTAAGCCACCCTATTTGTGATCATTTGCTACAACAGCCCTAGGAAACTAATAAAAGGTAAGCTATAAAAATTATAACACCAGGCCCAGCATGTTGGCTCAGGCTTGTAATCCCAGCACATTGGGAGGCTGAGGCAGAAGGATTGCTTGAGGCCAAGAGTTTGAGACCAGCCTGGCCAACATAGCAAGATCCTGTTTCTCTAAAAGATAAAATTATAATACCAGATTAAATGGAGATCATAATAAGAATTTCATATAGATAATGCAATGGCCATCTGTGCAAAAGTAAGCAAAGCCAAAGTTTCTATTTAGATAAATAAAGCATAAAGGTAGGCAAGGTCATTGTGTAACAGTAAAATATACCATAAACAATTACAACCAACTATGTTGATAGAAAAATCAAAAAGATATACAATAATTGCAAGTGTAGATTAATTAATCAGAATATTAATAAAAATATGACAAACTTAAGAAATGCTATAAGGAAATGAAAATACAGTAGCAGTATCTGTATTATAAATATTCCAACGATGCAAAAAAGATTACAGAATAACAAACATCCATTAGCCTAATACCTAGTCTTAATAAATCTTGACATTACGCAAAATTTACTTCAGATCTTTTTTTTAAGGAATAACGTATTTGGCTGGGCGCAGTGGCTCATGCCTGTTATCCCAGCACTTTGGGAAGCCGAGGCAGGAGGATCACGAGGTCAGGAGATTGAGATCATACTGGCTAACACGGTGAAAACCCGTCTCTACTAAAAATACAAAAAATTAGCTGGGCATGGTGGTGGGTGCCTGTAGTCCCAGCTATTCAGGAGGCTGAGGCAGGAGAATGGCGTGAACCCGGGAGGCAGAGCTTGCAGTGAGCCGAGATCACGCCACTGTACTCTAGCCTGGGTGACAGAGCGAGACTCTGTCTCGAAAAAAAAAAAAAAAGGAATACAGTGTTTGAGATATAGCTGAAGTGCCTATCTCCTACCTCATCCCTGTCTCCTCCTTCCCACCTCAGAGGCAACCACTGTTCTAAAGCTGAGTGTATCACTCCCACGTGCATATTTGTACACAAATGATATACAGTAGGATTTGACGTATTTAACCTTTACATACATAGTAGTTAGCTGTACGTTGATTCTAGTATTTTTTTACTCAATCTACTTTTTGAGACTTATGTTGACAGATGCAATTTTAGTTCATTCCTTTTAACAGATAAAACTGTATTATTAATCTCCCATTAATGGACAGTTAGGCTATTCTCTAACTTTTGCTCTAACAGACAACGCTTCAATGAATTTTTTTTTTTTTTTTTTTTTTTTTTGAGACAGGGTCTCATTCTGTTGCCCAGGCTGGAGTACAGTGGTGCAACCACAGCTCACTGTAGCCCCAAACTCCCAGGCTCAAGTGATCCTCCTACCTCAGCGTCCTGAAAGCTGGAACCACAGGTATGTGCCACACCTCACTCGGCTAATTTTTTATTTTTTTGTAGAGACGGGGTCTCCCTATGTTGCCCAGGCTGGTCTCTCACTCCTGGGCTCAAGTGATCCTCTCACTTCAGCCTCCCAAAGTGCTGGGATTTCAGGCACAAGCCACAGTGCCCGGGCATGAACTCTTCTAAGTATCTCTTCATGCATATATTAGAGTTTCCCTAGGGCACAGCCCTAGAAAAGGAATTACTGGAGCCCTTTCTTTTTAAACCCTGTTTTCCTTTTAAAAACCTGTTTTTTGTTTGTTTGTTTGTTTGAGATGGACTCTCGTTTCGTCATCAGGCTGGAGTGCAGTGGCACAATTTCAGCTCACTGCAACCTCCGCCTCCCAGGTTCAAGCAATTCTCCTGCCTCAGTCTCCCAAGTAGCTGGGACTACAGGCACGTGCCACCACACCCAGCTAATTTTTTGTGTTTTTAGTAGAGATGGGGTTTCACCGTGTTAGCCAGGATAGTCTCGATCTCCTGACCACGTGATCCGCCCACCTCGGCCTCCCAAAGTGCTGGGATTACAGGAGTAAGTCACCGCGCCTGGCCTAAAACCTGTTTTAATAATCGTATTACAACATAGGACTATTCCTATAGTTAATAAAAGGCTCTAGTTGGAGACAACCGTAAGATACTCTCTGTGGAAAAAGATTAGATTTTGTTTTAAATTCTGTTTTCCTTTCAAGCCACCACAGAGTACCTAATTAGTAAAGACATTTGGAGTAAAAAGCACCACTGTACACTTCATTCATGAAAAATTACCTGTGCAATATTTTTAGAAGACATAATTGCCTGATTATAGAACAAACGGCCAAAGTGGTCTCGATCTGCAAACACATCGGCTTGTCGAGGTAAGTATGCCCCTCCTGAATCAGCTGAAGACAAGGAAAATGAGAAAAATAAGTATCTCTATGAACAAGAGGGAAACTTGTATCACTGACAGCATCGGTTCTTAGTCACATTCACAAAAAACTTGCCCTTTCTAAACTATTATAGAGCCTCGTTCTCCAAACCCCCAATGCAGCCAAAAGGATTCATTGCCCCAAACTCATTAGGCTTTCCTGCCTCTGTGCAAAATTCTCCTTGAAATATTTAGAACATTCTCTCCTTTGAGGATCAGCTAAAGCCCCAGAAACATCATAAATTCTTGAAGAGTTAAGGTGGAAAAGTCTCTTTCATTCTTCTAAACCAATACAAAAACCATCTACAGAATTCATATAACAATTTATACATACTGCCTTCTGGTACTGTTTTTATTGCAGATTGGAGTGGTGGATACATATGTCAGCTGCGTTCAAAGCCGAGCTCATTACTTCATAGCTGTGTGATTACAGGTGTGTTTCCTAGCCGTCCTATGCCTCGGTTTCCTTACCCATGAAATGAAGATAACAAAAGGAGCCATATCGTATATTAGGGCGACTTGAAAAATGTATAGAAAGCACTTTGTTCAGAATCTGCAACCATTAAGTCTTCTGTTGGTTGCATATTATATGCTGTGTCCAATTCATTATGAGCTTGCTGAAGACAGAGACAACAAAATCCTCCTCACTGTATCCCCTATAATGACCGGCACAGCAACTGCAAGCAGCTGGGCCTCATTTGCTATTTTCTCTATGTGCAGGGCAGTTTGTATTGTGGGTTAACCAGGTAAATTCAATTTCACAGAACAAATAAAAACAAAAAATATCTCTACACCAGTACCCGTTCAAATACCTGCATAAATGACCAACATATGTTGGAATTTTACCAGACTAACCCAATATCCAGGAAAGGCCCCTTTTAAACTGCTTTGCTTTCAGGTTCTTTGATTTAAATGTATTCTAATTTCAAATATAGGTTTACTTTCATTGGAAATTAAATTTACTTTAAATTACATCTACTCAAATTATATAATACTTGAACATTTAACACAGCACCTGGCACTCAAAAGATCTATAAATATTGACTACTTTTTTTTTCATAGTTTGAATCCATAAGGTTAAAAGAAAAACAGAATCTAGAGAACAAAAATTTTTAAAAACCACACAACGTGTAGAGAAAAAAACTGGCATGCATCAAAATGTCTATTATGCACTAGCACTATGAGCAGTTCCTGGTTACTTTCCCCCAGAGTTTTCAGCAAAGAACTTGTGTTTCCTTTATAATTATGGGAGAAATCAACACTTTTTTTTTTGAGACGGAGTCTCACTCTGTCGCCCAGGCTGGAGTGCAGTGGCCGGATCTCAGCTCACTGCAAGCTCCGCCTCCCGGGTTTACTCAGCCTCCTGAGTAGCTGGGACTACAGGCACCCGCCATCTCGCCCGGCTAGTTTTTTGTATTTTTTAGTAGAGACGGGGTTTCACCGTGTTAGCCAGGATGGTCTCGATCTCCTGACCTCCCTCGTGATCCGCCCATCTCGGCCTCCCAAAGTGCTGGGATTACAGGCTTGAGCCACCACGCCCGGCAACACATTTTTAAAATACCCATCCCAAATGTAATACATACAGCCTTCCCAAGTATCTTGCATTTTACCAGCTAATAATAGTGTATTTCACCACTCTTGTGACTTGCCTAAGTAGATGCAGGGGAGCCTGTTTTGCATGGCAATTTCTTGTGCCCGTAATTGTTTTTTCACAGTCACAGGGTAGTAGGTACCTCCTTTGACAGTGGCATCATTGGCAATAATCATGCATTCTACTCTAAAAGGCAGAAATTTCATTGGAGAGAGAATTTAAGAGATTTATTCAAAACTAATTACACTCATTACAAGACACCCCAATACGACCTTCAACTTCTAGTACACATTACTATTAACATCCATTAGCAGGCAACAGTCTTAGGGCATAAATGCAAGCTTTAATCACAGTTCACATATTCATTTATATAATACAAAATGATTACTTTTAACAAGTTTATAAACTCATACTTGGTTTTTGAAGTCATCGGTCCTAGATTAGTAATGAAAAACTAACAACCTAAGCCATGTGTCATAATGATTCTTTGAATGAAAGGGTCCTAACAAGATGATAACAATGAAAAAAAAAAAATCCAAGTCTCAAGGGAAAAGAATTTCCTCATAATAAGCCTTCAAAGTCTCCTTTTAGGAGGGTATTTTGTAAAAATGAAAACTGACCTATAGTACTAAGATTTATTTTTTGTATTTTTGTTCTTCAACATTACAGCCCCATGGTTTTCTACAAAACTAAAAGTAGTCTAAAATATAACGTTTATCTTGCGTGAAGTCAGAATGAATGCAAACTTTAAACTAATATACTAAAAACACATGAAAGGTGTACTGAGTCATCAACAGTGCCCTTTCTCACCATAACCAGTCTACTGGGTATGAGTCACAAAGAGCAGGGCGGCCGACAACAATGGCTGGCTGGGGAAGCTGCACAGCACTGGCATGAAACCTCAAGGTCAGAGGTACCCTTGAAATCTGAGATGACAACAGTGTGCTCTTTACAAAATTCAATTTTCTTTATGTTTATGATGTTTGTGTTACCTCACTTTATGCTGCCTACAACTCTAAAGAGTGAGTCATTAAATCCCCGCTGAAAATAGAGAACGGCAACTGAACACCCAGCACAGGGTAGTGTTGGGCTTCTCATACTAGGATATGTGGCCAGCAGGGCTCACCACAAGACAGAGAGGACTCTTCTTTGAGCGTCAATTTTATTCCCTAGGTCATATAAAACCTTTTTCTGCACTGCAATGAACAATTTTATAGAGTAGAATGCAAACTTTTAATGATTTAACATTAAACGAACTAGACCTCAAAGGAAATGTAGGCTTCTCATAGGTTGCTGGGCCGTAACCTCACACTCCAGAGTGTGTGCTCACACTTCCTACCACTGGGGGTGCTACGGTAGAAAGTTTAAGAAGCTCTGGTACTGGAAAGAGGCCAGGCTGTGAAGTCAGACAAAGTGAGACTGAAATTCTGGCTCCGCCAACTTGCTAGATATGTGACCATGGACAAGGGACATAGCCATATCTGCTTGTCTATTAAAGGTCAAAGACCTGTTACAGAATGAGAAATCAAATTGGCCCACAAAAATACTAGATTGCATATCTACTGTTTTGCCTACCCAGCATCTATTATTTTGGCAACAAAACTAAACTTTCTTTCAGAAACTGCCTCTTATCTTCAATCCAGGTGGGTCAAGTAGGACTGACCCCAGAGCCCACCTTAAAGGGGGGCACAGGGACCAGGTCTTTCTACCCAGAGTTCCCACTGAGGTTCGGCAAAGGGACAGGGTCTAAGCCTAAGCAGATCTTGCCTTCCACTGCAGCTGCTAAACTTATAGAATATAAACCAGGAACTGCCTATGACCATCGCTGCCTCTGGATTTAGGGAGGCTGCCTAGAAACAAAGCCAACATACAGCAAGTCAGGGTCAGGAGCAGAAAACAGCCTGGGACCTAATAATACCTAAGACCATTTGAGCTCCCAGATCCAGCCATGCCCAGACTCTACCAGATAAGAGAACCAATATATTCTCTTTTTTGCTTAATTGGAGCAAACCCAGTTCATCTGTCATTTGTCAGAGAAAGAGTAGTGATGATATAAACCATTCAACAACAATTTTTATGTAAAAAAGTTCAATTTGAACTATAATGAAGGCCAGGGCAGTGGCTCATGCTTGTAATCCCAGCACTTTGGGAGGCCGAGGCAGGAAGATCACTTGATGCCAGGAGTTTGAGGCTACAGTAAGCTATGATCATGCCACTGCACTCCAGCCTGGGCAACAGAGTAAGACCCCAACTCAAAAAAAAAAAAAAATTATAATGACGTGCTAGCCTACATTCAACATCATTTGAGCCCAGAAGTTCAAGATTAGCCAAGGCAACAGAGCAAGACACCATCTCTAAAAAAAAACAAAAAAGGAAAAAAGAAAGAAACTATAATTAAGTGCTACTTTATACCTATTAAATGACTGAATTTTTTTCAGCCATAATATCTAATACTAGAGCATCTCTAGTGAAAAGATAAAGACTGGTCTCCTTCCATGATCTTGTCTCCATGGAAAGAAATCTTTTTTATTTTTTTTTTGAGACGGAGTCTTGCTCTGTCACCAGGCTGGAGTGCAGTGGCTTGATCTCAACTCACTGCAACCTCCACCTCCCAGGTTCAAGCGATTCTCCTGCCTCAGCCTCCCGAGTAGCTGGGACTACAGGCGTGTGCCACTATGCTGCTTATTTTTTTATTTTTAGTACAGACAGGGTTTCACCATGTTGGCCAGCCTGATCTCAAACTCCTGACCTCAGGTAATCCACCCACCTCGGCCTCCCAAACTGCTGGGATTACAGGCGTAAGCCACCATGCCCAGCCAGTCCTACATAATATAAATAGCATATAAATCGCATGCTAATATGCAAAGTGAGTGCTGGATGCCTGTGCCTCATCAAAGTCTTTTTCTTAACCCACATTATGAAGCACAGGTAGAATACTCACCCTGATACTCTTCCAATGCCTGTAATAATGCCACCTCCAGGCACCTCCTCATTGTCATATAACTGGTAACCTGCAAACTGGGATAATTCCAGAAATGGAGACCTAAAGGGAAGAAGGGATGTTGTTTGAATTAATGTCATTAAAAACTACACATTTAAACAGTTACACATGGAAAAGGAAAAGATTTTTCCTCAATGGGACAATGTTTCAAATACACATGTTGTACATAAAATCCATTTTTAAAAATCTAAAATGGGTGTGGTAGCTCAAGTCTGTAATCCCAGTTACTCAGGAGGCTGAGAGAAGAGGATTGTTTGAGGCCAGGAGTTGGAGGCCAGCCAGGACAACATAGTGAGACCCCATCTCTTTTTTTTTTGAGATGGAGTCTCGCCCTGTCACCCAGGCTGGAGTGCAGTGGCGTGATCTCAGCTCACTACAACCTCCACCTCCTGGGTTCAAGCGATTCTCCGGCCTCAGCCTCCCGAGTAGCTGGGATTACAGGCACGTGCCACCACGACCAGCTAATTTTTTGGATTTTTAGTAGAGACAGGGTTTCACCATGTTGGCCAGGCTGGTCTCAAACTCCTTACCTGAAAGTGATCTGCCCACCTCGGCCTCAGAAAGTGCTGGGATTACAGGCGTGACCCACCGTGCCCAGCTGAGACCCCATCTCTTAAAAATGTTTGGAGGTGGGTGGGGTGGCTCACGCCTGTAATCCCAACACTTTGTGGGGCTCATGTGGGTGCACTGCTTGAGCCCAGGAGTTCGAGACCAGCCTGAGCAACATGGGGAAATCCCATCTTTACAAAAAAAATTTTTTTAACATAGCTGGGCAGGATGGCACACGCCTGTGGTCCCAACTACTTGGAAGGCTGAGGTGGAAGAATCACTTGAGCCCAGGAGGTCAAGGCTGCAGTGAGCTGTGACTATGCTACTGCACTCCAGCCTGGGCAATGGAATGAGACCCTGTCTCAAAAAACAAATAAACGGCCAGGCACGGTGGCTCATGCCTGTAATCTCAGCACTTTGGGAGGCCGAGACAGGTGGATCACCTGAGGTCAGGAGTTTGAGACCAGCCTGGATAACATGGTGAAACCCCGTCTCTACTAAAAATAAAAATAAAATAAAAATAA
>NW_012118376.1:8437172-8454557 GCF_000951035.1 Colobus angolensis palliatus
AACATGGTGAAACCCCGTCTCTACTAAAAATAAAAATAAAATAAAAATAAAAATAAAATAAAATAAATTAGCCAGGCATGTTGGCACCTGCCTATAATCCCAGCTACTCGGGAGGCTGAGGTAGGAGAATCACCAGAATCCAGAAGGCAGAAGGCAGAGGTTTCAGTGAGCCGAGATGGCACCACTGTACTCCAGCCTGGGCAACAGAGCAAGACTCCATCTCAAAAAATTAATTAATTAATTAATTAAATAATAAAAATAAAAATCCTTTCCAAGTGCCAGGCTCTCTTCTAAGGGCTTTAGAAACACTCACTTACAGCATGGCGTGGTGGCTCATGCCTGTAATCCCGGCACTTTGGGAGGCCGAGGCAGGCAGATCATGAGGTCAAGAGATTGAGACCATCCTGGTCAACATAGTGAAAACCCGTCCCTACTAAAAATACAGAAATTAGCTGGGCATGGTGGTGCGCACCTGTAATCCAGCTACTTGGGAGGCTGAGGCAGGAGAATTGCTTGAACCCGGGAGGTGGAGGTTGCAGTGAACTAAGATCGTGACACTGCACTCCAGCCTGGCGACAGAGTGAGCCTCCGTCTCAAAAAAAAACAAAAAAACAAAAAAACACTCACTCATGTCCTCCTTAGAACCACCTTCTGAGATGGATCCTATTGTGACCCTGGTTTACTGATGAGGAAACTGAAACACACAGAGATGAAGTCACTTGTCTAAGGTTACACAGTAAGTAAGTGGCAGAGCCAGGAGCTTCACAAGTAATCTTGCTCCAGGGGCCAGGCTCTTAACCACTAGTCTGCCTCTCACTTACTTACATGGTCAAGATACATTAGGAGGGAAAAAAGAGAGTTGGCTACAAAACAGCACATTTAGCATGATTTCATTTTTGTTTTTTAAAAATGTAGGTGTCTGGTATATATATGCATACAGATGGCCTGGAAGGATAATATACTAGGTGTTAACAGTGTTGTCTCCAGGTTGGATGTGTGTGTACATGTCAGGAGAAAAAACACTTTGGGAGTTTTCACTTACCCCTCTCTCCCCCTTGTACCCCATATCCAATCCTTCAGGAAATCCTGTTGGGTTGGCTGTGTCTTCACAATACATCCAGAACCCTGCACTCCTACCACCACCACTACCACCACCCTAGGCCGAGTCCCTATCACGTCTCCCTCAAATCCCTGCAATTGCCCTCTAACTGGTCACAGGGCTTCCACCCTTGCTGCTCCGTCTGCTCACAACACAGCAGCCAGAATCACTCTTTTAAGCTGTCAGATCATAATCATCTCCTGTTCAAAACCCTACAATAGCTCCCCATTTCTCCCATGGTGAAAACCAAAACCTTTACAATAACCCACAAGGCCATACAAGATCTGACCCATCTCCTACTCCTCTCCCCTCCCTCCCTCCACCACAACCACCCCAGCCTTCTGGCTGCCCCTTGAGCATACCAGCATTATCTGGCACACTCCTACCTCAGGGCCTTTGCACTGGCCGTTCCCTCTGCCTAAAACACTCTTTCCCCTGAGAGTTACAAAGCTCTCTCTCTCTCTCCTCTTTCAAATCTTTGCTCAGACATCACCTTCTCAATGAGGCCTACCTTGGCACCACCCCTTAAAACTGCAACTTGCCCCTTATCTTCCTCTCCTTTACTCTGGGCTACCTTTTCTTTTTCTCACAATATTTATCACTTACTAACACACTACAGAAGTTACAATCTTTACTGTTGTTTTCTGTCTCCCTTTGCTATGATGCAAACTCCAGTAGGGCAAAGATCTGCATCTGTTTTGGTCACTGATGTGTCACTAGTACCTGACACAGAGTAGGCTCTCAATAAACACATCAACACATAGTGCTTGACACATAGTAGGCTCTCAATAAACACATGTTCCTGAATCTTACAATAAGAACTAGAATTCAAAATAACTGATTTACAAGACTGTCTAATAAAGTACCATAGAACAGAGAACACTCTGAGTCAGTACTTGGCTATATACACACCCTGGGTCTATGAGACTGTCAATTCTTTCTCTGGGCAATAGTTTTCCTCTTGATATGTGAAGTGCTCGGGCTTTCTCACCACCACCTATGATAAAAACATGATTAGATTAGATTAGATTGACATGATAAAAAGGTCTCAACTTAATGCTTAAACGTAATACTTAATCCAAAATATAGCACTTTTTAAAAGTTCAACATATCCTCTGAGAAAAGGCTAATCATTCACTCAACTCACAAGTTGCCAATTTTCTGAAGTAATTATAAAAACTGGTATTAAAAAAAAATCAATCTATCCCTGACTGTAGAGTATATACTAGAGTCTATGTTCTGAATTCACTAGTAGTTATTTAAATTACAGAGTATTTTCTCCGCAGCTCACATATTACAAATATTGCCTCATCTCCGCCACATTTATTACATACATGCTATGATAGATCTGGAAAATTCCTATCTTCATTTGTACCAGGTAAAAATATAATTTTAGAGATTACTTCCATGATAAGTGCAGTAAATTTACCTAAAGAAGACATTAGTGATCTGTAAATTTTTAGGCTTGCAACTGGGCGAGTTGAACACTTTAGCAATTTAAAAGTCCCCTTACTTGACTCAGAGATTGTCTTCAGTGCTTTTCAACATTGCTCACATCATGACAGACAAAGAAAATTATAACTGAAGAGCCCACTGGGGTATTCTTGGGAATATCTATAACCCATTCTCGGCAAACCAAGGTAATGGAGCAAGAACAGAAGTATCAAATTGTACCTTTAATAATGAAAAATTAGTTTATTTTTATTGGTGCCCAAGAATTTCATCTTAATATAGTCTTTGTCTAATGAAATGTTCAGCTATTTCAGAAAGTTATTTCTTTGTTTATTTAGGCAGGAAAATAATTTCAAACATCTTCCACGTAGGATTTCTTTTTTTTTTTTTTTTGAGACAAAATTTACTCTGTCATCCAGGCTGGAGTGCTGTGGTGCCATCATGACTCACCACAGCTTTGAACTCCTAAACTCAAGTGATCCTCTCACCTCAGGCTTCCCAGCAGCTAGGACTACAGGTAGTCCCAGCTAAATTTTTGTGATGAGGTCTCACTATGTTGCCCAGGCTGGTTTCAAACACCTGGTTTCATGCAATTCTCCTGCCTTGACCTCCCAAAGTGCTGGGATTACAGGCATGAGCCACTGCACACAGCCTTTCTTTGTTTTGACACAGGGTCTTGCTTGGTCATCGAGGCTGGAGTGCAGTGGCGTGGTCACAGCTCACTGTAACCTCAAGATCAGACTCAAGCAGCCTTTCTGCCTCAGCCTCCCAAAGTGTTAGGATTATAAGTATGGGCCACCACACCCGGCTATGACCTTATTTTTCAAACCTGGACTCTGCTATACCCGAAAGGAATTTTTTCTTCCCTGAAGAGATACATAGCATATTTTTAAGATTAAATCTGCCTTTAGGTTGCCAAGAAAATTGTATCACATGTCTAATCTTTTAAAATGAAAATACTTCTGGGAGGGAAAGACAGACTTCTGTATAAGATAGTGTGAGTTAAGCCAAATTGCTTTTCTCTTTTCTCCAACTACTGGCTGAGTCCCTGCTGAGGTGTGTTGAGGGGAGGGGGAGGGAGGGACGAAGAGGTTACACAGGGCCAAGGAAGCTTTAGGGAATTATATATTCATTATTTTGATTGCCCAGATGGTTTCATGGGTGTATACACATGTCAAAACTCATCAAATTGCACACTTTAAATAACAGTTTACTGTATGTCAATTATATGTCAATAATCCTGTTTAACTGGTAGACAAAATTATTTGTACACAAAACTCCCACAACGTGCAATTTACTCATGTAACAAACCTGCAAATGTATCCCCAAACCTAAAATAAAAGTTGGAAAGAAAAACAAAATACATATTAAAGGAAAAATGACCTAAGGCACTGCAAGGAAATCCAGATCTGGGTGAAGGTCTTTGGAGAATCAGCGAAAGTGCCCACTAAGGGGCGAGCCGGAGAGGGGAGAAGAGGAGGGCAGGGGTGACAGAGAGGTATGATAAGACACACTGAAAAAAAAAAAAAGACTTAACACTGGGCGCGATGGGTCATGCCTGTAATCCCAGCACTTTGGGAGGCTGAGGTAGGCAGATCACTTGAGGTCAGGAGTTTGAGACCAGCCTGGACAACATGGTGAAACCCCATCCTACTAAAACTACGAAAAATTAGCCAGGTTGTGGTGGTGCATGCCTGTAGTCCCAGCTACTCGGGAGGCTGAGGCAAGAGAATCAGTTGAACCCAGGAGGCCAAGGTTGTAGCAAGCCGAGATCACACCATTACACTCCAGCCTTAGCGACAGAACAAGACTCCATCTCAGTAAAGAAAAAAAAAAAAAAAAGGCTTAAGACAACATCATTCTTTAGCAATTCTGCCTAGAGTGGTGCCTTACAATTTGGAGCAGCTGGTGAATTCAGGTTTTATTAGGAAGAACCAGAAAGAGGGTTATTCCTGATGCAGGCTCACAGAGCACATAATTAAGCTACCCTGACATTTAATTCTTGGCAAAACTGTGAAGGCCAAGTTTGTCCTTTCCCCCTTCTCCCTACCTCCTTCCCCAGGGAGTCTGGCTCAGTCCTCTACCCTCCTGTGGCCACCAGCCTTCACCAAGGTTCCTCAGCACTCACTATCCCCAGAAGGCACCCAATGCCACAGGACTCCTCACCCTTCCATTGAGTCAAACCCACCATCTTTTTTTTTTTTTTTTTGAGACAGAGTTTTGCTCCGTCACCCAGGCTGGAGTGCAATGGCACCATCTTGGCTCACTGCAACCTCCGCCTCCCAGGTTCAAACAATTCTCCTGCCTCAGCCTCCTGAGTAGCTGGGATTACAAGCACGTGCCACCACACTGGCTAATTTTGTATTTCTAGTAGAGACAGGGTTTCACCATGTTGGTCAGGCTGGTCTCGAACTCCTGACCTCATGTTATCCGCCTGCCTCGGCCTCCCAAAGTGCTGGGATTACAGGTGTGAGCCACCATGCCTGGCCCCAAAACCCACCACCTTAATGTCTAAGGGGCATAGTGGGTTCACCAAATCAAATTCTCAAAATGGACATAACGATTGAGTTATCGCCCCTAACAAAACACGTTTTCATTTCAGCAAGAGCTTGAATTCTTTTTCTGGAGACAACACCTTAATCTAAAATGGCTTCAAAAGTATGAATTCCACAGCTGCGTATGGGGCACATGTATAGTCTCAGCTACTTGAGAGGCTGAGGCAAGAAGATCACTTGAGCTCCCGACTTCGAGTCCAGCCAGAGCAACAGACTGAGGAGACCTTGTCTCTAAATAAACAAGTAAATAAGCAATTCTAGACCATACTTTCCAAATCCAGTCTTCTTCACTATTTTCATACTCCTGAGATCTAGTATTTAAACTACTCCACTCTAAATGTACAATTTTACTTTAAAGGTATTATATATTAAGTATTATATACTTGTTGATAAAAGTTATCTGAAACAGTCAATCAAATATGAAGAATTCTTTCCATCTGAGATTCAGCACTTAGGGAAGAAATATTAAACACCTACTAAGAAATCACTGGCCAGGTGTGGTGGCTCACACCTGTAATCCCAGCACTTTGGGAGGCCAAGACGGGAGGATCGCTTGAGCCAGGGGTTTGAGGCCAGCCTGGCAATAGAGCAAGAACTCATCTCTTAAAAAAATAATAATAATAAAATTTTAAAATTAATTATTTATTCATTAAATTTATGAATTTAAATCTTTAATTCCCCCCCCAAAGTGGTAGTATTCTATGAAGAGAAACTGGCCAAGTAATACAAAAAATAAAATTAAATGCCTGCATACCAACAAATGCAGAGTCTTAAGAGTCAAAAGCTCAGCCAGGAGTGGTGGCTCACGTCTATAACTGCAGCACTTTGGGAGGCCAAGGCAGATGGATTACTTGACATCAGGAGTTCCAGACCAGCCTGGCCAACATGGTGAAACCTTGTCTCTATTTTAAAAATACAAAAATTAGACGGGCATGGTGGCAGGCACCTGTAATCCCAACTACTTGGGAGGCCGAGGCAGAAGAATTGCTTGAACCTAGGATGCGGAGGTTGCAGAAAGCTGAGATGGCACCACTGCACTCCAGCCTGGGCAACGGAGCAAGACTCCATCTCAAAAAAAAAAAGTCAAAAGTTTAATTCCAGTCGTTTTTCCCAAAACCAATAACTATTTTAGGACATCTTAAGTAAAGGCACAAACTGAGGAATAAATGCTGTGTTTACCTAGTTTTATATGCTCCACTCGTTCATGGAGCTGATTTACTAGTGCTTTCATCTGCTCGTAGTTCTCCTAAAACAGAAATAGAGGAGAGGGGAGAGAGAAATATTAGAAAGCAATTCCTTTTGACCAAAATAAAGGTAAAAAAAAAAAAAAAAAACACAGTGTTCTATGCCAAGTCTGTGTGGCCGCCACACTGGGCCACCCCTATCCGTGGCAGCCACACTGGGCCACTGGATCTTATGGAAAAGATTCACCCCTGCCTGTCTTGTTCAAGCTCTTCTTCACCACCCCACTTGTCCATCTCTCCAAATATTACCCCTCTGTAAGCCTAATTCATGTTTTATCTCATCTTCAACTCTACTTCTGGCCACTCCTACTCAGTTTAACATCTTTCTTCCTTAAACACCTTCTGAACTTAAATTGATCTCTATTTGTTTTCCTATTTTAAGGAATATAAACTTTTTGAAGGTTAGAATACCATCTTATTTTTCCTGTCCAGTCAGTCACTATCTGAGATTCCAACCAATGCTTGCTTACTGACAAAGTAAAGTTGTAAAAACAAATCCCAGAGGGAAACAAAGGCTCCTATTTTTATTTTTAATTTTGTGTTTTTATTTTTGGGGGCAGAGTCTCACTCTGTTGCCCAGGCTGGAGTGCAATGGTGCAATCTTGGCTCACTGCAACCTCCACCTCCTGAGATCAAGCAATTCTCCTGCCTGAGCCTCCTAAGTAGCTGGGACTACAGGTGTGTGCCACCACACCCAGCTAATTATTATATTTTTAATAGAGACTGAGTGTCACTATGTTGGCCAGGCTGATCTTGAACTCCTGACCTCAAGTGATTCGCCCACCTTGGCCTCCCAAAGTGCTGGGATTACAGGTGTGAGCCACCGCACCTGGCCAGGGATCCTATTTTGTGTTTTAAAAAGAATAGGCTGGATGTGGTGGCTCACACATGTAATCCCAGAGCTTTGGGAGGCAGAGGCAGGAGCATCACTTAAGCCCAGGAGTTCAAGACCAGCCTGAGTGACACAGGGAGACTTCCATCTCTACAAAAAGAATAAAAATAAAAATAATAAAAATTTAAAAATTATCTAGGCATGGTGGTGTGTCCCAGCGACTTGGCCAACTGAGGTGGAAGGATCTCTTGAGCTCAGGCGTTTGAAACTACAGTGAACTAGGATCGTGCCATTGTACTCCAGCCTGGGTGACAGAGTAAGACTGTTTCAAATAAATAAATAAATTACTAAAAAAGAACAAACTCGGCCAGCCGTGGTGGCTCACACCTGTAAGCTCAACACTTTAGAAGGCCGAGGCAGGCAGATCACCTAAGGTCCGGAGTTCGAGACCAGCCTGACCAACATGGAGAAAACCCATCTCTACTAAAAATACAAAATTAGCTGGGCGTGGTGGCACATGCCTGTAATCCCAGCTACTCGGGAGGCTGAGTCAGGAGAATCACTTGAACCTGGGAGGCGGAGGTTGCGGTGAGCCAAGATCATGCCATCGCACTCCAGCCTGGGCAACGAGCGAAACTCCATCTCAAAAAAAAAAAAAAAAGAACAAAACTCTATGCTGGTATGTATTCAGAAATTTTCTAGGTACTACATAAGGAAATATTGACAGTGAGAAGTAGAAAAGAGGTAGAGGGACTAACTTTTAACCTTTCTGTATTTTTAAATTTTCTTTGGTTAGCATATTACTTTCGAACAATACTTCACTAGCTAATTACCTTTGAAATTCAGACTTTGGCCCACTAATACATTTTGCTCCCCATGTATTAGTATCTCTAGTTATTTAGTTCCTTCTATTTGACAGAACACTAAGCAACTTCCTAACTGTTCAAACTTAGATGAATATTCAGTCTACAGTATATCTCCATTATTTCCTATTTTCTACAGCTCCAAGAGCTCTGGGGGTCATGATTTCTGCTACATTCTCTTGCTCTGCAAAATCCAGAAAATAAAAAACAAAGAAGTAGCACGGTATTAGGGAAAGAACCAGTTGGAGCTAACACATATATACAGAAATTGTCACCCTACTACAGCAGAAAAAAGTAACTTTTCTCAAGTGCACAGGGAACATTCTCCAAGAAAAACTACATGTCATGCCACAAAACAAATTTTAATAAATTTTAAAAGATTGAAATCACACAAAGTATCCTTTTTTTTGTTGGTTTTTTTTGTTTGTTTGTTGTTTTGTTTTGTTTTGAGACGGAATCTGGCTCTGTCATCCAGGCTGGAGTACAGTAGCACAGTCTCGGCTCACTGCAACCTCCGCCTCCCGGGTTCAAGCGACTCTCCTGACTCACCCTCCCAAGTAGCTGGGATTACAGGTGTGCGCCACCACACTCAGCTAATTTTTTTTATTTTTTAGTGGAGACAGGGTTTCACCATGTTGGCCAGGCTGGTCTAGAACTCCTGACCTCAAGCGATCCACCAGCCTCAGCCTTCCAAAGCGTTAGGATTGCAGGCTTGAGCCACCGCGCCTGGCCCAAAGTATCCTTTCAATTGCAATGGAATGAAACTAGAAATCAATGGCAGAAGGATGACTGGAAAATTCACAAATATATGGAAATTAAACAACGTACTCTTATACAACCAGTGGGTCAAAGAGGAATAGCAGTCACCCACTGAAGCTGACATTTGCCTCTACAGACTGGGCAACATCTGTGCCAGACTCAGCCCATCAGACTTAAATCACAGAAGAGCCAGTACTGGCTACAGTTCACCTCCCAGGCAGGCAATCCTTTGTCAACCAACCTAGCCTCCTTAGGATGAGGCTCACTACAAGAGGCAGTGTAGTTTAGTGGCAAAACTAAGTTCAACTTTTAGTTTCCCTACTTAATGATACTAACATTTGGCAAATCTTGATCTCTCAGGGCCCCAAGTTTGTGTGTGTGTGTGTGTGTGTTTAATCACCTACAAAACAACAGTTTCTACAACCTAGTGATTTTCTTGTGAAGCTGAGCAACCACAGAAGTTAGTGCCTGACAGTCATAATGAATTGGAGCCGAGCCACTGACAAGTCCCCACCCCATCTTTTCAACCATAGAACCCACTTAGGTAGAGCTGGGTGAGTGAGAAGCATTATAGAGCAACAGTTAAGACCCTGGACTCAAGAGTTATGAACCAGACCACCTGGCTTCAAATTCAGGCTCTGTGTTATCTCAGACAAATAACTTGGACGCTATATACCACAGTTTTCCCATCTATAAAACAGAAATAACAATTGTACCTACTACACAGGATCATTATGATAAATAGATGAGTAAAACCATATAAAGCTTTTAGAAAAATGATGGGAACACTGTAACATTTCTGCCATTATTATTACTTATTATAGTTGCTGTTATTTGTAATCAGGAAACACAGCTAAACTGGATCATTCATCCCATTCTCCCCCACCCTCAGGGACTTGCTTTGTCTAATATGAGCACATATGAATTTCATCACATGCCAGCAAGAACTTTAAATCCAATTTGTGTTCAGCCTGTTGTTTCTGTGCCTTCGGCCATGAGAAGGGCACGTTTAATTCAGGGCTGCTCTTCAGCCCCAGTCCAGGAATGGGAAGACACGTGGAGCAGACCTGAACCTACCCTGCAGTGGAACAGTCACAGCAGCTGCTAACTAACCAAAGGCCACCAACACCAGTGAAAGATTAAGAAACAAAACAAAAACAAGTGAGAGACTAATATTTGCTGTCGTGAGCTACTGAGATTTTTTGATTGTTTGTTACAAAGCACAACCTAGCAAAACGTGAGTCATACAAAACCCATCACCAAAGTCTTCTTTGTATTAATGGCAGTTCCACCTACCTAAATACTCTGCTCAGTTGGAAAACTCCCAAGTCATCCATTTTCCCCTTCCACTCAGTTATTAACTCTACAGTCTTTGCTCCTCAGGTATCTATGCCCCCCTCCTACATACAATTCTAACTTTGACTCCATCTCAAGACTCAACTCTCCACTGTCACCTAGGTCTAGTTCTTTCCCTACATCAATCCATCCTCCACATTGCCACCACACTGATGATTCTACCATATCCATAGGATCATGCCACTTATCTACTTAAATATTTTAATGGACAACCTGCAAAACAGAATCTAAATGTGGCTTTTGCATGCAAGATCCTCCACTATCTGGCCCCATAATCAATCAATCCCATCACCAGACACTGTTCCATGAATTCCATGCCCTAGACATGGAATTCAAGTCCTCACACCAGATATACACTTTCATAACTCAGTACCTATGTTCTCGTAACTCTCTTGGTTTGTACAGTCTTGCCTTCCATCCTGCACCCTGAACTTGGCCAGCTCTTACCCAAGATTCATCTCACCTCTTACTTCCTACCTGTAGCTTTCTGTAACCACCTTCTCAAGCTTTAGACAACCCTTCTCACGCTGTACCACAGTTACCTGCTTTCTTGTCCATATTCCCTACAAAATTATTAGTTCCATTCCTACACATCTATACCAAATATCTAAAATAGTGCCTGGACCACAATAACCACTTAATAATTCTGAATTAAACATTCTGTCCTGACAAATAATTGTGTGTTGTTTGCACTATTTAGAGGTTATCTGTATAGGCTTAGAAATCGTGGGAACAGAATGAAATTTTCCAGCTCTGATATTTCACAAGTTTTGAGTTTTTTGGCCTTATATTGGATGCCTCCTAATTCCAAGAAAAGTCACTCAAAGATACTGTGGAATATTTTCTATTAACATAACCAACTTTTTTTTTTTTGAGACAGAGTTTCGCTCTTGTTGCCCAGGCTGGAGTGCAATGGCATAATCTCAGCTCACTGCAACCTCCGCCTCCCGAGTTCAGGCAATTCTCCTGCCTCAGCCTCCCAAGTAGCTGGGATTACAGGCACGCGCCACCACGCCCTGCTAGTTTTTGTATTTTTAGTAAAGACTGGGTTTCACCACGTTGGCTAGGCTGGTCTCGAACTCCTGACCTCAGGTAATCCACCCGCCACGGCCTCCCAAAGTGCTGGGATTACAGGTGTGAACCACCGGGCCTGTCCATTATAACCAACTTTTAAACCCAAATTTAAAAGTTGTAATTTTTTAATTCAGGGCTATGTGTAATTCAGGGCTGTATGTAAGCACAGCGCCACTGGTTGGGCTGCTCTAGGCCAGTGGTTCCCAAAGCTGGCTGCCCAAAGTCCCTTAAGGACTTCACTAACAACGTAAACACCGCGACTCCACCTGAGACCCACAAGGTCCAGAGTGGGCGTGGGGCTCAGGCAGCTATTCAACGAGCTCCCCAGGTGACAATTCTAAACCAGGCTTTACGAACCACTGATTTCAAAGACACAAAGTACAGGGCCAGCTCTAAAAGTGAACTAAACTTTCTTTTATCTGTTAGGCTTTTCTTCTTTAAACTTCAGGCGCGTCACAGAATCGACTGTGGCTCCGGACAAGAGAGCAGCAGTTATTGAAGCCTGCCCCTCCTCCACTTGCTTCCTAGCCTGGCACCGGCGGCCAGGCCACCGGGGCGCTCAGCCTACCTGGTAGAGGGCAGAGCCCACGTCCGGCTGCGTGCCCAGCGAGGCCACCGAGTCCCCGTGATAGGCGCGCAGCCCGGCGGGATAAGCGCGAGTACACGGCCGCAGGATTAACCTCAGGGCGGCCCACATGGCGGCGGGCACCGAGAGAGCGAGAAAGCGGCCCTTGCTGGCCGGGAGCCGGCACTTTCCACTGCCGCTTGCCTGGCTGAGACTGCGGCTGGATTTGCGTACTGGCAGCCCCAGAGAAGGCCTCTCTGATTCTCAGGCCTGCCCCCACACGTGCCTAAGCTCGCCGCCCGCGATTGGTCAGGCCGTGCCACGCCCCCTGACCCAGCCAATAAGGGACAAAGCTTCAGCCCCGCGAGGTCGCGTCTAGTCCCCAGCGCAAGAGAGCGGGTCTCCGGGGCGGAGCGACCCTCACGTGGCCAACTGGGTCCCCCGAAGCGGTGCGGGGCTGAAAGAGCTGAGGTTGGGCTTGGATTGGGGTTGTGTTGAAACAGGGATAGATAATATCACAATAGTGACTGTACCTGAGGCTGAAGAATAGGGTCTGGAGGAAGGGAACCTAAGTCTGTCTCACGCTGACTTCCTAGAGCTAAACTCAAAGGAAAACCCTAACTTGCCATGCCTAAGTAACAAAAGCACCAAAGGCTACTCCCTTTGCAAACCCCACACCTTTTCCGCAGGGCAGACAGGAAACTGGCTGTCCCGGACAAATCAGACTTACTACTGGTAGAGTCTTCCTTTGCAACTTTGTAACTTAACTCCAGCCTCTGAATGGTTGCTGTCCACAACCAATCAGACTGACTGAGGGGTCCAGTCTTCGTTTGCATAGAAGTATAACTTTGTAACTTCACCCTAGTCTCTGATTGCTTGCTTTTTGCAACCAATCAGGTTTGAGGTGAGCATAAAATGGCCAATAGGAAACTTCTAGTAGGTAGGTCTTCTAGTAGGTCCAATCTTCTTGGACCCAAGAAGATCCTGTATCTGGGCCCTTGAGCTCTGCTGCTTCCACTCCCACATTGGAGTGTACTTTCGTTTTCAGTAAATCCCTGCTTTCGTTCTTTCGTTGCCTCGTTCTTTCTTTGGTTTGCTGGGTGTTTTGTCCAATTCTTTGTTCAAAACGCCAAGAACCTGGACAACTTGGCAGTCACAACCCTTTACCAGTGACACACCAACAACATGGGTGAATCGCACCTAACACGTGCTTGCGTACAGCACAACAAGCCTGTTGTCCTTTCGCTGGAGACCTTAAAATTCTTCTGATTATTTTTGCTATGTAGTTATTTTTCTTTACTTTTTACTTTTATTTCACTTTTTTGAGACAGGACCTCACTCTGTCGCCCAGGCTGCCATGCAGTAGCACAATCACAGCTCGCTGAATCCTCGACCTCCCACCTCAGCCTCTCGAGTAGCCAGGACTACAGGTTTGTGCCACCAAGCCTGGCTAATTTTTTATTTTTGTAGGGGTTTCACCATGTTGGCCATGCTGGGTCTTGAACTCCTGGATTCAAGTGATCCGCCCACCACAGCCTCCCACTCTGGGCACTATGTAGTGAAGATTGTGGACATCATAAAAATTAAAACACTCTATACAAAATGCCTTGAACTTAAGGTTTTTCTTTCACATATTTATTGAGCACTTACTACTTCTACTCCATCGGTTGCTTAGCGGGACAGAGTAAAGGGGGAGAATGGGGTAGAGAAAGGGTGCGTCTACACCTGGAGGTAAACTTAGTTTCAGAATTCAAGGTACTTATAAGAAAATAATACAAATGGCCACATGATTTCTTGCTGGAGTGTGTAGGACAGACATTAAAGGAACAGAATGCAATTGGGAAAGGGTTGCAGCTGAGCCTTGCAGAAGCATTGAGAGTGGACTGAGCCGTGAACATGGCCAGGCTTTGTGCAAATGGAGGAGAGCATCAGCTAAACTGCAAAGGTATGATTTACACTGTGCTTGCCTCCCATGGTCAACAGAAAAAAAGGCCAGTAAAAACTGACTTTTCATATGTATCAGGGTACCAGAAGAGAGTGTTTGATATTTTAATTGCCACGCTTTATTTTTCTCTAAATAGTTCTTCAATAATGCAAAGTACAATCACCACCTGAAGACAGAAAAGACACAACAGGATATGATTTCCTTGCTTTCTTTAAAGGTCATACGTGTTTCGGCTGGGTGCAGTGGCTCACACCTGTAATCCTAGCATTTTGGGAGGCCGAGGCAGGTAGATCACCTGAGATCAGGAGTTCAAGACCGGCTTGGCCAACATGGTGGAACCCCGTTTCTACTAACAATACAAACATTAGCCGGGCATAGTGGCACATGCCTGTAATCCCAGCTACCTGGGAGGCTAAGGCAGGAGAATCGCTGAACCTGAGAGGCAGAGGCTGCAGTAAGACGACATGGCACCACTGCACTCCAGCCTGGGTGACAGAGCAAAACCCTGTCAAAAAAAAAAAAAAAGTCATACATGTTTCTTATTTCTTGTAACTTTTGTCACAAGAAGCTCTTTGGAAATGTATAATGTTCCCAGAACAGCTAAGTAGAAAAATGCAAAAGGTGAAGTGTAAGTGCACAGAAGGCACAAGCAAAGTCACCTAGCATCTGTTAGTGTCCAGTGTCTCTCTATCCCACTATTGAGATTACAGGGAACATAATCTTTGCCATCTCTGATTTTTTAAAAGAATGTTTTATTGAGGCCAGGAACTTGAAACTAGGCTAGGCAACATAGTGAGCCCATGTCTCTGAAAAATAAAAATAGCCATGCATAAGTGGCATGTGCCTGTAGTCCTAGCCACTTGGAGGGTGAGGTGGGAGAATCACTTGAGTCCAAGAGTTTGAGGCTGCAGTGGGCCATGATCCTGCGAGGCACTTCATCCTGAGTAACAGAGCTAGACCCTGTCTCTAAAAAACAACAAAAATAAAATAAAATAATGTTTTTCTTTTATTTATTTATTTTGAGACAGAATCTCGCTCTGTTGCCCAGGCTGGAGTGCAGTGGTGTGATCTTGGCTCACTGCAAGCTCCGCCTCCCGGGTTCACACCATTCTCCTGCCTCAGCCTCCTGAGTAGCTGGGACGACTACAAGTGCCCACCACCACGTCTGGCTAATTTTTTGTATTTTTAGTAGAGACAGGGTTTCACCGTGTTAGCCAAGATGGTCTCGATTTCCTGACCTCATGATCCGCCCACCTCAGCCTCCCAAAGTGCTGGGATTACAGGTGTGAGCCACCGCGCCCGGCCAAAATAATGTTTTATATAATAAAAATAAGAGAATGAATTGAAGAATGTAACCTCCAGGGCTAATCTCTGCAGCCTGGTGCGCTGCCTTTCATCTCACCCTCATTTCCTTCCTATGCATTGCTCATTCACATTGGCTGCCATCTTCCACATGCTCTCCTTCCTTTATACGCACCGTTCCCTCTGCCCAGGGCATCTTCCTACGACCAAACTTGTCCGTTCCATCTTCTCCACCTGGTGAGCCCATACACATCCTTTAGGACTTGGCTCAGGAATCTCCTCCTCCAGAAGCCCTCCCTGACCCCACCTCATTACCTCTTTCTCCCTTAAACAGGCCTCTATTGTGGCTCGGGTCAGCACTTGTTGTTAGGGCTCATTTAGTTTCTCCAACTTGGGGTCTTGTTAGTGTCATCATCTATAGCCTATGCTGGGCGTATTACAGATGCTAAATTTGTTGAATGAATACATAAAAAATAACTGCTCTGGAATCAGAGCAAGGAGACTTTCCAGGACACCTAAGGGAGGGTTATTTAAAGGCTAGGCAAGAAACTGGGAGGTCAGGATGGGCAGTTAGACCTGGCAGGCTCTCCTTTGCTATCAAGTCTCTTCTGTAGAAACTTGATGACCTTGCCTGGGACATCACATGGTATTACTTTGGTTGTACTCTATTGAATTCAAGGAGAGGGGACATAGACCCCACCACTCAACGGGAGGAGTGTCAAGGCCACTTGTAGAGAAGATGAGAGACATTGTGTGACTATCTTTGGAAAACATGACTGACACTCAGGCACATACACTTGCATTTATATATTTATCCTGATCCAACCTTGTATTTGTTTTCCTTGGCATTACAATCCATTTCCATATTCCCTAACTCTTGCCAATACAAATTGGCAAGAAACTGTCTCTTTCTGGGCCATGTTCAGGGCTTATTGGTTTGCAATGGAATAACTAATAACTTCTGTTAAGATTCAGAGGCAAGGAGGCATGGTAGGATCAGTCCATCACCAGAACTGGCATCAGCTCATAAGGCAAGTGCCCCAGATGAAGTGACTGAGTGACTTTTACACAGGTAAAGGCTGGTTGGGAATGGGGAGTGGATATGAGAGTAGGTTGCCTCTACCTCTGAGAAAGGCTCAAGGGAATTTGGGCATTTGAGAGTCTGGGTCTTGACCACATCTGCCCAAATGTGTCCATCCTATTTCTCAGCTTTCCATTCCTTCCTGTGTAGTGTCCTTATATCATATTATACCTTTCATTGACCCTTCAGCTCCCGTCTTGTCAAGTCCTGGCTTGATCCTCAGCCAAACTACCCTGTATCTATGAAGATATTAGACTCCGAGCCGTGGTAAAGGCTTTTTTACTTTTCACTATTATAAGAATCTACTCAAGGTAAATAAAATTAGGTATGCATATAAAACCTTGAACAAAAATATTTATAACAGCTTTATTTGTAATAGACAAAATCTCTAAACAACCCAAATGTCCATTAACAGGTGAATGAATAAGCAAATTATGGTAAATCCATATGACACAATACTGCCTACAATAAAAACAATGTAGGAAATGGTAGTTCACAACTACAATCCCAGCTACTTGGAAGGCTGAGGCCCTTCAGCCCAGGAGTTCAAGACCAGCCTGGGCAACATAGCCAGGCCTTACTCTTAAAAAATTAGCCGGTGGTGCCCAAGACGGCCTCAGGATAGGAACAGCTCCAGCCTCCAGCTCCCAGTGTGAGCAACACAGAAGATGAGTGGTTTCTGCATTTTCAACTGAGATACCAGGTTCATCTCACTGGGTCGTGTCAAACAGTTGGCACTGGTCCGTAGGTGCAGCCCAACCAGCGAGAGCTGAAACAGAGTGAGGCATCGCAACACCTAGGAAGCGCAAGGGGGAAGGGAATTCCTTTTCCTAGCCAAAGGAAATTGAGACACACAACACCTGGAAAATCAGGTAATGCACACCCTAATAATACTGCACTTTACCAAGGGTCTTAGCAAACAGCACACCAGGAGATTATATCCCACACCTGGCCCAGAGGATCCCACGCCCACGGAGCCTCCCTCATTGCTAGCACAGCAGTCTGAGATCTAACTACAAGGCGGCAACAAGCCTGGAGGAGGGGCGGCCGCCATTGCTGAGGCTTAAGTAGGTAAACAAAGCTGCAGGGAAGCTCAAATTGGGTGGAGCTCAGCACAGCTCAAGGAGACCTGCCTGCCTCTGTAGACTCCCCCTCTGGGGATGGGGTATAGCTAAACAAAAAGCAGCAGAAACTTCAGGAGAGGACAATGTCCCTATCTGACAGCTTTGAAGAGAGCAGTGGATCTCCCAGCACGGAG
>NW_012118376.1:8454607-8457311 GCF_000951035.1 Colobus angolensis palliatus
AGGGGACATAGACCCCACCACTCAACGGGAGGAGTGTCAAGGCCACTTGTAGAGAAGATGAGAGACATTGTGTGACTATCTTTGGAAAACATGACTGACACTCAGGCACATACACTTGCATTTATATATTTATCCTGATCCAACCTTGTATTTGTTTTCCTTGGCATTACAATCCATTTCCATATTCCCTAACTCTTGCCAATACAAATTGGCAAGAAACTGTCTCTTTCTGGGCCATGTTCAGGGCTTATTGGTTTGCAATGGAATAACTAATAACTTCTGTTAAGATTCAGAGGCAAGGAGGCATGGTAGGATCAGTCCATCACCAGAACTGGCATCAGCTCATAAGGCAAGTGCCCCAGATGAAGTGACTGAGTGACTTTTACACAGGTAAAGGCTGGTTGGGAATGGGGAGTGGATATGAGAGTAGGTTGCCTCTACCTCTGAGAAAGGCTCAAGGGAATTTGGGCATTTGAGAGTCTGGGTCTTGACCACATCTGCCCAAATGTGTCCATCCTATTTCTCAGCTTTCCATTCCTTCCTGTGTAGTGTCCTTATATCATATTATACCTTTCATTGACCCTTCAGCTCCCGTCTTGTCAAGTCCTGGCTTGATCCTCAGCCAAACTACCCTGTATCTATGAAGATATTAGACTCCGAGCCGTGGTAAAGGCTTTTTTACTTTTCACTATTATAAGAATCTACTCAAGGTAAATAAAATTAGGTATGCATATAAAACCTTGAACAAAAATATTTATAACAGCTTTATTTGTAATAGACAAAATCTCTAAACAACCCAAATGTCCATTAACAGGTGAATGAATAAGCAAATTATGGTAAATCCATATGACACAATACTGCCTACAATAAAAACAATGTAGGAAATGGTAGTTCACAACTACAATCCCAGCTACTTGGAAGGCTGAGGCCCTTCAGCCCAGGAGTTCAAGACCAGCCTGGGCAACATAGCCAGGCCTTACTCTTAAAAAATTAGCCGGTGGTGCCCAAGACGGCCTCAGGATAGGAACAGCTCCAGCCTCCAGCTCCCAGTGTGAGCAACACAGAAGATGAGTGGTTTCTGCATTTTCAACTGAGATACCAGGTTCATCTCACTGGGTCGTGTCAAACAGTTGGCACTGGTCCGTAGGTGCAGCCCAACCAGCGAGAGCTGAAACAGAGTGAGGCATCGCAACACCTAGGAAGCGCAAGGGGGAAGGGAATTCCTTTTCCTAGCCAAAGGAAATTGAGACACACAACACCTGGAAAATCAGGTAATGCACACCCTAATAATACTGCACTTTACCAAGGGTCTTAGCAAACAGCACACCAGGAGATTATATCCCACACCTGGCCCAGAGGATCCCACGCCCACGGAGCCTCCCTCATTGCTAGCACAGCAGTCTGAGATCTAACTACAAGGCGGCAACAAGCCTGGAGGAGGGGCGGCCGCCATTGCTGAGGCTTAAGTAGGTAAACAAAGCTGCAGGGAAGCTCAAATTGGGTGGAGCTCAGCACAGCTCAAGGAGACCTGCCTGCCTCTGTAGACTCCCCCTCTGGGGATGGGGTATAGCTAAACAAAAAGCAGCAGAAACTTCAGGAGAGGACAATGTCCCTATCTGACAGCTTTGAAGAGAGCAGTGGATCTCCCAGCACGGAGATTGAGATCTGAAAACGGACAGACTGCCTGCTCAAGTGGGTCCCTGACCCCTGAGTAGCCCAACTGGGAGACATCCCCCACTAGGTGCAGACTGACACCTCACACCTTACACGGTGGGGTACACCCCTGAGATGAAGCTTCCAGAGCAAGAATCAGACAGCAACACTCACTGTTCAGCAATATTCTATCTTCTGCAGCCTCCGCTGCTGATACCCAGGCAAACAGGGTCTGGAGTGTACCTCAAGCAAACTCCAACAGACCTGCAGCTGAGGTTCTTGACTGTTAGAAGGAAAACTAACAAACAGAAAGGACACCCACACCAAAAGGACACCCATCAGTACGTCACCATCATCAAAGATCAAAGGCAGATAAAACCACAAAGATGGGGAAAAAGCAGTGCAGAAAAGCTAGAAATTCAAACAATCAGAGCACATCTCCCCATCCAAAGGAACGCAGCTCATCGCCAGCAACGGAACAAAGCTGGATGGAGAATGACTTTGACGAGTTGAGAGAAGAAGGCTTCAGTCGATCAAACTTCTCAGAGTTAAAGGAGGAACTACGTAACCAGCACAAAGAAACTCAAAACCTTGAAAAAAGATTTGACAAATGGCTAACTAGAATAACCAATGTAGAGAAGTCCTTAAAAGAACTGAGAGATGAAAACCATAACATGTGAACTACGTGACAAATGCACAAGCTTCAGTAACCAACTCAATCAACTGGAAGAAAGAGTATCAGTGATTGAAGATCAAATGAATGAAATGAACCAAGAAGAGAAGTGTAGAGAAAAAAGAGTAAAAAGGAATGAACAAAGCCTCCAAGAAATATGGGATTATGTGAAAAGACCAAATCTACATCTGATGGGTGTGCCTGAAAGCGACGGGGAAAATGGAACCAAGTTGGAAAACACTCTACAGGATATCATCCAGGAGAACTTCCCCAACCTAGTAAGGCAGGCCAACATTCAAATTCAGGAAATACAGAGAACGCCACAAAGATACTCCTCGAGAAGAGCAACTCCAAGACACGTAATTGTCAGATTCACCA
>NW_012118376.1:8459362-8459706 GCF_000951035.1 Colobus angolensis palliatus
TTGAATCCCTGAATAGACCAATAGCAGGCTCTGAAATTGAGGCAATAATTAATGGCCTACCAACCACAAAAAGGTCAGGACTGGACAGATTCACAGCCGAATTCTACTAGAGGTACAAGGAGGAGCTGGTACCATTCCTTCTGAAATTATTCCAACCAATTGAAAAAGAGGGAATCCTCCCTAACTCATTTTACGAGGCCAACGTCATCCTGATACCAAAGCCTGACAGAGATACAACAGAAAAAAAGGATTTTAGACCAATATCCCTGATGAACATCGATGCAAAAATCCTCAATAAAATACTGGCAAATCAAATCCAGCAGCACATCAAAAAGCTTATCCAC
>NW_012118376.1:8465036-8484810 GCF_000951035.1 Colobus angolensis palliatus
AGAACAGTAAACCAAATACCGCATGTTCTCACTCATAGGTGGGAATTGAACAATGAGATCACTTGGACACAGGAAGGGGAACATCACACACCGGGCTATTGTGGGGAGGAGGTAGGGGGGAGGGATAGCATTAGGAGACATACCTAATGTAAATGACGAGTTAATGGGTGTACCACACCAACATGGCACATGTATACATATGTAACAAACCTGCACGTTGTGCACATGTACCCTAGAACTTAAAGTATAATAAAAAAATAAAATACAATACAATAAAAATTAGCCTGGTAGAATGGCATGTACCTGTAGTTCCAGCTACTTTGGAGGCCAAGGTGGGAGGATCACTTGAGCCTAGGAAGTCAAGGCTGCAGTGAGCTATGAATGCACCACTGCACTCCAGCCTGGGCAACAGAATGAGGCCCCAAATCTTAAAAAAACAAAAACAAAAACAAAAAAATTAGATTTTATGTAAAAGACAATCTCTAAAGGTTATCCAAGACCACTTTAATCTTAATGATTAACTAGAAAGACTCACAGAACTCAGAAAAGCTATGTTCAGTTATGGCTTATTACAGTGAAAGGATACAGTTTTAAATCAGCATAAAATTAGCATAAACTATCTGTCATGGCTGAAGGCCCCAGCCATACAGAAACACTCTTAAAAGGCAGGATTTTGGCCGGGCACGGTGGCTCAAGCCTGTAATCCCAGCACTTTGGGAGGCCGAGACGGGTGGATCACGAGGTCAGGAGATCGAGACCATCCTGAGCTACACGGTGAAACCCCGTCTCTACTAAAAAAAAAAATACAAAAAACTAGCCGGGCGAGATGGCGGGCGCCTGTAGTCCCAGCTACTCGGGAGGCTGAGGCAGGAGAATGGCGTAAACCCAGGAGGCGGAGCTTGCAGTGAGCCAAGATCGCGCCACTGCACTCCAGCCTGGGCGACAGAGCTAGGCTCCATCTCCAAAAAAAAAAAAAAAAAAAGGCAGGATTTTTATTTCAAGGGTTTATAGGTTAAGGAACTGGTCAAGTGTCAATTCCTTCTTTGGAATGTGCACAACCCAAACCTGCTGAATTATCCCTTTCTTGCATAGTTACATACTGTATGATCCCATTTTAATGAAATGAAAAGTTGTGGGCCCAGCATGGTGGCTCATGCCTGTAATCCCAGCATTTGGGGAGGCCAAGGCGGGGGGTGGGGATCGCCTGAGCCCAGGAGTTGGAGACTAACTTGGGCAATATAGCGAAATCCAGTCTCTACAAAATCTTTTTTTAAAAAACAGCTGGGTGTGGTGGCATGCACCTGTGGTCCCAGCTGCTTGGGAGACTGAGGTGGGAGGATTGCTTGAGTATGAGAGGTCAAGGCTGCCGTGAGCTGTGCACTCCAGCCTGGGAGACAAAAAGTAAAAAATAAAAATAAAGGTTGTAGTGAGAACAGGTAAGTGGTTGCCAAGGGTTAGAGCTGGAGGAGGGAATGACTATAAGGGACAGCATGAGAGTGATTTTCGGGGTAATGGAACAGCTGTGTACCCTGACTATGGTGATGTTACATGGGATACAATTTCATGGAATTGTATATACACATGCACTACCTGTAAGCATGATATATAGTCAGCTTTCTGTATCCCCAGGTCCCACATTGGCAAATTCAACCAACCACAGATGGAAAGTATTGGGTGGGAAGAGACAATAAAAAAAAAACAATACGGGCCAGGTGCAGTGGCTCACACTTGTAATCCCAGCACTTTGGGAGGCCAAGGTGGGCAGATCACTTGAGCCTAGGAGTTTGAGACCAGTCTGGGCAACATCACGAAAAACCCATCTCTATTAAAAATACAAAAATCAGCCGGGGGTGGTGGCGCCTGTAATTCTAGCTGCTCGGGGGGCTGAGGCAGGAGGATTACCTAAGCCATGGGAGGTTGAGGCCATAGTGAGCTATAATCGCACCACTGTACTGCAGCCTGGGCAATAGGTGAGACTCTGTCTCGGAAAAAAAAACACACAACAATACAATAAAAAAATACAAATTTAAAATGCGGTATAATGACTATTTGCATAGCATTCTCATTTGTATTAGTTATTAGATATAATCCAGAGATAATTTAAAGTACATGGGAGTATGTGCATAAGACATATGCTCATACCATTTTATATAAAGGACTTGAGTTTCCTGGGGTTTTGGTGGAGGAGGAGAGTTGTGGAACCAATCCTTGAGGATACTGAGAATTGGCTGTAATTTGAATAAAATCTTTAGTTAATAGTATTGCGCACATGTCAATTTCCTGGTTTTCATCATTGTACTAGGGTTATATAAGATACTGTTGGGGAAATATAATTTAAAACAAAAATTCGTGCCACAATGAAAAACGTCTCCACAAAAGTAGGAGAGAAGAAAAGCAATTTAATTATCTGAAAACCTATCAAACTAGAATGTGATGTGCATTACAGGCAATCTGCTAAAGAGATTGCAAAGACAGAACCTAACCTTCACCCCTGGGAGGCAGAGGTTACAGTGAGCCAAGATTACGCTACTGCACTCCAGCTTGGGTGACAGAGTGAGACTCTGTCTCAAAAAAATAAAAAACACTCACCCCTTTATATAACCAGGCAGATGCTACCCATGTCATACATGTTTTCAAGATAAACAACTAGTCCTCAAGTAAGATGACTTGACAGCACCACTTATCACCTGCAAATTGGAATAGCCACCTATGTTTATTAATTGTCTTTATCCAAGGGAAAATTAAATTTCTTGTGTATTTATGGTAGGTTTGTAACTTAACAGGTGCCAGCTGAAGTTAGGTTCCTACCCTTTCCATAGGACTAGGAAATAGAAATGCTATTTCCCTCAATGATTTCATTTCAAAGGGAAGGCTTCCAGGTCCTTAAGGAAGAGATTATGGGGTTGGGGAAAAAAAAAAAAAAAAACTGACAAGAGATTTTTCTTTTTTTTTTTTTTTTTTTCTTTTTTTTTAACTAATGCCTTTTTCATGGGTTATTTAGCTTATAAAAAAAATATGTAGGCTGGATGTGGTGGCTCACGCCTGTAATCCCAGCACTTTGGGAGGCCGAGGCAGATGGTTCACCTCAGACCAGGCTGGCCAACATGGTGAAACCCCGTCTGTACTAAAAATACAAAAGGTAGCCAGGCATGGTGGCGGGCCCCTGTAATTCCAACTACTCGGGAGGCTGAGGCAGGAGAATCACTTGAACCCAGGAAGCAGAGGCTGCAGTGAGCCAATATTACACCACTGCACTCCAGCCTGGGCAAAAAGAGTGAAACTCTCTGTCAAAAACAAACAAACAAAAAATCATGCTAAAGGGAAGAAGTGAAACCAAAAAGGAAAAAGGGTATATATGATTTTGTTTATATAAAATTCTAGAAAATGCAGGCTATCCATTGTGACCAAAAGCCGATTGTTACCTTGGGATCTGGGAGGTGTTCAGGAGAGAGGGAGGAGCAGGAGGCCAGGGTAGAAGAGGCAACTTTGGAAATGATGGATGTATTATTTTTATTGTGGTAATGGTTTATGGGTGTACACATATATCAAAATTTAATTATATTATAAATATATGCAGTTTGTTGCGTGTCAAATATAGCCAATAAAGCTATTTAAAGGAATCCCAAGCCAAGCACTTCATACCAGTTAAAATGATCATTTCTGATGTTGGAACCTAGGAATGAGTATTCTTTTAAACATCTCAGGTGATTCCAGTAGGCAGCCAAGTTTGAGAATCTGCTATAAAACAGTGATACTCAAATTGTGCTCACAGGCAGCAGCATCAGCCTCACCTGGGAACTTAGGCCCGTGATCTGCTGAATCATAAACTTCAGGACTGGGGCCTGTAGTGGTGGCTCATGCCTGTAATCCTGTAGACCATCTGATTCTGTTGCTGTTCAGGGTACCACTTGTAGCCTGCCAGGATCCCTGGGGGACTGAACAAAGGGGGATGAATGCAGGAATAAAGACAAGAGACAAAAGAATATGTTTGGAAGAAGGGTCAGGGGACACCTTGCCTCTAGTGGACAAGGGCCCTGAGCTTTACAGAGCCCTCCGTATTTATTAGGCAAGAGAGACAGCGAGAAGGGGTGTGGAAGAAGAGGTCAGCTGCTCGGTCCAGAGCAGGCTTGCAAGACTGCACTCCTCGAACAATAGGCTCTAGATGTCCCAGTAGATAACCTCAAGGAGCTGGGGCCAGGGAGTGATAGCCCTCAGCAAACCCTCTGGGGGAGGCACAGAAGCAAGTTTGCCCACATTCTGTATTCATGATGAACAGTTCGCTGATTGATCATATAGCCTTCAGTGGAATGCTGAGTTGGTCAGGACTCCTTTTGCCTTTTCAGCTCCCAGTATTCCTAGCACTTGGGGAGGCTGAGGCAGGCGGACCTGCTGAGGTCAGGAGTTCAAGACCAGCCTGGCCAACATGGTGAAACCCCACCTCTACTAAAAATACAAAATAGTGGTGCCTGCCTGTAGTCCCAGCTACTCAGGAGGCTGAGGCAGAAGAATTGCTTGAATCTAGGAGGTGGAGGTTGGAATGAGTTGAGATTGTGCCATTGCACTCCAGCCTGGGCAACAAGAGTGAAACTCCTTCTCAAAAATAAATAATTAAATAAAATAAATAAACTTCGGGATTGGGGCCCAGCAATCTGTGTTTAATAAGCCCTCCAAGGTGATTCTGATGCTCACTACTATACAGACAAGGCCATATACAGGAAGCTATCTGAAGACTCAGAAAAATGAGGATGTTGGAATGGATTACAGTTGTCCCTGGGTATCTGAGAAAAACTGGTTCCAGAGGCCAGGTGTGGTGGCACAGGCCTGTAACCCCAGAACTTTGGGAGACCGAGGTGGGTGGTTCACTTGAGCTCAGGAGTTCAAAATCAGCTGGGCAATATGGCAAAAACCCATCTTTACAAAAAATTTAAGTATTAGCTGGGCATGGTGGCATGCACTTGTAGTCCCAGCTACTTGGGAGGCTGAGGCAGGAGGATCCCTTAAGCCTGGGAGGCCAAAGCTGCAGTGAGCTGAGATTGCGCCACTGCCTTCCAGCCCGGGCAACAGAACTAGACTTTGTCTCAAAAAATAAAATGGCATAGTATTTGCATATAACATAGCACTATCCTTCTATATACTTTAAATCATCTCTAGGTTACTCATAATACCTAATACAATATGAATGCTATGTAAATCATTGTCATACTTATTTTTTATTTGTATTATTTGTTATAGTTGTTTTTTTTTATGTTTTATTTTTCAAATATTTCTGATCCTTGGTGGGTTGAATCTCAGGATATGGAACCTGTAGATAAAGGGGGACTGTACATCTTTTTCAGACACCCCCTAACCATAACTCCAAAGAGGACCTGGAGGACACTCTTTTCTTTAAAGTCTTGGTAACAGAAGCATCAGCCTCTTCGAAAAGCTGATGCAGCCACTACGATGGCTGTCCTTTGCAGGCTGGAGATGATGGTGAGAGGTACTGCCAAGGAATTAGGTCCCTTGACCTCAGTGGGAATACTAGAAGAAGCCAGGCAGCAATGCCAAACTGTTTTAGACCAGGTGGCCACAATTACTATAATAAGCCATAGCAAAGGATTGACATAGTGTATTTTTACATGTGGGGATCTGTGATGATGGCTAATTGACCCCAAGGTTCCTGTTAAACAGACTGACAGCCTTCTAAAGTGTTGCATGATACCTATAGACAAAACAATTCTAGGTTTGTTGTGCAAGAACCAAACTCAAGTTTCCATAGTGGAGACAGCCTCATACCCAGTTTCCAGACTAAATAAATCAGGTTATAGACCCAAAGTCCCTGCATTGAGGGAGCAGATGGGAGCCCCTGAGGAAGGACTTTGTAATTGTGGCTTCATGGGTATACCACTAATCTTTCCCCAAGCCTTCGGCAGATAGAACTATGGTTATTCATCAGGGACTTTGCACTGGGGAATCAGAAATACTCAGCTATATCACGGTTATGAAGATAGTGACTCTGAAATGATACTGATTTCCAGAGAGCTGAAAAGCCTCTATGATCCGGTTTTCAGAGTGAAGGCTAATGAAGGTTGCATGAAAGATGGATTCTTGGTCTGACTTCTCACAGGAGCCTATCCTGTAATTATTTCCTCAGTCCCAGAATGCATAGAAGTAGGATACAGCAGAGTCATCACACTGTTTCCTTAACCCATGAGATAAGGCATTAAGGAAGGGCCAAATAGAAGGTTTAAACCACCCCCATTCTCTGACCCACATAGTGAGTGGGATCTGTTGATTCCTACTACATTTCCATTTGACTCACCAGCTTGGCCAGTTGTTAAAGTCAGACGGGTCCTGAACAATGTTTCACATTTTTTTTGTTTTGTGTGGTGTTGGTGTTGCACCTTAGAATCATTTGCAGATTTCTTTTTAAATGGTGATGTCTGACGTCCATCCCCAGGCACTGCGATGTGTGCGTGTGTTTTCTAATTACTTTGAGACAGGATCTCCCTGTCACCCACGCTGGAGTACAGTGGCACAATCTCAGCGCACTGCAACCTCCACCTCCGGGCTCCAGTGATCCTCCCACCTCAGCCTCTCCAGTAGCTGGGACCACAGGCGCGCGCCAGCACGCCTGGCTGATTTTTGCATTTTTAGTAGACAAGGGATTTTGCCATGTTGCCCAGGCTGGTCTCAAAGTCCTCGGCTCAAGTGATCCTCCCATCTCGGCTTCCCAAAGTGCTAAGATTACAGGTACGAGCCACTGTGCCTGGCCTTATTATTATTATTTTTTTAAATTTTTCATTTAAACATTTAATATTTACAAAAACTTAAACCACTCAATTTTGACTGTTGTATCAAAAGTGATATATTTTGCAACACATTGTAATTTAAATAATTCTACTAATTTTCAAAAAGTACATTTAATTACTATACTAATTTTCAAAAGAAGAGCAATGGAATGTCATGAAGTAATCTTTCATTATGTGCCAGTAGCTTGAGTGGTTATATTCTGAAAAATGAATGACACATTTTCTGTTATTCTTTCAAGAAAAGGATCTGTAAGATTTAAATGATCTCCAGAAAAATGTTTCCATTGCTTCAGCTGGGACATAGAAAGAGGTTTCGGGGAGTTAGATTTCTGGTGATGTGGACCAAGTTGACAATCTCTAGAGACAACGAATTTTTCCAACGAATCACCTGTATGAACTTCTCCTGTACACTCACAGTCAAGCAGGTAATGAGTAACACAATCTGAACTTTCATGTAATGTCAACAAATTTTTAAGTTCTTCTACTGAAAACTGAGTATGTTCAGATGTCTTGGTGAGGTCGACAACTGCCCCACAAAGACCTTGCTTACTGATCTGCCTTTGATAGATCTTTTCTTCTATTGTATTTTTAATGTTTTTTAGCAACAGGGTCTCACTCTGGGACCCAGGCTGGCGTGATCATACCTCACTGCAACCCTGAGCTCCTGGGCTCAAGCAATCTTCCTGCCTCAGCCTCTCCAGTAGCTGGGACCACAGACACACACCACCATGCTCTGCTAGTTTTTGTTTTGTTTGTAGAGATGAGGTCTCGCTATGTCTCGCCTCAGCCTCCCAAAATGCTGGGATAACAGGCATGAGCCACTGCACCCAGACACTGATTAAAAATAGGGGATAGAACTCGGACATAGAAACTTTTTAAAGCTTCCCAGGCGAGTCTGATGTGCAATAAAGTTTGGGAACCACTGGTCTTGGGGAATGACACTAAGTTATCACAGATTTAACAAATGATGATGTCAATCACACCTGCAGTTCAAGATTGGTACCTTTATTAGACCAAATCAACACAACTCCTAATACCTGGAATAAAGCCAGTGGCATGAAAAAAATGCAACCTTTTCCATTCCGGTAAGAAAAATTAAAAGAACCTGCATTTTTATGTGGCAGGGACAACTGATTTTACTTACTTCAAAGTGATATGAATACCCTCATTTTCTTTCAGAAAATATCTGGAGAGACTTGTATTTCCTTGATTTTCGACAAAAAATGAAATGTGACATGGATAACATTATGCTAACTGGAGATGGAATGCAGGACTTAGCAAGCAGTTAGATGTCTTAGGAAGACATACGTATGTAAGAGGTTGGGAGGTAAATCCTGCTAAAGTTCAGGAGCCTGTCACATAGGCGAATCTCCTAAGGGTCTAGTGGTCTGAGGACATGGGATCTATTTTTAAAGGGAAGAAACAAGCTACCGAGGCATGATGGCTCACCTGTCTGGGAGGATTGCTTGCACCCAGAAGTTCGAGGCTGCAGTGAGCTATGATCACGCCACCACACTCCAGGCTGGGCGACAAAGTGAGTCCTCGTCTCTTACACAAAGGCAGTAGGGAGAGGGAGACAAGATTCTGCACCTTGCACTGGCCATCATGACGACAGAAGCAACAATGTTCGAAGAGGCCCTTTGAATTTGAGATAAAATATATTTGGGAATACCACCCCAACCGATTTCCTGGGTAACCCATAAGACTGCCGATTGTTAGTGAAACCCAATGTAAGACAGGACTCTCCAGCAGATTCAGGATGCGATGATGTAGCAAACAGAGATGCTGTGTGAAGTCTCTTCCAAATACTATTAGGACAATCACATTGCAGACTCCTACAGCTCTGAAATTAAGGATATGCACACCTGTCAAAAACTTTTCTCCTCCCCACGAAGACAGACTCGTCTTCTGTCATCTAGGCTGGAGTGTGATGGGGCGATCACAGCTCACGGCAGCCTCAACCTCCTCCTGGGCTCAAGCGATCTTCTCATGCCAGCCTCCTGAGTAACTGGGACCAAAAGCACACCCCACCACAGTTGGCTGATTTTTAATTTTTTTGTAGAGATGAGGTCTCATTATGTTGCCCAGGCTGGTCTTGAACTCCTGGGCTCAAGCGATCCTCCTACCTCGGCCTCCCAAAGTGCTGGGATTACAGGTGTAAGCCACGATACTCAGCCAATTCTTTATTTAGTCATCTTAAAAAGACACAACAGAAATGGTATAAAATAACTTTTATTTACATAATTTATATATATACACAACTGCTTTCTTTAGAACAAGAAAATTTATAAATGACATGATATTGCTTTTTCTGTCAAAGACTTCTTCAAGCAAGATAGTATACATGGTCACTTTTGTTTCAAATAACATGATGATAAACAGTGGATATTAGTATTTTTGTCATGCCTCAACCATTTACCAACAATTAGGCGTTCAAACCCTCATGCTGACCACTTGCTAAGACATAAGTGTTCAGGAGAAAAAGTCAAGAAAAGATAAAAACTTTTACTCACATCTCCTTTAAGATTTGTGAAATAAATTCTTTGCAACATCTTCTTTACATGAATCATACCTAACATAGTTCTTTCCACCATGTAAGGTAAATACACTGATTAACTTTCTCTTTTCCAAAATCAGGTTTAAGGATATAACAGTAGGATAATTTAGCTGGCTGACTTGATTCTCTAATACAATGAGTCTTTGTACTCTTTATATAGTAAGAAATTCCATCTTCCATAAAACTAGATTATAGATTAAAAAGAGATAGATGTTAAGGTTAAAAATTATATTACACAAGGATAAATAATAGTTTAATCATGGCAATCTAACTCCCAAACTAACACTAAGAGAAATCTTTTCAGAATATGAGTTTTAAAAACTTACCTAAACAGGGTATTAAAATAGCAATGTGATTTACTACCATAATTTCTGTGACATATCAATCATGAAATAAATGCCTACTTACAATTTCCACTCCAAATTATATAGCCTCCTCTCTGACAAAATGTTATGCCATAAATTTTACTAAAAGACAATGAATAAGAAGTGCTCTAACAGCAGTAGTTTCAATAAATTAGCATTACTGTTATACCTGCTGAGACATAATTCTCTTCTATTAAGGAACTTAAAAACTGGCCACCATTTTTTCAATATACAAACATAATTATCTAGACTCTAAAATATCTTCCCAATTGAAATACTGATCATTATATAATACAATCAACAGTTTTAACTTTTAGGCACAACTCATAACTTTAGTGACAAATAACTCATACATACAGGTATCAGCACCTCAGGGTAAGAAAATTTGGGGCCTAATGCAGGGGTCAAACTAAAAGGCCAATCCAGCCACAGTCCTTCATTCAAGTACTGTCTATGGCTTCTTTCACACTGAAATTGCAGAGCTGAGTAGCTGCCACAGAGACCATCTGGCCTGGCAGAAAGTTTCCAATTCCTGAGCTACTATATTATCATTCCAAGAGGCTTTTCAAATAAAATCAGGATAAATTTGCTGCTTGAGAAGTCTAATTGGAACTACTACAGATCTGCTTGGGTAGATAATAGAATTACATATGTAAATCATTAAATCTTGAAATTAAAACAAATCTTAAATTCATATTGATGATAATCATTAAGTTTATAAAGTCTTATTTTCTCTGTTTTTAACATCACTATTATGTTCCACGCTTAAAGATCTAAGTGTTCCTTGAGAATCGAGAAAAAACTATGAAGAAGTTGGCTTTTTAAAAACTAATATATGTCTGTGTGTGTATCAAGGAGATTGAACTTTGTATGGAAATTTTGTCTAATAAACAAAGTTGAGTTCCCCCTACCCTCATGAAAATCCTGAGATTATCCAAGAAAGAAGAAAAACAGAAAAATTCACAGTACAGAGTCAATATACTAAACTGAGGGAACAAAGGTATTCAAAACATATACACCAAACATTTTTAGTTATAGCATTTCAAATATCTTTAAAATTAAAGAGAAAAAGGAGACAAACATAAATTTGTTAATGCCTTCCTTATCTACAATCTGAGGGGTGAAAATAGCTAAAACTGAATATCCTTTTAAATAAAAAATTTAAAAATAAATAAGCTCTTTGATGTGTCATCTTTATAAATAATTATGTTTAAATACTAGCTTTTCAATGAGGACTAATGTTACATCACCATGAATTAGAAAAATATGTATTTTTTAGTCAGACAAACCACTGATAATAGAAAAGTTCTTTAACATTTACCATACTAAAGTGAAGTTTGACAATTTGTTTTCACATATAGTCACGTGTCCCTTAACTGTACGTTCTAAGAAATGCCTTGTTAGGTGATCTCGTGTGGAACAACACAGAGTGTCCTTACAAACACTGAGATGGTATAGACTGCGACACACCCTACAGACCGAGGCTATGTGGTATATCTTAGAGATCCTAGGCTACAAACCTCTACAATGTGTTACTATGCTGAACACTGTAGGCAGTTGTAACACAATAGTAGTATTTGTGTATCTAAACATATCTAAACATAAAAAAGCAATGCACTGTGTTATGATGGCTATAATGTCACTAGTTGATAGGAATTTTTTATCTCCATTTTAATTATATGGGACCACTGTCATATACGTGGTCCATCGTTGACTTAAACATTATTATGCGATACATGACTGTACATAGAAGCAACGGAAAAGGCTTCATCCTTCATCGTCTCCCCCTAAAAATAAAAAATCTTCACAAAAGAAGTTGCTAAATGTTAAATACAATACAATTAACCCCCAAATCTATCTGCACTGCAATTCATACAGAGACATATATCCACAACATTCCCAAATGTCCATGTGTGCTTAGCACAGGAAGAGTCAAAATGTAAACAACATCTGTCTGAGAAAGCAGTCTTAATTGCTTGCTATTTGCAAAACGCTGCATCAATCAGAATGAGAGGAACCTCAGAAATGTTTTCCACTGATTATAAAAGCTTCCAATCAAGCTCATTAAATATTCAAAATCAACCTAAAGAAAAATAGACAGTGATATTTTGCTCTAAATACTGTTTTGTTGATGTAATTGACTCTGGAAATCCTAGACCTAATTTAAAAAAGAAAAAGACAAAAGACTGTTTTATTCTGTTTCATCCACTTCAATGAAGATATCATTGAAGAAATATTCAGAGACTGTGGTTGGCTCCCCTTGAAGGGCCCGCTTTTGGGCACTTTTATGTCCTTCTTTCAGTAAGGGCTGATCACAAGAAACCTAAAAAGGTAATAAAAATAAAGTAAAATAAAACTGTAATACATTTACATATATGTGTGTGTGTGTGTGTATAGCAGTCTAAATTGATATGATCTGTTTGGAAAGCAATGTGGCAATAAATACTGAGCTTTAAATAGGTTCACAATCACTGACCCAAAAATTTCATTTCTATGCTGTTACATTGAGTAAATAATCCTAAATGTAGTAAGAGTTTTATGACTAAGATAACCTTTGTAGCATTAGTTATAATAAAATTGGAAGCAACTAAATATACCACACTAGATATAATTAAGTAAATCATCGTGTACCCATAGTCCATTACTCCATTACTTCATCCTAATTTCCATGAACAATTTTAATAAAGAAAAATACAGTTAAATCTGTCACTAAATGATTAAAGTAAAAATACTTCAATTAGTTGCATAAGAATAGACAGACTCGGCTGGGCGCGGTGGCTCAAGCCTGTAATCCCAGCACTTTGGGAGGCCGAGACGGGCGGATCACGAGGTCGGGAGATCAAGACCATCCTGGCTAACACGGTGAAACCCCGTCCCTACTAGAAAATACAAAAAACTAGCCAGGCGAGGTGGTGGGTGCCTGTAGTCCCAGCTACTTGGGAGGCTGAGGCAGGAGAATGGCGTAAACCCGGGAGGCGGAGCTTGCAGTGAGCTGAGATCTGGCCACTGCACTACAGCCTGGGCGACAGAGTGAGACTCTGTCACATTAAAAAAAAAAAAAAAAAAAAATAGACCCATGAAACAAAACAGCACCTAAGATAACATATCAAAGATACCTTATCAGAAATTAGCATACTTACAAATCTATAAACAAATTAAGACAGCATGGTATTGGCATGGGAATGACAGATTTATCAATGAAACAGAAGACTAGAAATAACCCCAATATATATATAGAAACTTAGCATCTGATAAAAGTGCTATATCAGAAACAGTTATTGTATTATTAAATAAATGATGTTGGACAACTATATAACCATCTCAGGGGGAAAAAAGTCAGACCTATAGCTTACCAAAACAAATTCTAGATGGATCAAAAGATTTAAATATAAAAGTATTTTTAAAAAACTCTACTGTAAAAAATGCCATGGAAAAACACTTTTATAATTCTGGACGGAGGTAGGTGGGGAAGGGTATCTTTTTATTTATTTATTTATTTCAAGATAAAGCCAGGCTGGAGTGCAATGGGATGATCTCACTCACTGCAACCTCCAACTCCTGGGTTCAAGCAATTCTCTTAGCTCAGTCTCCCGAGTAGCTGGGACTACAGGCGCATGCCACTATGCCTGACTAAATTTTGTATTTTTGATAGAGACGGAGTTTTGCCATGTTGGCCAGGCTGGTTTCAAACTCCTCACCTCAGGTGATCCGCCCACCTTGGCCTCCCAAAGTGCTGGGATTACAGGCGTGAGCCACTGCACCCAGCTGGGAAGAGTACCTTTTTAAACTACCTGAAAGCAGAAAGCTATAAAACATTGACAAATTAATCTAAACAGAAATAAAAAATGTCTGCTTGGCAAAAACCACCATACACAAAATCAAAAGACAAATGACATACAGAGAAACAAAAAATTGCAGTCTTTATCACAAAGGGCCTTTTTCCCTGAATATAGTAAGAACTACTACAGGCCAGGCACAGTGGCTCATGCCTGTAATTCCAACACTTTGGAAGGCCGAGGCGGGCAGATGGCTTGAGGTCAGGCATTTGAGACCAGCCTGGCCAACATGGCGAAATCCCGTCTCTACTAAAGATACAAAACTTAGCTGGGTGTTGTGGCATGCATCTGTAATCTCAGTTACTTGAGAGGCTGAGACAGGAGAATCACTTGAACCCAGGAGACGCAGGTTGCAGTGAGCCAAGATCACGCCACTGCACTACAGCCTGGGTGACAGAGTGAGTGAGACTCTGTCTCAAAACAAAACAAAAACAAAAAATCTCACAACTTTGGCAATGATAAGCAAGACTGATAAAATCTATGATCTCAGAAAATAATTCTAACAAATAATACAAAATGTTTAAAAAAGTTTAAAGATATTCTTTACAAAAGTACCCCTTTCAAAGGCTCATGCTATTCAATAGATGCTCACCAGCCTTTTCTTTGTTGAGATCTTAAGTCACCCCAGTATTTTTACAAAGTCTTTGATACAGGTTTACAGATTTTTCCATCCCAATACTTGCCATTGGATAGCTTCAGGAGACATAGAAATGAAACATGTGAACAAATTCTAGTTTTACAGTTCCTTAAATTCTTGTGGGTGTCAGCACTGCTTCCTTTTGCTTCCACAAGTCAGAAGGGTCTCTAGATTAAAGGAATGGCTATTAAGTGTCCATTTATGGTTAGTTCAACCGCTCTGGTACTAACCTAACTGTAACTTCCTCACTCAACACTTTTTCTTCGTCCATTACAGAGGAACACGATGGAGAGAAGGATGGGAGTTGCCCTAAAATAATTTCTGACATCAAATAAAAAATAACAAATTACTATGTTTTCCCTAGTCGAATCTAATATCCAACCCCATCTCATACAAACAATAAAATACAGTAGTTATCACATACCTGAGTTGCTGAGCTGCTAATATTCTTAGATTGAGTATTAATAACACTTGGAGATGGAAGCGGATCAGAGGAATCTTGATTTTTTTTCTGGCTTTCATTGAATGGATTAGATCTTTTCAATTTCTGTCTTAATGCAGGTATAAGAGGTTTTAGGCGTTTCTTACTATGGACCTGCATAGGTTCGTCAGACTCCAAACTATTCTTTGAACATATTAAAGATAAAAATCCCAGGGGTCTTCTGCCAGGTCTAGAAATACAAATGTAAAGATATTCAAGAACATCCAGGAAGACACATTCCTTTGTTTTTTTTTTTTGAGTCTCACTCTGTCACCCAGGCTGGAGTGCAGTGACACAATCTCGACTCACTGCAACCTCCACCTCCTGGGTCCAAGATATTCTCCTGCCTCAGCCGCCCAAGTAGCTGTAGTAGAGACGGAGTTTCACCATGTTGGTCATGCTGGTCTCGAACTCCTGACCTCGTGATCTGCCCACCTCAGCCTCCCAAAGTGCTGGGATTATAGGCGTGAGCCACTGCGCCCGGCCAAGACACATCCTTAATAACTGCTTCTGCTTCGCAAGGCTAAGGTGGGAGGACCGCTTAAGGCTAGGAGCTCAAGAACAGCTTGCACAAAATTAGCAGGACCCTGGTCTCTAGAACATCTCTGGCATTCAAATCACTTGGTGATCTTATTAAAAAGAAGATTTGCACAGGTGGTAGTGGGCATGGCCTGAGTTCTGCATTTTAACAAGTGTTCTCAAATGATGTCCATACTGCTGTTGTCAGGACTACACTTTGAGTTGCAAAGCTGTGGAACAGTGGTCAGCATAGTATGCTCTACAGGCCATATGCAGTCCCCGACCCAATTCTGTGAGTACGTTTTACTGGAACACAGCTATGTTTATCTGTTTACATATGGTCTGTGGTTGCTTTTGTGCTGTAATTGCAGAGTTGAATAGCTGTTAACAGAGACCATATGGCTCACAAAGCCTAAAATATGTACAAATGCCATTTTACAAAAAATGCTGACTTCTGTCCTAGAACATTGGTTCTCAACCTGTTTTAATCCCAGCTCTCATGATGGTTCCCTCGTTTTATTTATTTTTTCTTTCTTTTTGTTTTCTTGAGACAGAGTTTCGCTTGTTACCCAGGCTGGAGTCCAATGGCGCCATCTCGGCTCACCACAACCTCCACCTCCTGAGTTCAACGATTCTCCTGTCTCAGCCTCCTGAGTGGCTGGGATTATAGGCATGTGCCACCATGCCCAGCTAATTTTGTATTTTTAGTAGAGATAGGGCTTCTCCATGTTGGTTAGGCTGGTCTGGAACTCCCAACCTCAGGCGATCCGCCCACCTCAGCCTCCCAAAGTGCTGGGATTACAGGCATAAGCCACCACACCCAGCCTTTTTTTTCTTTTTTCAGAGACCGGTCTGGCTATGTTGCCCAGGCTGGAGTGCAGTGGCTATTTGCAGGCACAATCATAGTTCACTGCAATCTCAAACTCCGGCCTCAGCCTCCTGGGTAGCTGGGATTACAGGCATGTGCCACGGTACCTGGGCCTCATTCTATTTTCAGCACATCTCTAAGGCCAGAAGAGATACTACTGAGCTTTACTTTCAATAATTTAGATAACAAAAACAACAGATCTATTAAGTATGTCTTTTAAGCTACATGTGTCCTTTTCCCCAACCCTTCCCCTTAGTGGAGACTAGTGCATGTTCCCCCACCTCCTTCAATTCAGCAACACCACGTTATCTTCCGGATGCTGCTGACAAGCCAATAATTATTGATAACCATTGCTTCCAGAATATGAGAAAAATGTGAGAGAAGTTGGCTTTTGCTTAAATTCCAACACTTATTCTTATGGAGAGAAAGCCATAGTTTACCTCTTTGGTTTGTCACAAGGGAGAAAACTGACACATTATTTGAGACTTCAATAAAACAACGTCTGATGTCAGCATCCATATATATGTGCATTAGTAGCTACTGCACATGGTAGAATATGTAATGTAATGAATATGTAATGATCAAAATAACCATGAGCAATCTAAAAAAATAAGTGTATAAAACATTCTAAAGATTTTCTATCTAAAACAAAGTTTCCGCACTTACATTTAAGCTCTTATTGTACAAAATGTGTATCTGCAATATTACTGTATTTCCTTGGCTGAAACTTCTTCCTTTATATTACTGATGGAGAAATATGTTTATTAAACACCATCCTTAGTACTGGATCTAATCTTGATATATATATATATATATCTGTTCTGTATAGGTTATATTTATTAAGACAGAGAGCACAACACTTATTAAATATGTTTTCATGGTACCTGGATAGTGGGGCTTTAGAAGATGATGTTCTGCTATCCATTTGCTCAGACTTAGGAGCAGCATCAGTTCTTTCTTCCTTATCAGACACAATCATTTCATCCTGAGGTAACTGAGGTACATTCTTGTCTATGCATGCATCAGGAGATCTAGATCCTCTACTCTGAAAAGCTGGTTCAACTTGCTGTCTTTGAGGTTCTGGAGTTGTCAGTGTGCTTCCCGAGGTAGGAAAAATATCTTGTTCTTTGTGAGACACCCCTTCAAAAAAAAGAGCAAATGGAAAGCAAGGATATTGATGTTAATACATTCCATGTAACCCCAAAATTTGACCAAAAAACCCATGGTATTCTATAATAAACCTACCCTAATAAGAGTAAGCTAAATTATCATTAGTGGAGTTATCTGGATTATTATTATAATTGGTTAAAAGGCATGCTAACAGCTTCTGCATTCAGAAACAAAATAGTTATATCAATATATTTTGGCCTAGAAAATCTCTTCCCAGAAATATTTCTTGAGCAATCACAACGGGAGTGATTACTTTCTAAAAAATCTAAGGTTTGTTAAAATTTAGAAACCAAACCAATCCAAAATATAGGTGGTAACTCAAGTACCTGTGGTCTGAAAAGTAAAACCTACAGAGTCTCAAATACTCAAGTTTAGCTAAAGAATTCTCTTTCCTTAACTAAACAGCAGACAAAACCAAAGTAGCCAAGGATTAGGACAAAATAACTAAAGCTTTCTTACTCAATAAAAAACCTGTTTTCCCTTAGTATAGCTAAGGCCTTGTTCTCAAAGAGAGCGCTTTAACTCTGTGAAGGGAGAATGAAGTTGATAAGTATACCTGCTAAAAGAAACAACCTAATTAAAGAGAGCATATAACAAATTCACTAACACTTCACTGTATTGTAGTTTGCTTAATGCTTTTATTGGAGAGCAGATGGATGGGAGCAATCTTAGAACATCTCTAGAGGCTGTAAACTGTAACCATATTACAATTTCACAGTCAAAGTTGGGACAATTAAGTCTAAGACTGTATTAACATTACAAGAGTTTTTTTGTTTTCGTTTTTTGAAACAGAGTCTTGCTCTGTCACCCAGGCCGGAGTGCAGTGACGTGATCTCAGTTCACTGCAACCTCTGCCTCCCGGGTTCAAGCAATTCTCTCGCCTTAGCCTCCCGAGTAGCTGGGATTACAGGCATGCACCACCACGTCTAACTAATGTTTGTATTTTTAGTAGAGACAGTGTTTCACCATGTTGTCCAGGCTGCTCCCAAACTCCTGACCTCAAGTGACCCACTTACCTTGGCCTCCCAAAGTGCTGGGATTACAGGTGTGAGTCAGTCACTGTGCTCGGTCCATTAAATGTGTGGGTTTTTTTGTTTTGTTTTGTTTTTGAGACAGAGTTTCGCTCTTGTCGCCCAGGCTGGAGTGCAATGGCGTAATCTCAGCTCACCGCAACCTCTGCCTCCCAGGTTCAAGTGATTCTCCTGCCTCAGCCTGCCGAGTAGCTGGGATTACAGGTGCCTGCCACCACGCCCAGCTAATTTTTGCATTCTTAGCAGAGAGGAGGTTTCGCCATGTTGGTCAGGCTGGTCTCCAACTCCTGACCTCAGATCATCCACCTGCCTCGGCCTCCCAAAGTGCTGGGATTACAGGCGTAAGCCACCACGCTCAGTCAAGTATTTTTTGTTTGTTTTTTGAGACAGAGTTTTGCTCTGTCACCCAGGCTGGAGTGCAGTGGCATGATCTTGGCTCACTGCAACCTCCATCTCCCAGGTTCAAGCAATTTCCTGCCTCAGCCTCCCAAGTAGCTAGGATTACAGACGCCCACCACCACGTCTGGCTAACTTTTTGTATTTTTAGTAGAGATGAGGTTTCGCCATATTGGCCAGGCTGGTCTTGAACTCCTGACCTCAGGTTATCCACCCACCTCGGCCTCCCAAAGTGCTGGGATTACAGGCATGAGCCTCTGCGCCTGGCCCATTATTAAGTGTTTTTAAAGAACCAGAACCATCATAGGTTATCAAACCCTTCTATCTTGTAACTCTAACTCTTGTAAGATGCCATCAGCAACATTTTTATTTCTGAGTGCCATTGTCATGGTAAAGCAGTGGCTATATGTATGAATGATAAGCCTAAGTTTGAGAGAAAAGAGAAATGATGTCATGAAAGAAATGAAAAATAAAGAGTTGTACAAAACACAAGATAAATGTGACTGGCGCCTTTAGTCATGAGGGAAATAGACCCTAAGTGGTTTAATGCCCCACAGAAATTTTAGATTCCTATAAAAATAGAAGACTCTAAGATCTTTTCAGCTTCCGTAGGTGGCTTAAGCCTGAAAAGATCTCGAGAACAAAACTAATTTTCCGGGTAAAGAACCTATTATGAATGCCATTATAGGCCACGGGTGTTGGCTAATGCTTATGATCCCAGCACTCTGGGAGGCTGGGGCAGGCAGACTGCTTGAGGCCAGGAGTTCAAGACCAGCATGGGCAACATGGTAAAACCCTATCTCTACAAAAGTACATTCAAGACCAGGCTGGGCAACATGGCGAAACTCTGTCTCTACAAAAAATACAAAAATTCCGAGGCAGGCAGATCACGAGGTCAGGAGATTGAGACCATCCTGGCTAACACGGTAAAACCCTGTCTCTACTAAAAATACAAAAAATTAGCCTGGTGTGGTGGGGGCGCCTGTAGTCCCAGCTACTAGGGAGACTGAGGCAGGAGAATGGCGTGAACCCAGGAGGTGGAGGTTACAGTGAGCTGAGATCGTGCCACTGCACTCCAGCCTGGGCGACAGAGCAAGACTCCATCTCAAAAAAATAAAAAATA